>NC_041389.1:171004107-171052936 GCF_002162155.2 Triticum dicoccoides
CATGTTTGTGCCATGACATGACACCATGCCAAGTTTCATTACATGAATTTAAAATCTAAGTTTCTCAATGTTCTCGGCAGAGTCATGACGCCCAGATGTTTAAATTTCATTCTCATTTCTTCCATGGGACCTAGAAATTCAACCAAGGACACACATGTGATTTTTCAACCCACTTTGGTGCACCAGAGCATGTGCATGCAATTCATATTTGGATTATGCACATTAAAAGTCCAGAAACTCAATTAATGTATAAAAAGGCCAAATGAACCCGAAATAATTCCAAAATTTAACAGGGCACTCATATAGTTCTATGTTGCCTCTGTAAATAAAATCAGGGGGGAGGCAGCGTATATCGTTTCGCACACAAAGGTGACACATTCCCTCTCGAAACCACGAGGCTTGTTGAGAGAATCTCCGGTTTTGCAAGAGGCTTATACCAAAATTTGTCCCAATTCAGCCAAAAATTATACGTATGAAAACAGGGTTTAGATTATCTTGAACATCTCGCTACCAAGACCAATAATGTACTATGATTTGAATTCAACATAAAATGGATACAGATATTTGAATTGGAGAGCGTATGGTACATGTAGTTCATAGTGAAATATGATTACTGCTATATGCATGTCTCTTTGTTATCAAGATAATATTTAAATTATTGTATAACTTGACAACAATTGTATTCAAATAAGGAAAATTGATTCAAATTTAGTCCATATGGTAGACGACAATATATATGTTCACATGGTGGAGTAAAATGTTCATATATGATGGAAGATCAAAATGTATGACTACATCAATTTAAACCGCAAGGTCACCTAATGATATATTCAAATTCAGCATAACGTGCATTCCAAAATTGAAATTCGAGATCATGGCATCTGTAATCATATAAAAAGGGACATTGCTCTTTCTTTGGTGGGAATTGATTTTTTTTTATTGTTGTTGAGGGAAGTGTGAATCGATTTGGTACTGTGTAGGGTAATCATGTTCTCCCGATTTTTTTACATATTTCTTGTAGTTTTTTCAATGGCATCTATAGCAATATAGTAAAAGGGGACATGACTCTCTTATGTCTTGTATGATTTTTTTACACGTTAAGTTTGTTCTGCCGAACAAGGAATCCGCACCTTGTTATCCCGAAATTTTCAAGCTCGAGTATCTTTTGTCTCACCTGCTTTGAAACTCCCGCTTCTTCAACCCGCGCTGCGCCTTGTTATCCCAAAAGTTGGATGCGCGCGAGAACTCCCTCCTCATCCGAAATCCCTCCCGCAGCCCAGACACACAAAATCCCCCTTCTACCCCTCAGCAGGAAATGAAGCTCCATGTCACGGTGTCAAAACCGGTGGGGGTACACTGGTAACTTACCCTACATTTCGGACAAGCGCGTCCCTAAGCTTGGCTCCCCCTCCCCCTTCGCCCCCTCCCCCCATTCGTACACCGAGGCCGCCAAAACCCATGAAACACCACTCTCCTCCGTCGGCCTCCCGACCGCCGCCCAGCCGGAGACTCTTCCCCGACTACGTCGTCCACCGCAACAGCTCGCCGTCCATCATCCACCGCACTGGATGAGGATCCGTTGTCAATCTCGTTGTCCCGCCGGATCAGCCGCCTCGTCCTCCACCTCCAAGGAGCTGCCCCGATGTTCGCCTCGTCTATCGCGCCACCTCAATCCCCACAGCGCCCTCTTGACCTGTCCCACCGGAACCGCAGCACCCTCACCAATTCCTCCGATGAAGCCGAGGGCAACTCGGCGCCACCAAGGAGGTTCTGCACTCACCGCTGCATTTTATCTTTTATTCGATCTCACAGGGCTGTCGGTGCTCGATACCGAGCAGACATGGCGTCTCCATCGACGGCGCCGTCGCCGGCCACATCATCCACGGCGTCTCTCCCCCGTGTCGTTGCTTCCTTGGCGGCGACTTCCACAACGGCACTAGCTACAGCTGCTCCGGCTCTCGCTCATGATGCGGCTCTGTTCTTGCTATCGGTCGCGCTGCTGCACTGCTCCTGCTTTCATTCGTGCTGCTGCTCTGCTCTTGCTCTCGCTTGCACTGCTACTGCTACTGCACGACCTCCGACAGCTACAAGAGTTGCTGCTTTAGCACTCGCTCGCGGTGCTACTTCACGACTAGCTCTCTGCTAGTGCGTTCCCTGCTCGCGCGTCTGCTGATTTAGATCACTGCTTCTCTGCTACTAGTGCTCGAACGCCCTAAACATCTATTGCAATGCTCTGTTACTAGTTCAATCAGTTTCGATGGTAAAATTCAGCTTCGACTGTGAAGTTCATTTTCTTCAGTTAAGTTCAGAGTGAACAGTACTTACATCATCTGTCGGAGAGGCTGTGGCGCGGCTGATGCGTTTTACATCTAGCACTTTTTGGTGATGTATTTTACATCATCTATTGCAGATGGTATTAGGGTCCCACTTCAGATTAAAGTTGTCTGTCTTGTCATGCTTCAGCCTCGTCGCCGTACACCTTAGCGGAGCTGCTCCAACGACGGAACCGTCCATCACAGCGGAGCAGTACCCTCGGCTCCATTTCCAGAGGCCTCGGATCTTCTTCCCCGCCTCCGACAGTCACACCAGCATCATCACCATCATCCACGTCCAAACCAATGATGCTGAGGTCCACAAGGCTATGCCAAAGAGGTTGTACACTCGTCGCATCACTTTGTTTCTCCATTCCTCTGTTCTTCCAATTCATGTGAGCCAAACACCCAGGTTGACTGAAATCCTATGTTTCCAAATGCTCTGTTTTGCACGTGCATTCCTATCATATTCCTGTGTTTTTCCTGTCCCTGCGTTTATAGAATCCTCCAATTCTAAGGAGCCCTTACAGATTTACTTCATTTTCAGATTGGCGTCAAAGAAAACTCTGTGTGTTATGTCTTGCTCCTGCCGTGCCGTCATCCACCCCACCTGAGGTGCACCATCGACAGAAGCGTTCACTTCAGTAGAGATCCCCCTGCAGACTTTCTTTCGCTGCCTCAGATCATCTTCCCCGTTGCCGGCAGCCACGCCAACTGCATTACCATCATCGACTGAGCAGATGAACCTGAGGACAAGACAGTTCCGGAAGAGAGGTTGCAGTCTTTTGTGTTTGCTTACGTTATACATCGGTTATTATTACCTACTACTTTATCGTTCAATCTTGAGTTTTGAATTGCCCATGGGTCTCATATCAAGCCAGCAACGAATAGTATCTGTCTACTATCTGGTTCATCTGGGGTCTGCTATGTGGTTCATGTTGGGTGGGCAACAAACAATAGATGATCCATTGTCTATCTTTTTAAAGTGAAGCTATAATGTACCTGCTATCATTAGTTTTGGATCCATCCACTCGTTTGCTACCATCAGTCTTGATTTTTTCATGCACCCCTTAGGCCTTACAAAATCTAACTATTTTTTTATTATTATGCATGTTAAATATTGTACACAATCGTACTGAACATGTAGAGAAAAAGATAAGACCGTTGCGTGCAAATATAATGTCATGCAAACGCTGCTCCATGGTGGGCGAAGTGCCCCCCCCTCTCTTGCATTTCCAGATTGTATTCCAAAGGAAGATAACTGTTCAGATGGAGATTCAAAAGGAGCCGACCATGCTTGTTACCACCTGGGGTGTTTGCTCTAAGCTGGCATGCTGATGTTGGTCATATCATGCATATGGCGCCTTGCATTGCTTACATTATACATCTTATATGTCATTAGCTTAGTTTAGATTTGCTTTGTGTGAATGCCACCTGTTTGGTTTCTATATCATACTCCCACCATTCCTAAATATTTGTCTTTTTAGAGATTTCAACAAGTGACTACATACGGAACAAAATGAGTGAATCTACACTCTAAAATATGTCTATATACATCCGTATGTGGAAGTCCATTTGAAATCTCTAAAAAGACAAATATTTAGGAACAGAGGGAGTATATGGGAATTATGCAATGCCATCTTCTTTAGCCAGGCATCATATACGTGAATCATGCAATGCGATCCTGTTTAGCCAGTCATCGTATATTTGAATTGTATCGTGCCATATTTTTTTCCATAATGTGTTCCATTTGTCAGCAATGTTTATACATTCATCTACTCTTCCTGTGCATCAGCCATTTGAGTCAGTCATGGGAAAATCTGGAGTGAAAACAAGGTCTTCTGAGCAGTCAGTGCTACCTGTCGATGCAGATTTCTTGCTGGTTACAGATAGCTCCTTAGAGGAGGATTCAGAGAGAGATGACCAGTCGTATCCCCCTCCCCCGAGGTGCATGCTCTAACTTGGCTGGGTTATATTGCTCATATCATGCATATGGTGTCTTGCATTGCCATGCCATCTGCTTAGATTAGACATGCTTTGTGTGAATGCCTCCCGTTTGCTTTCTATATCAGATATGTGAATTATGCAATGCCATGTTTTTCAGGCAGTTATCATATATGTGAATTATGCACCGCCATGGAGCCAGGCATCATATATGTGAATTATCTCATGCCATCTTTTTTTTCATTACGTATTCCATTTGTCGACAATCTGTGTGTATTGAACTACTCTTCATGTGTATCAGCCATTTGAGCCGGTTATGGAAAAATCTGGAGTAAAAACAAGGTCTTCAGAGCAGGCAATGGTACCTGTTGAAGCATATATCTCGATGGTTACAGGGAGCTCCTAAGAGGAGGATTCAGAGATAGATGACCAGTCTTATATCCCACCTGAGGTGTATGCTCTAAGTTGAAATGTTTATATTTCTCATATGATGCATATGGTGTCTTGCATTGCTTAGTTTAGACATCATATGCACAATATTGAATTCTATCTGCTTAGTTTAGAGATCATACATGCGAGTGCCAGCTGCTTAGTATATGAATCAATTATGTCAATTATATCATGCCATCCTGTATACTTAGACAACATGTATGTGAATTATTTCATCCCAACCTATTTTAGAAAGACATCATATAGTTTTGTCATGTCATCCTGTTTAGGTACTCATCATATGTTGAATTATGCCATTATATCCTGTTAAGTTATCCATCATATATCTGAAACTGTGTCATGCTATCCCATTTAGTTAGGCATCATATATGTGAAATTGTGTCATGCTGCCCTGTTTGGTTAGACAACATATATGTGAAACTCCACATCTGTCTATCATACAATGTCTGTATGTGCAATTTCTTTTCTTGTTTATCAGCCATTTGAATTGGAGGGGGTGATGGCAGTATCTAAGGGAGCAAAAACCCGTTCTTCACAAAAGACAGTGCTACCCGTCGATGCAGATAGAACCATGGTTGTACTGGCCCACAAACTAGCCCCACCACACATAATCGAGCCTCTTACAGATTGCACACTTACACCGCTGGGCAGAGAACCAGCTACAACCCATCTAACCGCAACCCCAGCGGATAGTAACCCACTTATAGTTGACAAAGCACCATGTCCACCACAGAGTACCCGTACACGAGCAGTTTGTAAAGCTACTATAGTGCCCAAAGCACGAAGACCACCACAGCTAACCCAAACTGATGTGGAGCATCCCACGTTCATCCCCATGTACACTCCGACTGATCTCCAAGCCCCAAGAGGACATATGACGAGACCTCGAACATACGCCATTGGACACAAGGTGAATTCACCCCTCTTCGAACCGTCACTTTCCCCATGTGAGACACGACTACTACCTCATGCATGGACCTTGCATATACTCAGGTACAACCGAGATGATCATGGAGAATCCAAGGATCAAGGCCAAGCATGGAAGAGGAGAAGGAAGAAGAAGACGGAGCGGCTGCTGGAGCCAGGCCGGACATCCGGACCGTCGTCCGGGTCATCCGGACCCTCCCCCGGATCGTCCGGGTAACTGCGCCGAAGACACCCGAAGGCTTCTATCGAAGCCGGATCATCCGGGACTCCGTCCGGATCATCCGGACCCCGACGCCCGGATCATCCGAAACCCCGTCCAGATCATCCGGCCTTGCCTGCGCGCATGACTTGGGCCGAGGCCCGTGTACCCCCTTCGCCCCTCACTTACCTCTTCGTGGCTTAACACTATAAATATACCTCCTCCTCCCCACGTTGGCACTTAGCATTGATTTAGCTCAAGTTAGAGATAGAGCTTCGCTCATCCATCGGATCTCCTCCTCGTGAGAGACCGCGGCCTCTTCGGAGTAGATCCTATCGGATTCAAGACCCCCTCGTGGGAAGATCTCCTTGTGGATTCAAGCCCTCCTCGCGGACAAGAACGGTTCCTTTGTATCCTTACCTTTGTTGACTATTGGATCTCGTGTATCTCTTTGTGTAATTTGATCTAGCATTTGTGTGACCGATTCCTTGTTGGTTGAGTGTTTTCCCTCGTTCCTCCCCGTGATTTCCTCGTGTTCTTCCGCTCGTTCTTCGTGATTCCCCGTAGGATCCACTCCAAACGTGAAAGATCGACGCTATAGGGTTCCACCCTACATCATCTTGGTATCATGAGCCACGTTGATCACGTTTTTGGAGCCCCTACCCCGTGTTTTCTAGCTTGATTTTGTTGATTTCGTCCTAAATCTGAAAATCCCCACCAAAAATAGCCCCAATTTTTTTTGTGATTTGTTGGTTTGAAGATGTTTTGTTGATTTTGATCCGTGGATTTGCTTGGTTTCGAGTGGATCTAGCATTTCCCCAAATTTCCCCACCTTCCATCCACGAAATCTCCTCAAATTTGCCCCGAAAATCCTCCATTTCCGCCCCAAAAACGGACTCCACGAGCAAATCCCGAGCGGATTGACTTGCCCGGATCATCCGGACCTTCTCCCGGATCATCCGGACATTCCCCGGATCAGCTGGACGCCCCCCCCGGACGTCCGGATACCCCACGCACCCAGAAAACAGAACCGGAGCTGATGAACCCGGATCTTCCGGATGTACACCCGGATCATCCGGACCAAGCCCGGATCATCCGGACCTTCTTCCCGGATGTCCGGTTAACCCTGAAACTGACACGGCTCAAATGTTGTTTTGGTCATAACTAATTCATCCGGAGTCCGATTTTGACGTTTTTTAGCTCGTTTTGAAGCTATTGACATCCCCCATCGCACAAAAATACCACCAACACCATTTGACACCATCAAATTTTCGCAATTTTGGTATCTTTGGCTAGGGCTTCCACCATATCATCCGCATAGCCACCACCGAGTTCCGCAACCTAACCCATTTTGCTTGCCATAGTATTAGTGGTTGCTTGAGTAGTGATTCGAGTCTCCTAAGGTGTTTCGGCTACTTAGGGACGATTGCTTCTTCATCAACCACCACCACCACTTCCACATAACCTTCCCACCATACACTTCCGATAACCCAACTTAACCCAATTGTTGTTTGAGCTTGTTCGAGTTGTGGCTTGTGTCTCCTAAGGTGTTTCGGCTACTTAGGGACGGCAACTTCAACTTTGACACGTGTATAGCCCGTCATCCCACCTCCGCATTGCCTAGTGCACACCACCACCGCTCTCCGCTACCACCATTTTGACATTTGACGTGTGAGATTTTGAGTTCGCGGTTTTTCCGTTTCCTAAGGTGTTTCGGCTACTTAGGGACGAGTCTCCATCATCTTGGTATCTACATCAAGAACACCGCTACTCATCATCGCCGGACGGTAACCTCCACATCATCTTGGTATCGTGGTATCCCTCCATTGTATATTCCCTTGCTATTGCATTGTTAACCCCTAGCCTTACTTTTGCGTTACTTGCCTATCGAGACTAGCCATTTGAGTATTGCCAGCAACGTTACTTGTGCACATTAGTGATCTATACTTCCCATAGCATACATACCATATCATCGTGGTGCATATCTTGGTATCATATCTTGTGTCACAAGTTTGTTCCTGCATATACACAATTGCTATCTTGGTTTGTGCATTGTGCAAAGTGGCCATAAAAAAGAGAAATAAAGCTTTTAAGCAAAAGAGAAAGAGAGCAAAGAAGCTTGTAAGCAAGTGCCATAGCATCATACCACATTGCATATAAGATTGTCATATCCGATCATCTTGGATCATCTTGAGAGAAACATCGGGAACCATACATACATAGCATACTTGGGATAGAAGTTTATCCATTTTGCATCTTATAGGTTGTGCACAAGTGTCGTATCCGCCTATTGAGCAATCGTGCTAGCGTCTCTCTTGAGTTGTGCAACACGAGCGTTTTCCGTGGATTCCACATTTTGTGCTCATTCCTTGGTTGCACGACCCCATTTATCTATCCGTGTGTGTGTTTCCGTGTGCCACATATTGCTATTGGTCCATTTGTTTCACTTGCGAATTTGTGAATCTCTTTCAACATTATTGACTCTTACTAACATTTTGCATTAAATTTTTGTGCCACTATCCTCACCGAGCTCCACTATAAGCTTTACTTGTGTATGTGTGAGAACCGACAAGGATTGGTACCAATAGTGCTATTTCATTGTCCGCATTTGAGTGAACTTGATTCATTGTCAACATCGGTCAAGGTACATAGGTATAAGTTCTTCTCTTTCTCCCACTCATATTTTCTCGAGTCTTGTGATGGATAGGCAAGGTTTCCTCTCCGGTCTACGACAACAACGACGGCATGAACAACTACATCACCAAAAGGTCCATCTTCGGACTACAACACGAAATGCAAGGAGCACAATCCACCTTGCAAGAGCGCATCGAGAACCTCTCCATCGACATTCATCTCTCCGAAGCAAGGAAAAGGGACTACATCGACAACAAGCTTGCCGCACAAAAGGAGGAGCAAGATGCGAGGATGGAAGAGATTCGTGCCCTGATCAAGTCTTCTTCCACTTCATCATCCTCAAGACGACGACGTTCAAGCCACAAGTCTTCGGAGCGCGAAAAAGATGCAAGTGCAAATCGTCCTCGTCCACATCTACATGGCGACCACCATCACGTTCGTGATCAACATCGTCATGAAGGTCAAGTCACCTCCAAGCAACATGTACACGACGACGACGAACGACATCTACTACGAGCTCAAGCACGACAACGACATCATCATCATGAAGATGCTGCACAAGCACAAATGCACAAGTCCCGACAAGCCCTACTTCACGCCAAGTCCAAGCTTCATGAGCCAAAGAGAAGACCGCAAGATGACCACCACCAAGACGGCGCTACGGCTACATCAACCACTTCGGCATCTATGCCAAGTGTTCTCAAGGCATCTTCGCCTTTGGACGTACGACATCTTCGCCTACTTCCCACGAGTACGCCTACATCGACTTCATAAAGTCCAAGGCGACCACCTACGAGCGAGGGCGACACTTCCATCTTCGAAAGCCCCCCAAGGAAGATGGCCGAGCATGGGAAACTCCCTTCGGTCATGGAGACGAGCTACGAGGTGCCACATCATATGGGCCTCCCACACCAAGACGGTGACAAGAAGGTCGAGCAAGGGCCATCCCCTTCGACCACGGTGATAGGAGTTGAGCATGGAGACATTTGCACCTACATCTCTCCGACACCCACATATGTCGAGATGCCCCAAGTGCCATGTGAGGAGAGCCACCACCACATGAGTGACATGAGTGACTCCACCATACGTGACATTGAGACCATTTCCTATGAGAGGATGAGTGTGACCACCACTAGCCCCACACATGAGAGCATGCCACACATCCTATGTGAGGTTGAGCGCCATTTGAGTGACTCCACCAACCATATGAGTGAGAGCACCCTTGAGGGAGTGAGTGAGCCACAACACTTAGTGAGTGAGGTAGTTGAGATGGCACGTGAGGCCACTATGATTTCTAACAACTTAACCTCTACTCCTAGTGTGTTTTCTTCTTTGGTGCTAGGTCTCCTACATGATGACATGCCTACCCTCGATGAGTCCATCCCTCCAATGGAGAAACCGATGGCCACGGTGGACGATGATGCACCCCCACATGGTTCCATCAAGATGAAGATGACAACGAGTGGATCTTCAACACCTCATCTACAACACATGAGCGACGCTACAAAGGTAACATAGGTGATGGTGCTTCTCTTGTCCCACTAGTGGACTATCTTGACATTGATTGCTCCCATGATGTTGACCCACCTATTCCCATGCTTCATGCTAGTGAGACTTCTTCATGCCTTGACTTACCTATTTATGATGAATATGATGATGAGCATGTTGAGTTGCCTAGTTGGGATGCTATGCTTCAGAGGATTTCATGTGAAAATTCTATTGGTCACATCATGTTTGACAACCCATTGAACTTGTCATATGCTATGAGTGAGATCTCCCATATTGCATCATTACAATCTCAACATAGTAACTATGCATGCCCCATTAAAATCAATCCCATTTGCACTTATGGCATAGATGACGAGATGATGGTCATTGGCTTTTGCTTCTCTTGTGATGATATTGACATGCTTCCTTTACATGATTTGTGCAATTCCTGTACTATGACATGCCATGATCACATTATTTCGAATATGCATTCTTTTGGATGTTGTCAATATTCTCCATGTGATGTTTCTACTCATGCTCATGAGGAGACCCCCATAGTTTCCTCATACATATTAGGAGATCTTGATGCATTTCATACTTTGCATGATTCCCATGATTGGTTGCACCATATGCATTCCATGAATAACAATGCTCTAGATATTTCTCATGATGCATTACACAATTTGAGTCTCCATTATGCGATACATAACAACAAATCTCTCATGATGGATGACATGTTTCTATATCACGCATCTCATTTATTTGAGCATTGGCTATTTAGTGCTAACCAACACAAGCATGTGCACATCATGATGGATGATGTGTACATATACCATGCACACACAATTTTCTCTTTGTCTTTGTTTTGTGTAGGTACTCATGTATACTCGTCAACCTCTCAATCCCAAGAGTTGACGAAACGAGCTCTTGAGAGCAACGATGACTTGGGATCCCGTGGACTATCCTTACCACCATTCCATTCGCGCAAGGACTACGCGCATCTCTTTTACTTGGCTCTCACACGGCTATGGGCTATTTACCACTCGTCACCTTATGCCCATACTATTGTGTTCACTTTGCATGTTATGCTTGCTCCTATGCCTTTGCCATGCAATTGTGACCCTTGCTTGCATCTACCCATGATTCACCATTATGATATCCCTATGTGTATTTGCATGCTTGGTGGAGATCCTTGTTGCTTTTGCCATGTTTATCATGTGCCCCATGCTATTGATGCTTGTTGTGTTGGGAGAGTCATGAGGCCCCATTGCTATTTACATATGGTCTCTCGCCAATACATTGATGACATTTTACTCATATCTTGCTTTCATGCTTGTGCTATGACATGTGAATTATTCATGCCCACCATTTGCACACATGACATGCTTGCCATGATTCCTTCTAGTATGTCGCATCACCCATGTTCCACTATTACTTGCTTTCTTGGGTTGATGACGTATATGTTGATGCCTCTCACTTGATTTGTCAGGATCATTGTCTCTTGTCTCCATTAGTTACATCTCTCATATCACCTTGTATTGAGTGCCAACTAGCTATGCTTATTGATCTTGGAGACTTGGACACTTTACTTGTGATGCATACTTGTTTGATTGAGCCTCTTGTATTTGGATGTTCTTACATCATATGCCTCCATACTTTGAAATGCTCCCTTGTACTTTCTTATGATGAGCATGATGCATACACTTGTTTGGTATCTTACCACTCGAATGATAGGTTGTGCACTTCCGCTAACCTCATTTGTTTTTCCGAGTGTTTGCCATGTTCTTTCGTTTTGAAGGTTTCACAAGGCATTACCGTCATGAGACATATTAGTTATGTGAAGGCATACATGATGTGCAACTCCAACATCTTCCAGAACATTCATAAGGTGAACTCCTTCTCTTTAAGCCATCCTCAAGTACGCATATTGGATGGGTCACTCTTTCATTGTTGTTTCCTTCTTGTTGTCTACATGATACATCTCGTGAACGGAGGAGTGACATTGGAGATTAGCTACATGGACCTTCACATTGAGGAGCGCTCGCACTTATTGGATGCACCTTCGGTCTTCCACTCATGCCTCGACATCGAGCTTTGGTACACCAACACCTCCATATTTCTTGATTGTGCTCATACATGTCATGCTCGATGGACATATCATACTCACCACAAGTTTGCACGCTATGCATGGATTGACTCACTTTATGATTGCCTTGTTGCATCTTGTATTCCCATGTCATCCATGATATATGATCTTGTGCATTTCCTTAGCAAATTTGTTGTGATCTTCCATGATGGCATATTCATACATCATGATCATATTTCCCACCATCAATTGCATGATACCATACACATATTGAGCATCCATTGCCATATTCATGCTATTGATGAACCGTCTCTATATGACATCATTTTGCACAATGGTAGAATTTGTCGCTTTGTGCACCATGCTAATTACCCCATGAATGCTTTGCATATCATTCTATATCATCTTGATAAGCTTCATGCGCTTTGTCATGCACTATCCATTCACACGGATTCACGCTTAATTGATGGACACTTTGTGTGCGCTAACCATTGTATTTCCAAGTGTACTTTGTGTTTGCTCATTTTGCATGTACCACATACCGGAGACACCTTGGAGTACTTGGATTGCGCAATGCCTTCACCTACGTCCCACTACAAGTCCGTCCACGACACCCGTTTCCATGGTGATGAGGATCACGATCCGAGGTCGGATCTTTCCCAAGGGGGGGGGGAGATGATGTGGAGCATCCCATGTTCATCCCCATGTACACTCCGACTGCTCTCCAAGCCCCAAGAGGACATATGACGAGACCTCGAACATACGCCATTGGACACAAGGTGAATTCACTCCTCTTCGAACCGTCACTTTCCCCATGTGAGACATCGCTACTACCTCATTCATGGACCTTGCATATACTCAGGTACAACCGAGATGATCATGGAGAATCCAAGGATAAAGGCCAAGTATGGAAGAGGAGAAGGAAGAAGAAGATGGAGCGGCTGCTGGAGCCAGGCCGGACATCCGGACCGTCGTCCGGGTCATCCAGGCCCAGCCGGATCATCCGGACCCTCCCCCGGATCGTCCGGGTAACTGCGCCAAAGACACCCGAAGGCTTCTACCGAAGCCGGATCATCTGGGACTCTGTCCGGATCATCCGGACCCCGACGCCCGGATCATCCGGAACCCCGTCCGGATCATCCGGCCTTGCCTGCGCGCATGACTTGGGCCGAGGCCCGTGTACCCCCTTCGCCCCTCACTTACCCCTTCGTGGCTTAGCACTATAAATAGACCTCCTCCTCCCCACTTTGGGACTTAGCGTTGATTTAGCTCAAGTTAGAGATATTGCTTCGCTCATCGATCGGTTCTCCTCCTCGTGAGAGACCGCGGCCTCTTCGGAGTAGATCCTATCGGATTCAAGACCCCCTCGTGGGAAGATCCCCTTGTGGATTCAAGCCCTCCTCGCGGACAAGAACGGTTCCTTTGTATCCTTACCTTTGTTGACTATTGGATCTCTTGTATCTCTTTGTGTAATTTGATCTAGCATTTGTGTGACCGATTCCTTGTTGGTTGAGTGTTTTCCCTCGTTCCTCCCCATGATTTCCTCATGTTCTTCCGCTCGTTCTTTGTGATTCCCCGTAGGATCCACTCCAAACGTGAAAGGTCGACGCTATAGGGTTCCACCCTACATCACAAACTCCATGTTTAAAGCAGAAGAGCAACTGTTCTCAGGTCAGATTCCATAGCTATGTTCCATACTCCTTTGCTGTTGCATCACCGTATTTACTCATACCAACTACTTCCGAATTTGAAGGATCCAATTGAAACTCCAATGGCCCAAAAAGTATGTTTTAAACCTATTTCTTTAATTGGATTGCTGTTCTAACTTCTTGCTCTATGTTGATTTCAGTTTAAGTTGTATAAACAGTTATGTTCTCATGTGATGCACATTACAAGTGCTGCCATTGCTGTGTAGTTTCTCACACTTATATTTTGTCTATGCTGTTGTGTCTTAAAAATATATGAGTTGAACTGTGTCTCTATCTTGATTAGGGAACATAAACTAGAATGATATGGACAATACAGTTACCATAGTACATAGATATATGTTTGTTTCATGTTGTTATCCTGTCCACCTTACTACTGAACCGGTTTACCAAAATGAGTTTGGTATACTACAAGCTAAACCTGTGATGTGTCTGCTTGTTTCTCTTGTAGTATGCAAACAGAATATTGGAGAAGAGCACCCCACTATGCAATGGTAGAGAAAGTAATGCAGATAAGGTTCAAGATAGTGAGACAACCCTGTTGGTCTCCAAGAAAGGTGATAAAAATAATCTTGTAGACAGTGAGAAAACCCCACAGTCCTGCGTTGATGTAGTGTTCGAGTTACTGGCCAGTACCACTGGCACAAGCTCTTCGAACTCGCTTCCTGAATCATTTCGGCTTCTTCAGTCTCAGCTACAAGCTGAAAGGCATCAGTCATCTATGCTGTGGCAAGAAGCCGAAGGACTGAGGAAGTCCCTGCAGAATTCAGATGTGTACTTTCTTGTGTAACATCAAGCGTTGGAGGATTTAAACGCCAAACAAGAGAAAGTTAATAAGCTTGCTAAGCATCTTGCCAGCATTATGGGTACCCAGGATATTGTTTCTTGAACTCTTCTGAAGTGGTTTCAGTTCTGGACTTGTTTTGCTGCGGCGTTTATATGCTGATGTGTTCCCTATATTTGCACTGGTGGTGAACTTTGATGCCCAGTGGATGTAATATGTGTAATAGCCGTGATAGCCTAGCATAAGTTGCTTGCTTATTTATTTCCTTGTTGTCTTGTTTATTTGTTTGCTTGTAGTCAGTGCAGTTCTTTTTCCGCGGTTTGCTAGTGGCTGCAATAACCTATTTTTTAAAACTAGGCCACAATAACCATGGGCTAATATTTACTGTAGTGACACTGGGCCTCCTACGGGCCGTAGAAACAGTGGGCCTTCTATGGGTAGTAGAAACAGTAGGCCTTCTATGGGCCGTAGAAACTTTGGGCCTTCTACGGGCCGTAGAAACAATGGGCCTTCTACGGGCCCTATCATCAATGGGCCTTATATGGGTCGTATGATCGATTGGCCAAACATGGGCCAATAACAGGCCGCATTATGGCTGTAAATGGGCTAGAGTTGGAATCGTCCGTTCATGGGCCGACCATAACGGGCCATCGTTAATAGGCTGTATTTAATGACGCTATGAAAACTGCCCGATGTATTAACGGACCACAAACGGTCCGATTGTAACCACGGGCTGAATTTGGCCCACAAGCAGAAAATTACAGTAACGGGCCGTAAGTAAACGAATGCTCGAAATGAGCCCAAGAATAAATGGGCTCTGAGAAGGCCGAAAGATAACAAGGGCTGGAAACGGCCCAACTGAATAACGGACCATTAATGGGTATAAAGTGATACACTGTTGATTACGGGCCAGTTTCACCACGGGCCATTAATGGGTCTAAAGTGATACGCTGTTCATTACGGGCCAGTTTCACCACGGGCCTTTAATAGGCCAAGAGTTACATAGGGCCTCATATGGGCCGAAAGACGTCATGGGCCATACATGGGCCAGAAGTGAAAACGGGCTGGAATCATATTGGATGGCCCATATGACGCTACTGTGCCTAATTCGGGTAGGGCGTAACAGGCCTTGGGTTAGCGGGCTGTAAATGGGCTACATGCGTACAGGCCGTTAACAGGCTTTCCATGGGCCGGCCCGTCACCTTTTGACCAAGTCAAACGGGCCGGCCTTTTCACAGGAATGGCCTCTGTTGGGCCGGGCCACGTGTCGACGTATCATAGGCGCCTTCTGTCCAATGAGTGGATGACATCTGTCCCAACGGTGAGCCGACATGTGTCTCCTCCAGCCAATGATGATTTTAGACGTGGAAAATCCCCATTGGTCGGGGCTGTTAACGGGTTATCGGATCCAAAACCCGAAACGATAGCTTAACGGCGTTCCCTTACGGTGGATGGCACGTGTCAGTCACCCTTAACGAAAGCACTTCTGTGACGCGCGATTTATCGTCATGGAAGTGGACACTTCCGTGATGATAATTTTGGTAATGTCATGGAACACTTCTACGACAGCACAGGTATGACTATCTTGATTCTGTCATAAATTTGTGATGGATGTACATGCATGACAAAAAACACGACCTACTATGACAAACATGTATCATCACGGAAGTGTAATTTTTTTGTAGTGTTAACAGTGTGGCCTCATATAAACTACGAAGACAGTCTTGTGATGAAGTTGAGAGGAAAAGTTAAGGACTCAAATGAAATAGGCATGCATTTCTTTCTGATGGTACAGCAGGCACTGCTGACATATTGGCCAACTCAGGTATAGAGTAACAACAAGCAAGCATTCGAATCAAGCAATATAGCAAAGCAGACAACTGAACTATTTGTAATTCGGTAGGATTACAGGTTGAGGGCACAACCAGGAAAGTAGCCCACTCGCATTACATTTCACATGTACTGAAACACACTGGCTTACCATATGTTGCTCTGAAGCCTCGCTGCTGTTGTAATGTTCTTTGAAGATATCGTCAGCATCCCGTGGTTGCAAATCTAGTTGTTGTAGTTTATTCTGCACCCTCTATTTAGGTAAAATTAATTTTAATCGCATGCACTGGTCCGAATTGATCATCAATGGTTCATCTAAACTAATGAAAGAAGGGTGTGTGTGCATACACGACAATATAGCTGCTTCCCTCTATTTTTATGCTTGTTCGAGGTGCCAGCCCCAAAAGAACAAATATTTTGCTTGATGGGGTTGGCAGCTCCATAAGTAATAGAAGCATTAAATTAGTCATGCAACTTGGGAAGATCAAGAACACACAAACAAGTAATGAACAGAGGCTCGGAGCAGTGATGTAATAGCTAGCATAAAAAATAGAGGGTAAAACAAACAAAAAGCAGCGGAACCACATGCTAGTTTGCTGATTTGTAATTAAGCATAGAGAACATTAAGTACTCTGATGGAACCAACAGGTGGCATCAGAACAACACCATTATCATAAATATAGCATTCAAGAAGTAAAATAGTAGGCGGTGATATCTAGGAAGTACAGTAATACTCCCTCCATTCCAAAATAGATGACTCAACTTTGTACTAACTTCAGTACAAAGTTAGTACAAAGTTGGGTCATCTATTTTGGAACGGAGGGAGTACTTAGGACAAAACTAAAGCATATTAACTATATGTGCACTGGTATGTCATTTAGCACATGTAACATGTTCGCTGCAAGAAGTATGGCCCTACAGGTGCAAGCAGAATAACGCGTCTCATGAAAAACTGAATGATGCCCTACAGAAATTCAAAGGTGAGGTGCTTATGCTAGGAAAGTGAACGTAGGCGTCGGCCGTTTGATAATAGTACCTGATTCTTAGCGGCGTATGGGTATCGTTGTCATACTTGATAGCTAAGAATCGTCGATGGTGCTCGTGTTGCGGTTGAGTTTGGGCCAGCTGTTGCCGTCGCTGAAGCGACTCCGGTGCTACGGTTGCGGCGTCTGTCGACATACAAGAAAGCTCATATGTGGTAAGTGAATACTTGCACGATAAAGAGAAAAACCGAAGGAGTACAAATCGAAATAACCTGATGAGCCTACGGCATCGGTAAAGCAGGGCCGGTGGAGTTGAATATGGCGTCCATGGAGCGGGTCCGGTGCAGTGGACGAAGGCTTCGGCGGGCGCGTTGTATAGTGCTTTCAGTGAGGCGGATGTGTTGCGGCGGATGAGGACTTGTATGAAGGGCCAGCGAAGGGGCGGACGAGGGAGTCAGTGAAGGGCCTACACTGTGGTGGACGAGGGCGCCGGTTAAGCAGATCCAGTGTGGTGGACCATGATGGCGGTGAAGGAGATCTGGAGCGGTGGACAAGCCAGTCGCTGAAGCGGCTCTGGTGAAGTGGTGGGTTGGCAGTTGGGGGTTCCAAGGTGCGGAAGGTAGATCCGGCGGGGTTGGAGGTCCACATCTGTGGCAGAGGACTAGATACTTGCCGTGGTTGGGGGGGTCGGGGAGAGGAAGGGGAGGGCTCTGGGGAAGAATCTTGGGGGCAAAGATGTCACATCCCTAGCTTTACCCTGGCCTTGGACTAGCTTGGTTGCTGCATCATGTTTAAATTCAAATGAAATTTGAATTGAGGAATTTTCAAAGCCTCAGAATCCTTTAAAAATAACCAACAATTAAATCTTCTCAAATGTGTCCAAGAAAATGTTCCTGTTATTCCATGGAAATATTGGTAAGAGGTAAAATTTAAACCAATATTTTTGGAGTCACAGAGATAATTATTTTGGCCATTTGAATTAATCCAATAACTATTTGCTTTGGATTTATATTTAATATATATTAAATATGACTCCAATAATTCTGGAAGTTTGTGAGTGGCTTGTATATATTTTAGTAAGCCACATAATAAACTATAGAATTTATTAAAATGGTTTAGTATTTTACTAAACTAAAACAAAACAGAACAAAATAGAAAACAGAACAGAAAAAAATAAAAGGAGAGAGTCTTACCTGGGCCCTTACCTGGCTGGCCCAGTGGACAGCCCAGCCCACTGGCCTGGTGCCAGTCGTCCTCTACCTCTGCCAGTAGGCAGAGGAGGGAGACAGCGCACGCGCGCGCCGCGGCGACACGCCACCTCCCTGCCTGCCTGCGTCCCTCGCCACCGCGACGCCTCGGGCCTTCTCTTCGGCGCCGCCTCGAACCCCTGGACCCCCTCACTCGTCCCCTTCGTCTCTCCCTCACCTCTCCCTCTCGCACACCCGAACGCCATCATCGCCGCCGTTCGTCACCGCCGCAGCCACCGCCACCCCCTCTCCTCCCCGATGTGCTCCTGAGCTCCGCAGTGCCTCCCACGACCTCCCCGTCGACTCACGCGACCGGAGAAGCCCCGAAGCGCCGTCCCGACGCTTTTCCCCTCCTCGGCCACCGAGGACCGCCGCCGCCGATTTGCCGGACCCTGTGCCTCCCCTGCCTCGCCAGCAGCACCAGAAGAACCGCGGTGAGCCCTCGACCCGATTCCCCCTCTCCCCGTGCCCCACCTCCCTCTCTAGCTAGCCCCACCACTTTGCCCGAGAATCTCTCGCCGCCGGCCATGGCGTGGCCGTGGCCACAGCCACCCCAGCTCGTATCCGAGCCCACTGACGTGCTCACCGTGATCTCAGGAGTCCGTAGCACGCCCCAGCTCCTCCTGCCGTGCTCCCTAACCCCGACCCCGAGATTGCCCGAACTCCGGCAGCCGCAAAGGAGCTCGCCGCCGGCAGCTCCGGCCACCCCAGCTGCTGTCACTTGCCTCTTTAGATGCGCCTTCCTCCCAGGAACCTGTAGGAGCAAACCGCACGTCAAATGGTGCTCCGTAGCGAGCGCACGGTGCACCTCCGCTGTCGGCCGTGGTCGTCGCCGGCGACACTCCGGCGACCGCCGACGTGGCACGCCTAATTAGCACTAATGACGCTTAAACATCCCCCACAGCCACTGACAGTGGGCCCCGTAGTGGGTCAAAGCCCGGGTCAACGCGGGATTAGCCCCTGTGTCACTGACGTGTGGACCCCACACGTCAGGTTTGACCCGAGCCGGCCCCTGTTGACTTGCTGACGTCATGCCAACGTCATGCTGACGCAGTAATGCTTTCTGGATTTAATTTAATTCTGAAATTCCAGAAAAATGCCTAAAACTTCCAAAATACATAGAAAATTAACCGTAACTCCAAATTAAATAATTTATATATGAAAAATTATCAGAAAAATTCAAGGAATCCATCTGTACCATTTTCATGCATGTTAGAACAACTTATCACTACTGTTTAGGACAAATGAAGTGAATGACATTTAAATAACCACATATGGAGTTTGAATTTGAATCTTGGATTCAAACCAACTTCATTTAATTTGGTTTTAGTTGCATTAGCTCAAAACACATTCATTTTGCCATGTCATGAGCATGCATCATATTGTGCATTGCATTGATTGTATTTCTTCTTTGTTGCCGGTATCTGTTCCCTCCCGATAGACGATGTTCCGACGTTGTGATCATTGACACTGATGAAGACTCAATGTTATCTTCAGAAGTGCCAGGCAAGCAAAACCCCCTTGTTCATTCCGATACAATCCTACTCTCTCGCTCCTGCTCTCTTTTAATGCATTAGGACAACACCGATTC
Organism: Triticum dicoccoides; assembly: GCF_002162155.2. Lineage (NCBI taxonomy): Eukaryota > Viridiplantae > Streptophyta > Magnoliopsida > Poales > Poaceae > Triticum > Triticum dicoccoides. The sequence continues at coordinate 171,024,289 of NC_041389.1, forward strand.
ATCTGTTACTTGCTGCGGTAGCTGAACCCCTTTATCCTCTGCATGACCTGTCATTGCCACAGTAAATAGATGAAACCCACTAGCATGAGTAGGAGTTGTTTGAGCCCTGTTGTGCCTACTCATTCATGTTTGTTTGCCATGCCTGCTACTGCTTAGAGTTGAGTCAGGTCTGATTCATCGGGGATGAATCAGAGGTGTGTGAACATGTCCTACTGTGTGTGAGCTAAGTGTGTGAACACGATTTGGTAAAGGTAGCGGTGAGAGGCCATGTAGGAGTACATGGTGGGTTGTCTCATTGCAGCCGTCCTCAGGAACTGAGTTCTGTGTTTGTGATCCATGATTCAGCTACTACCACGCATTGGGCCCGAAACCAATGGACCCTCTCGGTTTCTTAATCACCCTTGTCCTCTGTCCAGGAGTTGCAAGTAGTTTCTGGTGTTTGTAGTATGCTGGAGGCCGTGGGCAGCGCTGACCGTAGGGGTGGGCTGTGATGCGGTAGGCACGTGGCACGGTGTACCGGGCGCCCGTTTGGTGTCTCGGGAACCCTGTTCACATCGTTTGGGGCTGTGAGCGAAACTCCGGCCGGATCTCCTCATGGATGGAACCCGAATAGGCGATAAACCTGGACTAGAGACTTAGGTGATTAGGTAGGTCGTGGCCGACACCCATGTTGGGCTTCCGCTTGAAGGTTGCCGAGTACATGTCGTGTAAACGGCGGTAAGTGGTGAGAGCGTGTGTGAAGAAGTACACCCCTGCAGGGTTAACATCATCTATTCGAATAGCCGTGTCCGCGGAAAAGGACTTCTGGGTTGCTTATATCAGTTCATAGACAAGTGAAAGTGGATACTCTAAAATACGCAAGATAAGCGTGAGTGCTATGGATGGCGTTCTCGTAGGGAGACGGGGGCGGATCCATAGTGGTGTATTGATATGGTGAATATGTGGACTCGTGTGCGCCACCTCAAAAGAGTTACTCGCAGTCGTAGTTCAGGATAGCCACCGAGTCAAAGCTGGCTTGCTGCAGTTAAACCCCACCACCCCTTTGTTGATAATGATGCATATGTAGTTAGATCTGATGTAAGTCTTGCTGGGTACATTTGTACTCACGTTTGCCTATTTTATGTTTTTGCAGAGAGACTTCGGTCTCACTAGTAGTTTCGCGTGGACTTCGACGTTTAGCTTGATACCTCAGCTACGATCTTGTGCCCTCGGCAGGATCTGATAGATAGTCAGGCTTCTCAGCCTTTTTCATTTATAGATGTCTGTACTCAGACATGATAGCTTCCGCTTGTGCTTTGACTTGTATGCTCTGATTGTTGGGTCATGAGACCCATGTTTGTAATGTCTCGCTCCTCGGAGCCTATTGAATAAACTATTTGAGTCGTAGAGTCATTTTGTGATGCCATGTTGTATTGCACATATCGAGCATATTGTGTGTATGTTATTGAAATGCTTGGTATGTGTGGGATCTGACTATCTAGTTGTTTATCTTCAGTAGCCTCTCTTACCGGGAAATGTCTCCTAGTGTTTCCACCGAGCCATGGTAGCTTGCTACTGCTCCGGAACACTTAGGCTGGCCGGCATGTGTCCTTCTTCGTTCCTGTGTCTGTCCCTTCGGGGAAATGTCACGCGATGAATACCGGAGTCCTGTTAGCCCGCTACAGCCCGGTTCACCGGAGTCCTGCTAGCCCAGTGCTACAGCCTGGATTCACTCGCTGATGACCGACACGTTCGATGCTGGGTCATGGATGCCTGTCCCTGTAAGTCTGTGCCACTTTGGGTTTACGACTAGCCATGTCAGCCTGGGCTCCTTATCATATGGATGCTAGCGACACTGTCATATACGTGTGCCAAAAGGCGCAAACGGTCCCGGGCAAAGGTAAGGCGACACCCGTGGAAATACTGTGCGTGAGGCCGCAAAGTGATATGAGGTGTTACATGCTAGATCGATGTGGCATTGAGTCGGGGTCCTGACAGCGGTGGTATCAGAGCTTGACTGCCTGTAGGATTACCAAGCCAAACTGGTCGATGTTGAGTCTAGAAATTCTTTAGTTATATGTAGGGGAATTGATTGTGGGATGGAACGTAAGGCTCTTTTTACTTCTTATACCTTATGCCTTCTGATCTGAGTCATCTTATCTTTCCTGCGGGGATCAAGAACTAGGCTATCTCTTCTTTCTATCAGGATCACGTGTTACTAATCCGTAGACTTATAAGATTGTTGGATTTACGCTTGAGTTCAGTTCCTACTACTTCCGTATGTTAATTGTTGATCTCGAAACCTTGATATTGTGCTTCTGAGTGGTTATGCCACCATTTTTGTGAATGTCTCAAATCTTTTCTGAGCATTTACAGCCGTTATGCTGTCCGAGTCATTCCAGGTTTCTAAATAGTCTGATGCATTTGCAAAATCCTTTCCCTCTGGTTTCGATGCTCCTTTATGCCAGCTCAATCACACTAATTGTTGAGTTGAGGCATTCTATTGCCTTGACATTTATGTTGGAGTTACTATTATGACCCTAGGTATTTAGGGAGTCACCTAGTAATCTAGCAACGTTTTGTGTTCCCAGTGTGAAGATTCTGGCCTTTATTATCGAAAGCATCCTGTGATGCCATTTAGTTAGTAGGCATTCTATTCCTGGGTTCTGAACCCGAGATTCACTCTACCTACTTCATGTTGATAGTAATTGCTAGTGCCTTTAGGATATTAGTAACCTTTGCGATAGTCCTTGAAGTCCGTGGTATCTTCTTCTTCCAAATACCATGAACTACTTATGGCAGATGTTTATTGGATCAAAAAAATCACGATTAGAGTACTCTTGAGGAGTTCTCCATTCATAAATCGTGACTCTGCCAGTTCTACCTTTCTGCATGGGTTATCCGGAAGAAATATGTTGAACTTGGTTCGACATACTAATCTATGCATCCACAACCCAGAAAGTTATATGTTCCTTTGAGTTGTTCCCTTTAGTTGCATTCTGACCCTCGTCTATCAATTGATAGTCAAGAGTATGCGTGCGTTCGTTCATCGATGCCTATGACTCTTGTGGTCTGTCAAGCCATTCTATTCCGGAATGACTAGGAGAAACAAACTCCAGTACCTCTTCCATATCTAGGATTGGGTCAAAGTAGTTGTATTCCGCAGATCAAATGCCAATCCAGCTTTTGGTTCTGCTCTACCTTGGAGTATTACATATTTTATATCGAGATTGTTATAGGAATTGCACACCATCCTATGAACTCTTGGTACAGTGATACTTCTTGCCATCATTGTTCATTCCTTGGTTCCTGTGTTATCGTAACCGGAATGCCGCCAAACGAATTGTGATGTGTGAAATCCATACTCCCAGCAACCTCGTTGTTTGGTAGTTAAAGGACAATAATTTCATTCTTAGCCTGTTGGTTCTTGAATCATCATTCTAAGACTGATCGTGCTATCTAGTCCTTATTTCCGGTGCACCCTTCGATCGATGAGTTAGGATCTTGTCAAGTCCTCACTCATTTGATCATATTGTCTTGCCCTCAAAAGCAAGATTGTTCTCGAGCCTAGCAACATATCGGTGCTTCGTGATTTTCCAAAGATCTTCCCAGAAGTATTACCAGGTTGTCACCTGACCGCTATGTTGAGCTCGTGATCAAGTTGGTTTCTTGTGAACCACCTTCTCTCCAAGAATCGGTGTTAGATATCCCTGAGCTAGTTGGTTAAGCTACACGACAACTTGGAGGGTTGGAAGATAAAAGCTTGCCTGACTTAGTTCGTTCCAAATGGATATTCTTGTGTAGTGTGTGTTGAAGAAAGATGATATCTTCATCGATTGGTCCCTGTGATCAGTTGTTGGACCTATTGTCTTATCAATCCTTTGATTTGAGTGTGGGCTATCGTCAAATCAAATCAGTACCAATGATGCTCGTAATGTTGTCTTATTCGTGGTTGATCCCTCGAGCATACACCATTACATCTTTGGTCTGACCAATGATATCACCGTGTTCACACGATGGTGGAAGTCCAGTGATATGGAAATTCCGATGAGTTGTTGTTGAGCCCATTGACAACATTCTTATCTTCCCCATGATTTTGTTGAACATTAAGCTAGTGTTGGAAACTTTTGAAAGCATTTCTTCATGCTAACTCATGAAGTATTTGTTTGATGAAAGGAGTGACTTCCTCTTATACACGTGCATTTGGTGAAAGTTGCCGCCGTGGATTTGAGAAAGTTAGTTTTGCTTTCTCTGGAATCATCCCAAGTCAGTCATGCATACGTGCGAAGTATTCTGTGGTCTGGAGACTTGCAACCTTCATTCCATATGTGTTCCGAGCACACCAAGCCACTGATTGATTTGTTCAAGGAGAAGAAGTTCCTTCTTAAGAGTATACCTTATGCAAGGATTTTGATATCCTCGTTGATGGTTCCCCACCTGAACTCGGTAGTGTTTTATTATAAGACTACCACGTGGTCATGCTTGTCTGGGACAGCGTGTTCACATGTTTGTAGCAGAACCAGCTCATGTTTTGGAGCTTGCTATCGTAGTTCATCTCCCGAGAATCCCGCAACGTCATCTCGTCGATTTGTGTTGCAAACTTTCATTTTTCTTCCTAGACTCGATGAGTCTGGAATATCCGGACACCAACCAGATCTGAATCTCAGGTAGATATGATGGTTTGGAACATTTCCCAAGAACTATAATATCGGTCTCTCAATAACTGGTAAGGTGGATTTCGTGGCCAGCACCACCCAGCCGAAAGACCTATTACTGTAGTATCTTGATCAAAGAAGTTGGCCACCTCCCCATAAGGATTTCGCAGGAATTACCTCTGTAGTTATTCCTTATGGATTCTATTGCTCCCGAAGTCCGACCTTTTACTTGATGTTCTAGTTATCAAACCATATCTATGAATGGGTTACACTAGCACATCAAGGAGAACATTAGAAGCGGAGTGCTAAATGTCTCTCGGTCGATCATCCAGATTTTATTTCCTTGGCCCCGCCAAGGGTGAAATCTGAGAAGGTGTTATCTTTCTTTGCATCTACATCCTCCATCATCATTCATCATGGTAGCAAGTTGTGTTGCCGGACCCTTGACACGGATGTTGGTAAAACCTTGATGAATATGGAAATGCTCAAGTTCTTGAGAGCACGCACAAGCGCTACGTGTTATCATCGACACTAATTGGGATGCTCTCAGTTTCCTCGGCAATGCTATGATCTTTTCAAACAGCGAATTCACTCCCTATTGTTGGGTTCTTCCCCAGTTACCAGAATCATTTCCAGCATTTGCATTTTGTTCCCAGCTTGCACCGCCAATGTGCCATTCTACCATGGGTCTCTTCCATTTCCGGTGATAAGCAAATTCATCCATTACGTTGTCTTCAACAAGGTAATCCACATCATCCAAGTCCGAGTATGCCATTCTACCGACCCCCTCCAAACTATCGTTGTGAATTGCCTTAGGTTGGTATGAGGAGTTTCAATGATCTCTGAATCAAAGGTAATTCTTTTTGCCACTTAAGGAAATAATCTACGAATCACCCTCCTCCAGGATGTTTCGTCGTGGTATCATGGCAACTCAACTCCTCACTACGTTGACAATCGTTTACCACCTTCTTAAGTGTGGAATTGTGTCTACCTAGTGAACCTCCGTCATCTGCTTCACTCCATTCCCATGGATGTATGTTTAGTGTCTCAGCTCAAGAGATGTTGCTAGGACTCACTTTGTGAGCTGATCCTAAATTGATTGATCTTCGAGAAGATAGATTCTTCTAGAGTTTTCCTTTCCTCTTCTCGTCATGCTAGTTGGATTTCTCAGAGCAAGACATCAAGACAATGATGGTGAATGAATCAACGTTCAACTGAAGTGCACCCTGGATCATGAAGATTATACTAGTTTGCGTTTCCCCTTCATCTTACCCTACGCTTGAATCTCGAGACGAGATTCTTATTTAGTGGGGGTGAGTTGTCACATCCCTAGCTTTACCCTGGCCTTGGACTAGCTTGGTTGCTGCATCATGTTTAAATTCAAATGAAATTTGAATTGAGGAATTTTCAAAGCCTCAGAATCCTTTAAAAATAACCAACAATTAAATCTTCTCAAATGTGTCCAAGAAAATGTTCCTGTTATTCCATGGAAATATTGGTAAGAGGTAAAATTTAAACCAATATTTTTGGAGTCACAGAGATAATTATTTTGGCCATTTGAATTAATCCAATAACTATTTGCTTTGGATTTATATTTAATATATATTAAATATGACTCCAATAATTCTGGAAGTTTGTGAGTGGCTTGTATATATTTTAGTAAGCCACATAATAAACTACAGAATTTATTAAAATGGTTTAGTATTTTACTAAACTAAAACAAAACAGAACAAAATAGAAAACAGAACAGAAAAAAATAAAAGGAGAGAGTCTTACCTGGGCCCTTACCTGGCTGGCCCAGTGGACAGCCCAGCCCACTGGCCTGGTGCCAGTCGTCCTCTACCTCTGCCAGTAGGCAGAGGAGGGAGACAGCGCACGCGCGCGCCGCGGCGACACGCCACCTCCCTGCCTGCCTGCGTCCCTCGCCACCGCGACGCCTCGGGCCTTCTCTTCGGCGCCGCCTCGAACCCCTGGACCCCCTCACTCGTCCCCTTCGTCTCTCCCTCGCCTCTCCCTCTCGCACACCCGAACGCCATCGTCGCTGCCGTTCGTCACCGCCGCAGCCACCGCCACCCCCTCTCCTCCCCGATGTGCTCCTGAGCTCCGCAGTGCCTCCCACGACCTCCCCGTCGACTCACGTGACCGGAGAAGCCCCGAAGCGCCGTCCCGACGCTTTTCCCCTCCTCGGCCACCGAGGACCGCCGCCGCCGATTCGCCGGACCCCGTGCCTCCCCTGCCTCGCCAGCAGCACCAGAAGAACCGCGGTGAGCCCTCGACCCGATTCCCCCTCTCCCCGTGCCCCACCTCCCTCTCTAGCTTGCCCCACCACTTTGCCCGAGAATCTCTCGCCGCCGGCCATGGCGTGGCCGTGGCCACAGCCACCCCAGCTCGTATCCGAGCCCACTGACGTGCTCACCGTGATCTCAGGAGTCCGTAGCACGCCCCAGCTCCTCCTGCCGTGCTCCCTAACCCCGACCCCGAGATTGCCCGAACTCCGGCAGCCGCAAAGGAGCTCGCCGCCGGCAGCTCCGGCCACCCCAGCTGCTGTCACTTGCCTCTTTAGATGCGCCTTCCTCCCAGGAACCCGTAGGAGCAAACCGCACGTCAAATGGTGCTCCGTAGCGAGCGCACGGTGCACCTCCGCTGTCGGCCGTGGTCGTCGCCGGCGACACTCCGGCGACTGCCGACGTGGCACGCCTAATTAGCACTAATGACGCCTAAACACCCCCCCACAGCCACTGACAGTGGGCCCCGTAGTGGGTCAAAGCCCGGGTCAACGCGGGATTAGCCCCTGTGTCACTGACGTGTGGACCCCACACGTCAGGTTTGACCCGAGCCGGCCCCTGTTGACTTGCTGACGTCATGCCAACGTCATGCTGACACAGTAATGCTTTCTGGATTTAATTTAATCAGGAAAATTCAGAAAATGCCTAAAACTTCTAAAATTCATAGAAATTCAACCGTAGCTCCAAATTAAATAAATTATATATGAAAAATTATCAGAAAAATTCAAGGAATCCATCTGTACCATTTTCATGCATGTTAGAACAACCTATAGCTGCTGTTTAGCACAAATCAATTAAATGGCATTTGAATAATCACATATGGAGTTTGAATTTGAATCTTATATTCAAACCAACTTCATTTAATCTGTTGCTAGTTGCATTAGCCCAAAACACATCCATTTTGCCATGTCATGATCATGCATCATATTGTGCATTGCATTGATCGTGTTTTTCTGTATTTGCCGGTAATTGTCCCCTCTCGATAGACGTGTACCGTCGATGTGATCGATGACACCGATGAAGAGCTATATTATCTTCAGAAGTGCCAGGCAAGCAAAACCCCCTTGTTCATTCCGATACAATCCTACTCTCTCGCTCCTGCTCTCTTTTACTGCATTAGGACAACACCGATTCATCTGTTACTTGCTGCGGTAGCTGAACCCCTTTGTCCTTTGCATGACCTGTCATTGCCACAGTAAATAGATGAAACCCACTAGCATGAGTAGGAGTTGTTTGAGCCCTGATGTGCCTACTCATTCATGTTTGTTTGTCATGCCTGCTATTGCTTAGAGTTGAGTCAGGTCTGATTCATCGGGGATGAATCAGAGGCGTGTGAACCTGTCCTACTGTGTGTGAGCTAAGTGTGTGAACACGATTTGGTAAAGGTAGCGGTGAGAGGCCATGTAGGAGTACATGGTGGGTTGTCTCATTGCAGCCGTCCTCAGGAACTGAGTTCTGTGTTTGTGATCCATGATTCAGCTACTACCACGCATTGGGCCCGAAACCAATGGACCCTCTCGGCTTCTTGATCACCCTTGTCCTCTGTCTAGGAGTTGCAAGTAGTTTCTTGTGTTTGTAGTATGCTGGAGGCCGTGGGCAGCGCTGACCGTAGGGGTGGGCTGTGATGCGGTAGGCACGTGGCACGGTGTACCGGGCGCCCGTTTGGTGTCTCGGGAACCCTGTTCACATCGTTTGGGGTTGTGAGCGAAACTCCGGCCGGATCTCCTCATGGATGGAACCCGAATAGGCGATAAACCTGGACTAGAGACTTAGGTGATTAGGTAGGTCGTGGCCGACACCCACGTTGGGCTTCCGCTTGAAGGTTGCCGAGTACATGTCGTGTAAACGGCGGTAAGTGGTGAGAGCGTGTGTGAAGAAGTACACCCCTGCAGGGTTAACCTAATCTATTCGAATAGCCGTGTCCACGGAAAAGGACCTCTGGGTTGCTTATATCAGTTCATAGACAAGTGAAAGTGGATACTCTAAAATACGCAAGATAAGCGTGAGTGCTATGGATGGCGTTCTCGTAGGGAGACGGGGGCGGATCCATAGTGGTGTATTGATATGGTGAATATGTGGACTCGTGTGCGCCACCTCAAAAGAGTTACTCGCAGTCGTAGTTCAGGATAGCCACCGAGTCAAAGCTGGCTTGCTGCAGTTAAACCCCACCATCCCCTTTGTTGATAATGATGCATATGTAGATAGTTCTGATGTAAGTCTTGCTGGGTACATTTGTACTCACGTTTGCCTATTTATGTTTGCAGAGAGACTTCGGTCTCGCTAGTAGTTTCGCGTGGACTTCGACGTTTAGCTTGTTACCTCAGCTACGACCTTGTGCCCTCGGCAGTATCTGGCAGATAGTCAGGCTTCTCAGCCTTTTTCATTTATAGTGGTCTGTACTCAGACATGATAGTTTCCGCTTGTGCTTTGACTTGTATACTCTGAATGTTGGGTCATGAGACCCATGTTTGTAATATCTCGCTCCTCGGAGCCTAATGAATAAACTACTTGAGTCGTAGAGTCATTTTGTGATACCATGTTGTATTGCACATATCGAGCATATTGTGTGTATGTTATTGAAATGCTTGGTATGTGTGGGATCTGACTATCTAGTTGTTTATCTTTAGTAGCCTCTCTTACCGGGAAATGTCTCCTAGTGTTTCCACCGAGCCATGGTAGCTTGCTACTGCTCCGGAACACTTAGGCTAGCCGGCATGTGTCCTTCTTCGTTCCTGTGTCTGTCCCTTCGGGGAAATGTCACGCGATGAATACCGGAGTCCTGTTAGCCCGCTACAGCCCGGTTCACCGGAGTCCTGCTAGCCCAGTGCTACAGCCTGGATTCACTCGCTGATGACCGACACGTTCGATGCTGGGTCATGGATGCCTGTCCCTGTAAGTCTGTGCCACTTTGGGTTTACGACTAGCCATGTCAGCCCGGGCTCCTTATCATATGGATGCTAGCGACACTGTCATATACGTGTGCCAAAAGGCGCAAACGGTCCCGGGCAAAGGTAAGGCGACACCCGTGGAAATACCGTGCGTGAGGCCGCAAAGTGATATGAGGTGTTACATGCTAGATCGATGTGGCATTGAGTCGGGGTCCTGACAAAAGAGGGGAAAACAATGGAGTTACCAAAGCAGCCCTTTTCCGTTCATGTGGCAGGGGTAAAACAGGAATATCGCAGGGCTAAACTTTCGGGCGCGTGATATTTCGATGTGAGCAGGAAGTTTGAAAGCTTTTGGCGCCTAAAATTATAAGTGTTCTGCTCTTGTACAGCCGACTATGATATCATGGCCGACAATTTGTTTGTTTTGCACACAAAAAAAGTGCATGTTTTGAACATCAATGTCTCCAACTCAAAACTTAGATTGTGAATTCAATTCAAATATGGATCATTGAGCTACTACAAGCAAATACCATCATACGGTCCAATTCAAATGAAATTGCAAATGTGGTTATCGTAAATATGATGACAAAAGCAAAAGTGTGTATGTGTATGAATAAAGTGGATGATTATAAAGTTTGAACATGCCCCTATGTGTATATCCCTAGGTTTGATATATGAATTGGAAATCACGAAATCCAAGCTACTACACATGTCACACCATTCCCCCTTCCCTTACACTAGGTTTACATCATTAGTGGTCTCTCTACTCCACATACACACACTCCCTATCACACACAAACGCGTGCACAAACACACACAGACACGCACAAACACCCATTTATCTGGATCCTCATCTCTCCCCATGTCTGCATGTGTATCTCACACACTCACTCTCTCGTTATGTATATGTGTCTCCATGTTACACAACACAAAGACCCATGTACATGTCTCTCTCTATCCTCCACACACATAGACACAAAGAATATGTTATCATTGCCTCAGTCTCTAACATATCACACACGCACACTATCTCTCTCTCTTGCAAACACGCTCAACAAGGGTTTCCCCGTGAATAACTTATCGTCTATTCATCAATAGTCGTGGCAGTACGGCGAACACGAGACGTGGAAAATAATAAATCTACACGTGCTTAGACCAGCTAGTATGACTACTAGGACTAGAGCAAGCCAAAAATCGCGGCGCCATCACCCCTCCTTATTGGCGACGGGAAAATTTTTGTTTTACACAATCGAGAAGTCATTGTGCTAAGGCCCCACATGCCGAGGCGTTGAATAGAATGTAGATGCTAGTTTACGGAAGCAAGTATCGATAATGCGTTTGTATCTCCATACTTATATTTCTTCTCTTAGAAAAAACCGAGTTGGTGATGATGGTACGTGTGCCATCTTGCAATATAGATCGTCCGATCTATATCTGACGGATGGAAATTAAACTAAAAGATACCCGCACCCCTCTCCACATTTGCAGACAAGGCCTTCCCTCGTTCATCCTTATCTCCAACAAACCTGATTGTTGAGCAATTAAGAAAGGAAGCCTCTGGAACAAACTGGTCTGGTGGCCGCTGCCGGCGTCGTCAATCCCCATGCCTCCACTTAGTCCGACCACCAATCACCACCACACCCCACTCCTCTTCACCTTATCTCATATTTCTCGAGATATCATTAGTTTTTACACATGGGATTACTCCCGCAAGGGTCAATCACAACAAGTGTTTTATAAAAAAAATGCATCTTGATGTTCCGTGCAATGCATGGATCTTGCTAGTACTCCTATGGAAGACTAAGCCGGTGATGATGGTGTGTCTGCCATCCGTCGTTTCTGACCATTAGATCTACATCTAACGACTGTGGGGTAAGGTTGTTGCCTTTTCTCACCAACATCCCACTTGTCTACCAATTTGCAGAAAAACCCAGAATTTGCAGAAAAACCAACCACATACCTCCCTGACCTCACCAAAAAAACCCAAGGAATATTTTCTAATTGAAACATAATATATCTCTAGTGACATATGTATATCAAAATTAGAGTGTTTTGTATCAAGTTTGTGAATAAGTATTATTCTAATTATGATTAATTGCAACGCACATGAACATTACTAGTATTTCCAACCATGCATTTATTTTCCTAGTTTTCCATCAAGATATTAGTCACTCATGGTTGAAATTTACTTTCAATCATGTACACATATGCACTATGTAACTAGCCTTTCTTATTGGCTTCCAAAGCTTAACTTTCACTCCTACTTACAATATGTAGAGTATTTAACAAAAAACTACCACTTTCAACAAGCCCTAGGAAGAATCTATTGTACAAAAAATAGCAAAAACATACCCAAAATTTCTTAATCCACGCCAAAAACTACTACCTAGTACTCCTACCGATTAGGTTCGTTTAAACCCATTTATGACAGGGTTGGCCCACACGTCCATGCTGACGAGGCAGCTTAAACCAACACATTTTGTTTGATCGTTGACACGAGGGACCCACATCTGACCTTCTATCCTGTTATTCCCCCTCAAATCATTATTTTTCCTGAACATTACTTCAAACAGTACTGATGCGTGTTCGTCGGTGGCGCCGGTGATGAGTGAGTTAGCCGTCGCTCTGCCGAACGGGCCGGATGCCGCGCTGGCCTCCGCACGGGTTGGCAGGCTGGCCCGAGCGTGAGTCGCGAGCGAGCAAGCCGTCGCGCTGGCCTTTGGTCGAGCCAGATGGCTGGCCTTAGAACGGCGCGCGCGAGCAAGCCTCCGCGCTGCCGTGCCAATCTAGCTAGCAAACCTTGCAGACAAGCAGCTGGACGGAGCTGGCATCCGGGCTACCGCAACATGGGCTCTGCACCGCCGGCGGTTTTGACCTCGCCTTTTGCCGGCGGCGGTAGCTGCGTCCCATGGCCGAGGATGACTAGGTGGACGGGACGGAGGTAGGAGGTCACTCGGGGATTTTTGTGCAGACTGACATGTAGGTCCCACAAGTCATAACACCCGGTCGAATAGAAGGCGTTGACTTAATGGGCGACATGGGCCCTGTCAGAGGTTAGAGTTAGATTCTAACCCTGAACTAACTCTAACCAAAGTGGTGTTTGGATGATAGGGTTAGATTGACAACAAATGTATCCAAACAGGGCCATGGGTTGAAACGTGCCTATAACGGCACTTTGTAGAGTAGCCGTTTCTTGGTAGGGCTGGTTGGTAAGAGCATGTACAATGGTTGATATGGTAGTCTTATCTTAAGTCTTCCACGTATGCAAGTGGTAGTAGTTTCTTGGGATTTAGTGGTTTCTTGCATTATTAGGGGTTTCTTGTAAGGAACAATGTACGTACTACTAGCGACAAAAGGCAATTCTAGGTTGCGTTGTACTCCAACGAGTACTACTAGTGGTCGTAGGAGTGTATACCTCGTTTTGTGGGTTCGATCCTGGCCAAACGCACGGCGGCCTTTTTTTAAATAGTAACTTCGCTGCGAGCCAATATTTTACACCGGTAGTTTCAGTTTTGAAGTCAAACGGACGTGCGGCACCACAATCTGGGTGCACTGGATAGCCTAGCCACGTGAACGGGTTTTCCTTCCCAGCATCCCGTGGCTCGCGTGCTCGCCCTAGCCGCACCTTGCTTGCAGCTTCCTCATCAGCTAGTAGCATATTTAAATTTTAACTAGCGCCTCCCAATTAAGCCCGAGGAGCCGGAAAAGCCTAGCGGGGCATTGGGAACTGTGCAATATGGCTCTGTACGTAAAGTGCTCTACTACTACTCTGTAGCTTGTGGCGTTGCACGCATGGACTTCACTCCATTATCGGCTCTACTATAAAATAAATTCCTCTTGGTGTTTTTTTCGAAATGGAGGCAAAAGCTTTGCTTCATCTCATTCATATAGAAGGGACTACTAACAAAGCTCGACGAGATCCATTACACCTCCACAAATGGAAGCAAAAAGCCTAGTCTCGCTATACCAAATAACTCAAATGTTCTGCCCCCACAGTAACCGTTGCTGATAAACAGGCTGCTAGTGTGTGCGTGAGAGGAGCGGCTGAGTAGACCAGCCACGTGACAAGAGAGCCTGAATAGAGCACCGAGAGAACCCACTAGGACACTACGCAGGTGTACTTTCCCTGCATTGGTAGTACAGCGATGGTTCTAGAGAACAGCAGTACCCTCCACTTACAACTGTAGATCCTTGGCCCTGAGATTCCAGAGTTCAAAACCGGTGCACTATACTAGACTAGACTAGAAGTACAGTACATCGCACTACTACTTGAGAAAAAGTAGTACTAGTACTGCTACAGTACGAGTACGTACTCCTCCGACACATAATGTAAGACGTTTTTTGACACTAGTTGGCGTGTAAAAAAAATAGCAAAAATAGACCCAAAGTTTCTTAATCCACGCCAAAAACTACAACCTAGAGCCAAAAATTTCTTAGTGCTATTATTTACAGTATAATGCAATCCCATAACGTTCCATAATGCTAGTACTAGTAGTAAATAGTAGCCTCACTCCTTCGCTAAGGAATGATCTACAGTAGGAAGGGACGAGGCCCTGTGGTTACTACACTCTTATCTCCTCCTAGCCAGTTCCCCTCCCCCTGAAGAGAAGGCAGTTCATCGCTGCTCCCATCGATTCGCCAGGCGGTTCTCCTCCTCGTCGGGGCTAGGAGACCTTGGACGATCCTCTCGGAGAAATCGCACGCCGCTCCGACGTCCTCACCGCCGCAAGACTCGGTGCTTCCTGCACCAACTTTTTCAAGACGGTGCTGAAACAGGCTTGGGAAAAGGCCATGCTTGTTGGTCTTCCATGCGTCCCAGAGGAGAAGGTTCTTCTATGGGACAATCCTTCGAACAGTCCACCGCTCCCTGGCCATGGTTGCACGTTGACTCCGCTAGAGTTGCCGACGTTGAGAGGTAGTCAGATTTTGTCCGATGAGCAGGTCAATAATGGAGTTTGATCATGTAGTACTTAGTTATTCCATTTCCATCCCGTAATTTCTCCGCTGCCCACCGTCTTATATATAGGTCTGGGTCGGTGCCAACAAAGATTGGCTTGCATACCTCCGGCCGGATACCACCATCATTTTGCACAACATCTAGATCGGTGCGGCCATTCCGGTAGACCCCTTCTGCACCATTGGGATCAGCCTTCCGGACTGGCTGGGCTTGAATATGTATGATGATGCCTACATGAGATTGAAGAAGATAGCAATTGCGGACCCACCGACAAAGCGACGCGGCTACGATGATTACTATCTCATCGCGGTGTTCGACATAAGGATTGCCATCAATGCAAGAGACAGTAACGGCAAAGGCTGGCGCATGTTGGCAGCGGCAGATTTGTACCCCTACACGTTCGAAGAAGTTGTGAGCCATCTAGGCTGCATCTTCGCGGTGACAAGCCAGGGGACTTGTTTCATCTGGTTGCCATCCTATGGTACGGGAGATTACAAACGGAATTCACAAACCATCATTTTCATCCCTAATGGTACTCCATTATTTTGCAGGGACCAGTCATCCCCCGATCAAAATAAGATCGCCGATCCTGGATGTGCATTTGCATCCGCGATTCGGTCTAACCTGGAACCTTGTAGCTGACTTTGGCATATTGGGATCAATTATCTTAGCAGTCGTTACCCATGGTACCACTGATGTGCAACATGGCCAGACAATTTACCACGATCGGACCGTCACAATCTACCCAGGTATTCCATTTTTTAACCCTCTTGCCTTCTCTTTCATTGTTGTACTAGTAGTATACTTAGTAGTACTAGTAGGATTACTTTTTACCTTGGAGGACGTGTATAGCTAGCTAGGCCCTAGAAGACTTGAACCCACTAGCTGCCACCATTTTTGTTTTTCCATGTCTTACTATCTCATCCATGTAGCCAAGAATGGCTATATATAATAAGCCTGTTATTTTACTTCCTCTATACCGGAGTAGTACTATTTGCTGCACAGTATTACTGACCGCCATATTTGAGCACAACATTATTATGCATGGACCTTGACTATGTACGTTACCATGTGTCCAGATCTGAGATGCCGCGTGTACCAGATGAACGGCGCCGAGTTCGACCCCCGTGATGCTATGTGGGTGCCGAGGAACACTCTTGGAGAGTACTCGCTTTTCATCGGGGACAACTACCCCATTGTGAAGCGAATGCCACCTTCAGTGCGCATGAAGTGGATGCCACCTTCAGGCCTGCCGTTCATGAAGCATGGTTGTGTCTTCAGTATGCACCGCTGGATGAATGACATGCTGGGACACGCTATCCCTGACTTATGCCGCTTCAGCTTGGATGAGTCTCCATCGCATGGAACCGGACTAGAAAGCTACGACAATGATTCCTGTTGCCCACCGCTATGGATCGTGCCATCCATGAAGAACTCCTGGTACTGGAACCTGGAGGAGGACATGTAGCCCATGTATAACGTGTAAGTGGAGTACGGTAATTGTGAACGGTAGCGCTGTGAATATATGTAGACTAGTCGTGCAAAAATTTATCACATGAATTGGAGATGAAGTTGTGTGGCATACTGGCATTTGTCCATTAGAATTTATTACTAGTAAATGTGTTATGTGTACGTGCAACTTGTGTCGTTGTTGCACGGGCTCCAATACACTCTTTGAGAAAAAAAGGTGGCACAACTATGGATATAGGTGACGTGGCGGCATCATATAGTAGCATCGTTCGCTATAGTTGTAGTACATTCCTACAAACAACTCCTATAAAACCTTGCTCTTGGCTCATTGCCTCTTCGGGAGGTTCAACAGTTCGTACTCGTGTGAACCTTGCACTTGGTTCTTCGCCTCTTCGGAAGGTCCAACAATGATGATACTACAGTACAATATGCTTCTGGCAATCTGACACCGATTGAACTGCTGCACGTCCACCGCGAGGGCAAGGGCGAGGGAGAGGGAGAGGGAGAGGGAGAGGGCGCTATAGTCAAAACCCTCTCCTCGTCCTGCGAACCACCACGCTCGTGGGCGAGGGAGAGGGTAGTAAGCAAGCTTCTCCTTGTTCGGCGAGTTGACGGGACACATCAAAGAAGTACTAGTCCATACTACGTCCTTTTCGATTAATATGGCTTAATTTGAAACAAGAAAAATACACTGGCGAACAACGTATGTAACAATACACTCTTTATGGTCACTATATATAGTTTTATGGTGATTATACGATCACTAGCTCATCGTAGAGCACCGTACTGCACCCTACTGACCGGCCACGTAGTCGACGTGGCACTTTGTTGACTGATTAAATTGTCACCTGGTTTCTGGGTCCCACCTGTCAGTTGGGAGAGCAAAGAAATCAGTTAAACAAAACTTTACGCAGGCGCGACAGGAGTCCAACCTGTGCGCGCAAACCACCCTGGCTATGTATGTGAGTGCATGCACGTGTACTCCCTCGGTCTTCTAACAAAGAGTGTACATCGGCTATAAAACAAAGAGTGTAGTACATGATGTACATCTACACTTCCAATGCATTTAGCATTTAATCTAATTTGATATTGATTGACTAATGCACCAACTTGTGCTCTAGGTATAGGCTACATGTCTATCCTTAATTACAGCATGCAACGGCCTTCATTTAATCTTCTTCTCTCAATTGTCGCATGCACACATAAGTCTGCTACTTTTGGGTGTTAATTATGCCCTGGTCAATGTGTAAATCTCTAAATGTACAGTCTTTCATGGACGTATGGAGTAGGTTGAGCACTTGAGCGTGAGCGTGTGTGTTGCGTCGTGTGTTGTGTGCCGCATGGGTGCGTGAGTGCTGCGTGCGTCCATGTGTACGTGTGAGTGTTGCATGTTGCATGCATGCATGCATGCATGGGGCTTACTCCCTCCCATTGACATGTTCATATTTCAAGCTTCCTCTGTTCCCTCCATATGGTGATACTCCCTCTGTTCCCAAATACGGAGTAAAAGCCTCCATCTGTTCCCAAATACGGAGTATTTGTCTTTCTACAGATTTCAACAAGTGACTAGGTACGGAGCAAAATGTGTGAAGTGAGCGTAGAGGCATAGGGATACTGTAGAAAGGAAGTCTTCGCGATCGATTATTCCCTATCTCGATCAGAGAGAACTATTCAACTAGTCTTCGCAGTGAAGTGACAATACACGCTGAAATAGGTGGAACATGTAATTAATAAGCTGAGCCAACGCGTTGGTGTTACAAAATCAGCCTTACCCAGTACTGCCATCATGTTTGCCAGTAGAGCACGCTTCCGCAAATACGCCTACGCACCTCTGTCCTCCATTAACTGACATATGGGCCCTCTTGTGGTAGACCCACGTGTCATCGGTGTAACTATTTACACTCCGAAGGACGGTATATCCTGGTAGTAGTACTAGTAGAATTGTCGGGGGGATGGACCCCGGGCAGGCAATGGAACCCGGATCCCCTTCAAAACCAATGGGGCTGGCACCGCCCCTCGAACCCGGCACGCGCTTGGCCGGGTCGCTCGACCTGGCCACGCCCCGCAACCCGGCCGGACTCACCGACCCGGCAAGACACGTCGACTCGGCCCCAACGACTAGCGCAAGAGAATTGAACTCGGAACGACCAAAGCTTCCTCGACAAGCCAGCGCCACCCGTGGCGTGCTACGCAATCCAGCCGCGGGTCAGCTCCCATCCCATCCAGGCCGTACGATGGGGACGAGCCTTCAATCAACAATGACCGAGGCAATAGTGCCCCGCCCATGCCACTGGTCAGCCGGGGCATGGCAAAAGTGCCCCTCACCTACCCGCTGACCAGGGCTGGCATGGCTACAGTGCCCCCGCCATCACCGCTGACTACAGCAAGCGACGGCCTGATGGAGAGCACTATACGCGACTCGACTCGGCCAGGCCCAGATGATCAACAAGACAGCGCATAGTCCCCCTAGGCACGCGGGGGGCGCACCTAGGGGAACCCGGCGAACCACAAGCCCTCAGCAGGACCCAGCCCAGGTCCCCGGACACCGACAATACGGACCCACCGACTTGTAGCATTACCATTGTACCCCCAGGGGGTTGGTCTATAAAACCCCCCGGGAGCCCATGATCATACGGGCAAGCAGCAGAGACAGGAGAAAAGCAAGTAAGCATAGGACTAGCCACCAAAACAACAACACCGGAGAGAAGGAGCAGCCCAAGCCTTGGCCAGCTTCCTTCCTCCTACATACAGCTCTAGGAGCAACATTGTACTATCAACCATCCAACTACACTCGGCAGGACTAGGGGTATTATCTCTCCTGGAGCCCCGAACCTAGGTATGTCCGGCCTCCCGTGCCCACTCATGCCAACCCCGCCTCTGGAGTCCACGAGCCTCCTCCTCTCTTTAGCCATCCCTTGGCATCTGCCGTGCACCCACCACGACAGTTGGCGCCCATCGTGGGGCAGCTCGAGGAGCTGGCCGGGAGCATGCTTCAGACGGGGCCCTTCTCCTCCACCGACGAGTCCGTCGCGTTGGCGGACAACGTCGTCGGCGCGCTTGCCGCCTCCTTCGCCGCGCTTCGCATCTCCGATGCGTTCGCGGCCGACGAGTACCCCAAAGAAGTGCTCAGCTACTCCGACTCCCCCCTCTCCCTCGGCGATGACGTTTCCGCCGGGGCTATGGACGTCCATGTAGAGGTCTTCGTCACCGGCGATGGTGCCTCCTCCTCGTCGAGCAAGACGAGGAAGGCTGCCGAAGCCAGGGCCGCAGCGGACGGACTGAGCCATCCGATCCGTTGTGTGACGCGATGCAGAGCCTCCGCATCCCCATCGGCACCAACGTCGACGCCACCAACGTCGCTGAGGCCCGAACCCAGCTCGAGGTAAGGCGCCAGCAGATGCTGGACCTGTCTGAGACGCTCGCCGCCACTCAGCGTCGCCTGGACGCCGCTCAGCTGGAGCGCAATGCCACCTACAGATTCACGCACGCCGCGGCCGAGCCAAGTTGGGTCGCCGACGTGCGTGCCCGGGGAGGAGTGATCGGCCGGGCCCTCGGCGCCGTCCCAACCGTCTACGAGACCCCAACGAAGAACATGCGCGCTGCCTAGGCAGCCGCAGCCGGCCTGGACCAGATCTCGGGTGAGGAGCTGAAAGAGCGCATCGGGCGGATGCGCGAACTCCTCCACGCTGCCAACACCCAGCAAGACCGCCTCAATCAGCTCGCCAAGCCGGCGGGATACGGCTCCGCCCGCCTTGGCCGGCCCGGCGAACTTCTGCACACCGCTTCCTCGCCACCCAGCGAGGCGCACTCCGGCCGAGCCCGGACTCGGCGCGACCCGACTGCTACAGCCGCCGGCGGATTGGGCGACGAGCCCGTCCCAAATATCCAGCATGGACCCGGCCAGCATGGTTGGCGTCCGGCTCCAACCGACCTTGTCCCCCGTGGCCTGGCCGCAAGTCGACTCGACCTGCGTGCCATCGATGACGCCGACGCTCACCACCGCGTCGATCAGCTCGCGCATCCGGGAGGAGCCCTTCCCCAAAGGGTTCATGCTCCCCCACGACGCCCCCAAGTACAAAGGGACAGTGAAGCCAAAAGACTGGCTTACCTACTACACCATGGCCATTGGCATCACCGGTGCCAATCGTCGTCTCGCCGTGCGCTACGCACCACTCATGCTCCAAGGGTTGGCCCGCACGTGGTTGAATAGCCTGCCGATGGGCAGCATCAACACGTGGGTGGACTTCGAGGAAGCCTTCGTGATGAGGACATGACTACCTTGGATATGACCAAAAATATTGCATATATGCATATTTGTCAGGTGATTTCTAGTGCAAACTATTCAATAATCTATTTATGTTATCCAGAACAAAAATACTTCACACACTTTTGTGTTTTGTCTAATTGCAGGTGTATGGGACATTTGTACAATCCACATATGAAGATAAGGAAGAAAGAGATGTTTATTTGCTGTCCAAAAAGTTCTCTCACGTCACTTTTGGCCCAAGAGAAGATAGAGTCCAAGTCTCTCACGTTCTGGATTCAGATTCGGACTGCACAGACACACCTGACTCAAAACGCACACAAGTTTTTCATACGGACTCCGAATTGGGTGATTCTTTTTTTGTTGGAAACTAGATTTCGTGCACTTTCCAACCCAATTGGAATCACCTTCAAATTAGTCCGGAGCGTTGAGTTGTGGACGAAACAATCTGATGCTGCAGCAGAATCCGAGTCAAACTACAAGTCCAAAGGTGTTACATCACCTCCACTTGGTCCCATTGGCCTTGTACGACCTAGATTTAGTTTTAGGCTGCCTTGGGACGTCCTCCCACCTCCTTGGCTGCCACCCCTTGCTCCTATATAAGTAGATCCATCTAGTAGCTTTTCCTTGGGATTTGTTTAGTTAAAAGTTAGCCATTGCAACTTCGTGTACTTCGTTTGTGTCCAACGACCAGACCAAGACCGCTTACGGATCCCCACCATTATCAATACCTCATATATATTTGCAATATTCAGATTGCTTTATCATATTCTTGCTCGTTCTTCGATTGCTTGCAGGAATAGACCTTCGTGGTCAGGCTGACCGTGCTTCCGGCATCGTCAGTAACCTCAGGAGATTGGTTTAGCGATTGCTAAGGCGCAACGTCGTGCACGTTTGTAGTCGGATCGTCAAAGTCGTCTCCACCATATCGATAGTTATCATCTCATCGAAAGATCGGGACACCCCCGCCTCTATCAAGTGGTATCAGTTTTCAGGTTGCTCGGTGAGAATTTCCAGTTTTCCTAGATTAGATTTATTTTCTTACCTATTGTCCAAGAAAAAGCCACAAAACAAAAGTTAGATCTATTCATCCTTTGTCCTAGCCAAACTGAGCCTTTGCAATTTTCTTTTCATTGTTTGCATTATTGAATTATCGGTTGCATCGCCGTGTCGAGTTGCTGGTCTTAGTGTCTAGTTCCTTTAGAGTTTCGAGTTCTGTTCATATTAGTCACGCAGCCGCTGCATCATTATCCCATCCGCTGTCCACCATCCCATCCACCAATTTCCACCACATGCTACGCACTGTTTATTGTCATAATCATAGTTGAGGTCACTCACATCTTCGCCAGATCGAATCTGCATCTTATCTAGTTTGTTTTGGAAAGAGGGAGAAAAAAAGAGAGAAAAAAACGAGAGAAAAAAAAAGGAGAAAAAAAAAGTCAGAGAAAAAAAAGGAGAGAAAGAAAAAAAAGTGTGAGGAAAAAAAAGAGAGAAGAAAAAAAAACAAAAAAATCAGCACAAACTTTTTCAGAGGAAAGTTGAAGACAAAGTTGTTGATATATCCTGCTTGGCTGTTGTTTCACCTCATTATCTTTACCGCCGTTGTGATCTTCACTTATATCTTGCTGTCCAGAGCTACTTAGTGTCCTTCATTGATGCTAGTTGTGCTACGACGTGACCTCATTAGTGTTCTAGGCTCGCGTCTCTAGTTCGGTCTAGCCTAGGACCAGCACAGTACCGTCGTTGAGCGTTTATTCAACATTGCATCTTTGAATTGATTATTGCTAATCTTTTGCTACCATATATAGCCAACCCAGCTCCACATATTTCTACACCGTGTATACGTACGCTCCCCTGGCAATCGCTTTACTCAATATTCGGAGTTACTTGACACCGCTGGTTGCCGATCATCGCCTGCTGCATGGTAAGAACTTGTAAGACATTGATATTTGCTTTACTGTGAGCGTTTTACCACCACATCCTAGTAGTTATAGGAACATTATTTTTGGGTTTTGTTTCTTGTTCTACTAATCATGACAGGATCCAGAGTCAATTCATGGGCTTTGTCGATCGCGGGAGACGTGCCACCACCTTTGCAAATACCACAACCGTCACGAGAGGTGCACAAACATCCAAATGCACATGATCAGGTTAATGTATCTATACCACCATTTAATGGCCGTTTTAAACCTGCTTTATATATTGAATGGGAGTTTGACATAAAAAATATATTTGCTTCCCATAATTTCAATGAACATAAAAAGGTTAAGGTTGCGGTTGGTTCTTTCACTGGTTATGCTTTGGTTTGGTGGAGTGAAATTTATCGGTTACACCCTGATTATATACCTACTACTTGGGATGATTTGAAACTTGCCATGCGACATACTTTCGTCCCTGCTTATTATACTCGTGACATGATTAAGAAGTTGCAACACTTAAAACAAGGTAGTGAAACTGTAACAAAATATTATGATGATTTACAAACTACCTTGTTGCATTCCTCTTTAGAAGAAAGTGAAGATGATTTTATGGATAGATTTTGGGGAGGATTAAACCGTGATATTCAAGAGATACTAATTCATGAAGAGTGTTATCCTATGGACCATTTGTTTCATCTTGCTTGCAAAGCTGAACAGGAAATAAAACGACGTGTTGGCCACGAGGAGAACAAGCGCACGGTGCACATTCCAAGAGTTGATATGATTGTTCCTTCAACTACTAGGCATACTATGACAACCACATCCGTTGATGTCAGGACTACATCACCTCCACCATGTGACACATCGCCCCTGAGAGTGGCTACATCATCTGAGTTGATCATAAGAGGTAATGACAAAGGTACTGATCTTCCATCTCTACATGAGAATGATGAATGCCTTGTCAATTTGAATGCACCATCTGATGAGCTACCCACTACTTTGATCACACCACCTATTTTAGAGGACTATGTTGATAATTTGACTTTGCCATGTGATCAAACAACTGAAATACCAACAATTTTGAGTGCACCCATTGAATTAACTATTGATGCAAAAGAACCAATGTTTAATCATTTTGATATGACCTCTAATCTTGGTGATGATTCTGTGTTGAATGACTTATTGCATGTTTGCTTATTTAAGCATGTTGTAGCATGTAAATTTGATGCAAGTAAGGTTTATTCACCAATGTTGGGATGGTTTAATGATGAACTTTGTCAATCTTTTGAAATGAATAAGAGCTTCACTTATATGTGCAAACTGAGTTGCAATATTTTCATGCCTTCTACTTCTTGTGCTAATTTTTTGGCTTTAGATTTTATGAACTATGCAAGTTACTCATCTATTCATGTGTCATATATGCAAAAATCAAGGAAAGTAAAAATGGATGACATATACATATACAACATGTACACCTTGTCTCTTTTGTTAGCCACATTTCAGATTAAGCAACGCCGAGGACGGCTTTATTTTCAAGAAGGGGAGGATGATGAGGACATGACTACCTTGGATATGACCAAAAATATTGCATATATGCATATTTGTCAGGTTATTTCTAGTGCAAACTATTCAATAATCTATTTATGTTATCCAGAACAAAAATACTTCACACACTTTTGTGTTTTGTCTAATTGCAGGTGTATGGGACATTTGTACAATCCACATATGAAGATAAGGAAGAAAGAGATGTTTATTTTCTGTCCAAAAAGTTCTCTCACGTCACTTTTGGCCCAAGAGAAGATAGAGTCCAAGTCTCTCACGTTCTGGATTCAGATTCGGACTGCACAGACACACCTGACTCAAAACGCACACAAGTTTTTCATACGGACTCCGAATTGGGTGATTCTTTTCTTGTTGGAAACTAGATTTCGTGCACTTTCCAACCCAATTGGAATCACCTTCAAATTCGTCCGGAGCGTTGAGTTGTGGACGAAACAATCTGATGCTGCAGCAGAATCCGAGTCAAACTACAAGTCCAAAGGTGTTACATCACCTCCACTTGGGCCCATTGGCCTTGTACGACCTAGATTTAGTTTTAGGCTGCCTTGGGACGTCCTCCCACCTCCTTGGCTGCCACCCCTTGCTCCTATATAAGTAGATCCATCTAGTAGCTTTTCCTTGGGATTTGTTTAGTTAAAAGTTAGCCATTGCAACTTCGTGTACTTCGTTTGTGTCCAACGACCAGACCAAGACCGCTTACGGATCCCCACCATTATCAATACCTCATATATATTTGCAATATTCAGATTGCTTTATCATATTCTTGCTCGTTCTTCGATTGCTTGCAGGAATAGACCTTCGTGGTCAGGCTGACCGTGCTTCCGACATCGTCAGTAACATCAGGAGATTGGTTTAGCGATTGCTAAGGCGCAACGTCGTGCACGTTTGTAGTCGGATCGTCAAAGTCGTCTCCACCAAATCGATAGTTATCATCTCATCGAAAGATCGGGACACCCCCGCCTCTATCACTTCGTCCGCAACTTCACGGGGACCTACTGTCTCGCCCAATATGCGATACTATCCTAAAGAGACTCGAAGGTCCCACCAAGGATAGAACCGCATATTGATACGCTTTTGCAAGGTGGATATCATTACGTCAACATTACATAATAGATGGGGATACATACAAAAAGGCATACAATGCCACACGAATACAAGACCGACTTACATAAGAGCACCATCCGACTACGGATGAAATACAAACAGTAACTCAAACGACATCCACCTTGCTAGCCCAGGCTGCCGACCTGGAACCTATCCCCTGATCGAAGAAGAAGCAGAAGAAGAACTCAACGCAAGCAAGCATCGCTCTCGCGTCATGATCATCGCATAACCTGTACCTGCAACTGTTGTTGTAGTAATCTGTGAGCCACGAGGACTCAGCAATCCCATTACCATGGGTATCAAGACTAGCAAAGCTAAATGGGAAAGGAAGGGGTAAAGTGGTGAGGTTGCAGCAACGACTAAGCATATATGGTGGCTAACATACGCAAATGAGGGCGAGAAGAGGAGCAAAGGAACGGTCGTCAACTAGTAATGATCAAGAAGTGATCCTGAGCTCCTACTTACGTCAAACATAACCCAAAGACCGTGTTCACTTCCCGGACTCCGCCGAGAAGAGACCATCACGGCTACACACACGGTTGATGCATTTTAATTCGGATCAGGTGTCAAGTTATCTATAACCAGACATTAACAAATTCCCATCTGCCACATAACCGCGGGCACGGCTCTCGAAAGTTTATACCCTGCAGGGGTGTCCCAACTTAGCCCATGATAAGCTCTCTTGATCAACGAAGGATATACCTTCTCCCAGGAAGACCCGATCAGTCTCAGAATCCCGGTTTACAAGACATTTCGACAATGGTAAAACAAGTCCAGCAAGACCGCCCGATGCACCGACAATCCTGATAGGAGCTACACATATCTCGTTCTCAGGGCAACACCGGATAAGCGAAGCGTACAGGTACCGACGTAACCAGAGTTGCCAAGGGATGGTCCCACACGGTGCTCTAGTTTGGACCAACACTTAGACAAGCATTGGCCCGGGGGGGGGGGCTAAAATAAAGATGACCCTCGAGAGAGCGACTCCCAAGGGAAAAGTAGGTGATGGTGAGGCAAAAGGTAAAACCAAGGTTGGGCCTTGCTGGAGGAGTTTTATTCAAAGCGAACTGTTGAGGGGGTCCCATAAATCACCCGACCACGTAAGGAACACAAAATTCGGGAACATAACACCGGTATGACGGAAACTAGGGCGGCAAGAGTGGAACAAAACACCAGGCATAAGGCCGAGCCTTCCACCCTTTACCAAATATATAGATGCATTAATAATATAAGAGATATTGTGATATCCCAACATAACCCTGTCCACCATGGAGCAATCTTCAACTTCGCCTGCAACTAGCAACACTATAAGAGGGGCTGAGCAAAGCGGTAACATAGCCAAACAATGGTTTGCTAGGAAGGGTGTCAAAGGTTAGAGGTTCATGGCAATTTGAGAGGCTTGAAGAGCAAATGATAGGTAACGCGGCATAGCGATAGAACGAAGCAACTAGCATAGCAATGATAGTAGTGAGATCCAGGGTAGCGGTCATCTTGCCTGAAATCACGCTAGGAAGAAGAACGAGTCCATGAAGAAGATGAAGCCACGTAGATGAACCAAGCGTAGACGAACGAATCCTCACGATCGCAACGAAACGGGAACTATCGAGAAGAAGCACACAACATAGTAAACACACCACACAAGAACAAGGCATGATGCAAAACAAGCATGATGCATGACAAGGCTACATGAAGCTACTCATGGCAAGAGATGATGCAAACAAGAATAGCACATCAAGGCAAGATTAAATGAGGCCGGGAACAACATATAACAATTCCGGTAAGTCCTCATATGCAAATTTCGAAATGGGTCCAGATATGAACAAACATTAAGTTGGAGTTATTAAACAGCAAGTTAAAGAGCACCAAAAGGATCTACACGAAATTCTAGTCAAGTTACATCTAAAGTTCATTAGATTCGGAGCTACGGCCTAGAAGATATGAGCAAAACAAGTTAATCATGGCATTGATGCAAAATGCATAGAAACATCAAGGAAACACCTCAAAACAAGGATGCAACATGGTAATATGAAGCTACATGCAAAATCAAGCAAGTTTCATATAGAGCACACTCAAAACAGAGCAACGGTTCAACACATACTCTAAACAAGTGAAAACAACAATCTGTCCATAACAGCAACTAGGCATATTGCAAGCATCAAAACAACAAGCTACAGTACCACAATGTGAGAACAAAAGGCATGGGCATGAAGTAAAGGTAAAGGATGACAAAAGATGAACACTTAGCTATCTCCAGAAATCACTATATCATGCTCAAAAGGACATGGAAATATTGCAAATAATAACAGTTTCAGACATAGCAGAAATAACATCAGGTTGCAATGTTTAGAGCTATCAAACAACATGTTACAGAAACTTATCATGGCAAACAAAGGCATGGCATGAATCTTCTAAACTCATAGAACAAATGTCCCTTACTGACCATGAGCCAAAAAGGATCAGAGGATATGATGGCACTCATGTAAACATAGCAAGAGATATGACAGATTCATACATGGTAGGAATAACAATAAGTAGGCATGTTGGTGAGCTTGAACCACTCACCGCAGAGCAATACATGGCATGGCAAGGCAACCAACAGTAAGAAGACATGTTTGAGAATATAATCATGGCAAGAACAAGTTCATAGCATGCTTGGATCACTAACGACAATCATGGCAACATTGAACTTAATGTTAACAGGCTGACAGCAACATTATTTAGCAGTTTTGAGGGCAAGGTAACGACAAGTTACAGCAGGCTATAAATGCAAACATGGGCATGAATGGAGAGAGCAAGACATGTATAACAAATCATCATTAGTGAACATCTCCAAATTATGCACGAAATGACTTGTAGCAGCAGGTTTACATGGCATCACAAAATAACAGATTCAGCCTAGCAAAACAGTAACAGCAAGTACCCTACTTAACAAGCTTGATGCACTCACTAAACAAGTCACAAAAATACATGGATTTCACCTCTGGAAAGATGGTTTGACATAGTTCAAAACACATGTAGACATCAACCTCATAGGATGCACATATCAAACATGGCAAAAATGACAAATCATCAAGTTATAACAGTTTCAGCAGGTTAACATCACATAGCACTCCTGCAATGATGATTCAGGCATCAAGATGGACTCAAATGAACATGATGCAATGGAATGAAATGAAGTACTCATTGAGTCGAACAATTTGACATATTACACGCACGAAACGGAGCAGTATGCAGCAAGTTATGATGTGATGAACATGGCATGATAATGTAAAAATTACAGGACTTGGGGAAAATTTCACCTCGCGGACTCGGGTTGACCGCGGCACGGATAACGAAGCAGGTGGCGGCTCGCTGGAGTGGTGGCCGAGGAGGTCTCTGGCGAGGTCGGGGATGGCGCGGGGAGGTGGCCCCGGACCGGATCCGGCCGGATCTGGCCGGCGGCGGGCGCGGTCGGGGGTGAGAGGACGGAGACGAGGCGAGGCGAGGTCGCGGCGGCAGAGCTTCTCCAGCGGGAGGCGGCTCGGGCGGCGCGGAGCCGATGGACGGCGGAGGAGCGGGCCGGGCGCG
>NC_041389.1:171053614-171056273 GCF_002162155.2 Triticum dicoccoides
CGCGGGTTGGACCGGGCGGCGGCGCGGACGTGTCCGGCCGTCGGCGGACATGTCCGACGGCGCGGAAGAGGAGGCTAGGATTTCGGGGGGAATCATCCGCGAATTTGGACGGGGAGGGCATATTTATAGGTAGAGGGAGCTAGGAGAGTCCAAATGAGGTGCGGTTTTCACCCACACGATCATGATCGAACGACCGAGATCATGGAGGGGGTTTGGATGGGTTTTGGTCCACTTTGGAGGGGGTGTTGTGCTGCAACAAAAGAGGGCTTTTACGGCTACCCGGTTAACCGTTGGAGTATCAAACGGACTCCAAATGACACGAAACTTGACAGGCGGTCTACCGGTGGTGTACCAAGGCCGCTTGGCAAAACTCGGGCCATTCCGAGAAAGTTTAACACCCGCACACGAAAAGAGGCAAAAGGGGGACGCCGGAGGACATAGGAGTGCCGGATTGCAAAATGGACAATGGGGAAAAAGCTCGGATGCATGAGACGAACCCGTATGCAAAATGAAATGCACAAGATGACATGGCAAAATGCAACACGCAAGAAAATGACATGGGAACGACGGCGAATAACTGGCGGACACCTGGCGCATTGAATCCGGGGCGTTACAACACTCCTCCACTAACAAGAGATCTCGTCCCGAGATCTTAGGAACGAGACGGAAGGGAAAAGGGATGAGGTGAAACAAGAACTCAAGAGAAGAAGTAAAGAATCGAGAGCACTCGAGAAGAAGAGAGGAACGACGAGAATGACGAGAATCGAAAGCTCAGGGAATTAGATAGACTATGAAACCAATCCGGTTGGCACGAGATAAGAAACGAATAAGACTGAAAGGATTTAGGCAGCACTCCGGCTGAAACATGGAGGAATAGAACATGAACTTGAGAGGATGGAATGATTCTTGATGAGGACATGACACAAAACCTCCGGAAAGAATTGAAAGAGTTGAATGAAAAGAACGGAGAAGAAAATGACAACTTGTGCGATGAATGAAATTGAAAGCATCTTTCGAAGGAAGGTTTAGACGGAGTTGTTGAGAAAATCAACAACGAAAGAATAAGCTTGTTATGGACTTAAGGATAACATCTCAAAATTATGAGGTGATCTCCGACCACAAGCGGAAAAGATTGAATAGCTGAGAAGAACGAAGAAATGCAAAACTCCACTTCAAAAGAATACGGAGAATTAATTGCACTTCAAGACGTGAGAAGAAAAGATACTTGAACTCCACAATCAAGAATCTTGATGAACTCTTGAAGAATGAATTTAATCATGAAGAACCACCATGAAGAACTCCAGTGACAAAAGGATGATGAGATAGAATGGAGGAAGAAATAATAAGATGAGCCTTGCGGTTATTTAGATGGGGGTTCCGACGAAATGGCTGAGGAAATTTGAATTCCGGAAAAGAGAAGATGAAAACACTTGGAACTAGAATTTATTCCTTAAGAACAAACTCCGAAGGAAGGAATTAATCACTTGGAGGAAATAAGAATAAGATTTATTGTATGCTTATCCTTCATCAAATTAAATTGATGACAAGCAATGGATTTTGCATACTACTTATTCTTCTTGAAAAGGATTGATAAGTGACATATCGCAACCTTCAGAAGGTCTTCATGAACCACCGGTAGGATTGAAAAGAACGAGTGGATTAAAATGATAACCAAGGAAAAAGAATCTGAAAGAACCACCGTTAGAATTCGGAAATGACTGATGAAAGAGAATGAATCACCGAGAAGAATTAGAAGAACAAATATGCTAGAGGGGATTTAGATGCAAAAGAACGAAGAGATCGCAAACTGATTGAAGAATACTTGAGCGAAGCACCGGAAGAATATTGAGACGAACGAAAAGGCACAGATATAGAATAATTGGAGAACAAATCTGAAAACTTAGAACGAGTAAATCTTCCGAAAAGATGGCCTCCGGCTGATCGAGAGAGAAAGCAACTCCTGAAATGCTCCGGATGGATGAAAAGAATTTGCATGACTTGAAACAATTTGATAGGATAACATCGAGCTAGCACCGCGAATCTCCGGGGGAACGGACAAGGTTTTGACAGAAATCTTCTTCTTTAGTCTTCAAATTATGACGAGAAACACCACCAAAATTGCTAAGGCACTCCGGGGGAACGAAAAACGAAGAGGTTGAGCCAACAATGAAATGATTTGAAATCGATCTTGGAAAAGGCACGTGACTGATGCAATCCATTCTTACGTCACACTTGAAAAGAATTGAGAATAGCTCCGGGGAAATTAGAAGAGTCAGGTAAGATCCTGGTAAAAGACCTGTGGGTTAGGGCCCACTAAAAGAAACACCGTTGGAAAAGGATGTTGAACAGATAGATGATGCACCGGAACAATTGAAATATTTGAATGAGGTGACAACCTCGAATTAATTGGAACACAGACGAATCTCCTGAGATATCCTGAGCACTCCGGAAGGATAAACTAGCGAGAGACGAATGAGTAGGGAAAACACTTGATCCAAGGAAAAGAATGTGATTAACCCAAAAAAACTTGAATTGAGTCCACCGGAGAAGAAAAAGAGTTGAAGAATGACAAACGAGACGAGAAATCACCGGTTGAAATAATTCAGGGAAGACTGAAGAGACTCGACACGAATGGAATTGATGGTCGAAAGAGACTCAT
>NC_041389.1:171056847-171068332 GCF_002162155.2 Triticum dicoccoides
GGAAGAAGAGGGTGGGAGGGCGGGACAACAAAGGCAACTTGGAAGGGGAAAAACCGATGAATAACTTGAAGAGAAGAACACCGGTTAAAATTATTGAGGAGAGAAAGCAAAGGCTTTGCACGAGTAGGATGGATACTCGATTACGGACTCCGGCTCCGAGATGAAAAAGGGTGGGCGGGTGGGAAAAACAAAGACAACTTTGGACAGAGAAAAACAACGAAGTCGGAGGAAGAACTGAGGATTGATCCCGCGAATGACAAAGAGGTTCGAGTCGACTTGACGAGAGATGCACCGGACAAAAGAGGATGGACAACTCACGAAACTAACCACGTGATCCTAAAGAAAAATTTGAATGGGAAGAGGAGTAATTCAAAACACCTACGTCAAGATTCCTCACCAGAGCGACGAAGGGGCTGAGGAGTAAAAAGAATTCCTACTCTCCGATATAACTAGACTCTGAAAACAGTTTTCTTCTAGACTCAACAACGACCAAACTACACGATCAATCAAGGGGGCTCCTAGGGTCGGTCGAGGCTCTGATACCAACTTATCACGCCCAATATGCGGTACTATCCTAAAGATACTCGAAGGTCCCACCAAGGATAGAACCGCATATTGATACGCTTTTGCAAGGTGGACATCATTACATCAACATTACATAATAGATGGGGATACATACAGAAAGGCATACAATGCCACACGAATACAACATCGACTTACATAAGAGCACCATACGACTACGGATGAAACACAAACAGTAACTCAAACGACATCCACCCTGCTAGCCCAGTGATGTAGGGCAGAACCCTAATTCGTCGATCTTTCACGTTTGGAGGGATCCCACGGGGGAAACACGAGAAACGCGCGGAAATCACAAAGGGGAACACGAGGGAAACGAGAGGAAATCACTCAACCGAACAAGAATCGATCACACGAGTGCTAGATCATCACACACATAAGGTAACACATGATCCACAATCAACAAAGGGAAAGGATACAACGGAACCGTTCTTCTCCGAGAGGAGGCCTTGATGTTCTTCCCTAGAAGGGGTCTTGAATCCGCTTGGGATCTTCTCCGGAGAGGTCCTGATCTCCGAGGAGAAGTATCAAGTGGATGAGCAAAGGCTCTCACACAAAATGAGCTAATCCAATGCTAAGTCTCAAAAGAGGAAGGGGAGGGAGTATATATAGTCTACGGGGGCAAAGGAGTACATGGGCTTCGGCCCTTCACTGTGCGCACGCAGGGGAAGCCGGATGTCCGGGCGTCGGGCCGGATGTCCGGGGCTTCGCGAGGCACCGGATGTCCGGGCCAAAACGCCGGATGTCCGGGCTGGGCGGTTTTGCTTCTGGACAGAGGCGCCGGATTTCCGGGCTGGAGCCCGAATGTCCGGGGCTTCGTGGGAGGCCGGATGTCCGGGGCCTGGGGCCCGGATGTCTGGGCTGGCTGTGCACCCTTCTGTGCTCTCTGGATCGAGGCGCCAGATTTCCGGGCTGGAGGCCGGATGTCCGGGGGAGGCCGGATGTCCGGGGCCTGGGGCCCGGATGTCCGGGGCCTGGGAGGTGAACTTGTCCTCTTGGCTGGTTCTCTTCATCCGTGGAGTGTGCAGCTTGTCCATCTTCACATGCATCCTCGGGAGGTCCTTCTTGACACCTAATCATGCATAGTGTATCTGACTTAGGTAGTAGCCATGTCTCGAGAGCGTCATATGAGATATCATTTAGGAGAGAAGTCACCTCGGTTTCGAGAGCTCTTGCACGTGCTCGAGTCATGGGTCCTTGTGGGGTTGGATGTGTTGATGTAGAGTCCATGGGGATGATGGTGGGATGCTCCGCATCACCCAGGCTGCCGACCTGGAACCTATCCCCTGATCGAAGAAGAAGCAGAAGAAGAACTCAACGCAAGCAAGCATCGCTCTCGCGTCATGATCATTGCATAACCTGCACGTACAACTGTTGTTGTAGTAATCCGTGAGCCACGAGGACTCAGCAATCCCATTACCATGGGTATCAAGACTAGCAAAGCTAAATGGGAAAGGAAGGGGTAAAGTGGTGAGGTTGCAGCAGCGACTAAGCATATATGGTGGCTAACATACGCAAATGAGGGCGAGAAGAGGAGTAAAGGAACGGTCGTCAAATGGTAATGATCAAGAAGTGATCCTGAGCTCCTACTTACGTCAAACATAACACAAAGACCGTGTTCACTTCTCGGACTCCGCCGAGAAGAGACCATCACGGCTACACACACGGTTGATGCATTTTAATTCGGATCTGGTGTCAAGTTCTCTACAACCGGACATTAACAAATTCCCATCTGCCACATAACCACGGGCACGGCTCTCAAAAGTTTATACCCTGCAGGGGTGTCCCCACTTAGCCCATCATAAGCTCTCGCGATCAACAAAGGATATACCTTCTCCCAGGAAGGCCCGATCAGTCTCGGAATCCCGGTTTACAAGAAATTTCGACAATGGTAAAACAAGTCCAGCAAGACCGCCCGATGCGCCGACAATCCCGATAGGAGCTGCACATATCTCATTCTCAGGGCAACACCGGATAAGCGAAGCGTACATGTACCGACGTAACCCAAGTTGCCAAGGGATGGTCCCGCACGGTGCTCTAGTTTGGACCAACACTTAGACAAGCATTGGCCCGGGGGGGCTAAAATAAAGATGACCCTCGAGAGAGCGACTCCCAAGGGAAAAGTAGGTGATGGTGAGGCAAAAGGTAAAACCAAGGTTGGGCCTTGCTGGAGGAGTTTTATTCAAAGCGAACTGTTGAGGGGGTCCCATAAATCACCCGACCGCGTAAGGAACGCAAAATCCGGGAACATAACACCGGTATGATGGAAACTAGGGCGGCAAGAGTGGAACAAAACACCAGGCATAAGGCCGAGCCTTCCACCCTTTACCAAATATATAGATGCATTAATAATATAAGAGATATTGTGATATCCCAACATAATCCTGTCCACCATGGAGCAATCTTCAACTTCGCCTGCAACTAGCAACGCTATAAGAGGGGCTGAGCAAAGCGGTAACATAGCCAAACAATGGTTTGCTAGGAAGGGTGTCAAAGGTTAGAGGTTAATGGCAATTTGAGAGGCTTGAAGAGCAAATGATAAGTAATGCGGCATAGCGATAGAACGAAGCAACTAGCATAGCAATGATAGTAGTGAGATCCAGGGTAGCGGTCATCTTGCCTGAAATCCCGCTAGGAAGAAGAACGAGTCCATGAAGAAGATGAAGCCACGTAGATGAACCAAGCGTAGACGAACGAATCCTCACGATCGCAACGAAACGGGAACTATCGAGAAGAAGCACACAACATAGTAAACACACCACACAATAACAAGGCATGAAGCACAACAAGCATGATGCATGACAAGGCTACGTGAAGCTACTGATGGCAAGAGATGATTCAAACAAGAACAACACATCAAGGCAAGTTTAAATGAGGCCGGGAACAACATATAACAATTCCGGTAAGTCCTCATATGCAAATTTCGAAATGGGTCCAGATCTGAACAAACATTAAGTTGGAGTTATTAAACAACAAGTAAAAGAGCACCAAGAGGATCTACACGAAATTCTAGTCAAGTTACATATAAAGTTTATTAGATTCGGAGCTACGGCCTAGAAGATATGAGCAAAACAAGTTAATCATGGCGTTGATGCAAAATGCATAGAAACATCAAGCAAACACCTCAAAACAAGGATGCAACAAGGTAATATGAAGTTATATGCAAAATCAAGCAAGTTTCATATACAGCACACTCAAAGCGGAGCAACGGTTCAACACATACACTCTATACAAGTCAAAACAACAATCTCTCCATAACAGCAACTAGGCATATTGCAAGCATCAAAACAACAAGCTACAGTACCACAATATGAGAACAAAAGGCATGGGCATGAAGTACAGGTAAAGCATGACAAAAGATGAACACTGAGCTATCTCCAGAAATCACTAGATCATGCTCAAAAGGACATGGAAATATTGTAAATAATAACAGTTTCACACATAGCAGAAATAACATCAGGTTGCAATGTTTAGAGCTATCAAACAACATGTTACAGAAACTTATCATGGCAAACAAAGGCATGGCAAGAATCTACTAAACTCATAGAAAAAATGTCCCTTACTGACCATGAGCCAAAAAGGAACAGAGGATATGATGGCACTCATGTAAACATAGCAAGAGATATGACAGATTCATACATGGCAGGAGCAACAATAAGTAGGCATGTTGGTGAGCTTGAACCACTCACCGCAGAGCAATACATGGCAGGGAAAGGCAACCAACAGTAAGAAGACATGTTTGAGAATTTAAGCATGGCAAGAACAAGTTTATAGCATGCTTGGATCACTAACAACAATCATGGCAACACTGAACTTAATGTTAACAGGCTGACAACAACATTATTTAGCAGTTTTGAGGGCAAGATAACAACAAGTTACAGCAGGCTATAAATGCAACCATGCACATGAATGGATGGATCAAGACATGTATCACAAATCATCCTTAGTGAACATCTCCAGATTATGCACGAAATGACTTGTAGCAGCAGGTTTACATGCCATCACAAAATAACAGATTCAGCCTAGCAAAACAGTAACAGCAAGTACCCTACTTAACAAGCTTGATGCACTCACTACACAAGTCACAAAGATACATAGATTGCACATCTGGAAAGATGGCATGACATAGTTAAAAACACATGTAGACATCAACCTCATAGGATGCACACATCAAACATGGCAAAAATGACAAATCATCAAGTTATAACAGTTTCAGCAGGTTAACATCACATAGCACTCTTGCAACGGTGATTCAGGCATCAAGATGGACTCAAATGAACATGATGCAATAGAATGAAATGAAGTACTCATTGAGTCGAACAATTTGACATATTACACGCACGAAACGGAGCAGTATGCAGCAAGTTATGATGCGATGAACATGGCATGATAATGTAAAATTTACAGGACTTGGGGAAAATTTCACCTCGCGGACTCGGGTTGACGGCGACACGGATAACGAAGCAGGTGGCGGCTCGCCGGAGTGGTGGCCAAGGAGGTCTCTGGTGAGGTCGGGGATGGCGCGGGGAGGAGGCCCCGGACCGGATCCGGCCGGCGGCGGACGCGGTCGGGGGTGAGAGGACGGAGACGAGGCGAGGAGAGGTCGCGGTGGCGGAGCTTCTCCGGCGGGAGGCGGCTCGGGCGGCACGGAGCCGACGGACGACGGAGGAGCGGGCCGGGCGCGGAGGCGGACAGGTCGGCGCCGGGACGCTGGGCGGCGGAGGGCGGAGCCGGCGCGCGGGGCCGGCTGGGCAGGCGCGGCCGACGCCGGCGCGGGAGGCGGCTCGGCCCGGCGGAGAGCGGCGGTGCGGCGCCGGCTCGGGCCACGGGCGGCGGCATCGGGCGCGCGGGTCCGAACGGGTGGCGCAGGCCCCGCGGGCCGGAACTGGGCCGCGCGGGCCCTGGCGGCGGAGATGGCGGCGGGAGCGACGTGGCAGGCGCGGGTTGGACCGGGCAGCGGCGCGGACGTGTCCGGCAGTCGGCGGACATGTCCGACGGCGCGGAAGAGGAGGAGGCTAGGGTTTCGGGGGGAATCATCCGCGAATTTGTACGGGGAGGGCATATTTATAGGTAGAGGGAGCTAGGAGAGTCCAAATGAGGTGCGGTTTTCGCCCACACGATCGTGATCGAACGACCGAGAGCATGGAGGGGGTTTGGATGGGTTTTGGGCCATCTTGGAGGGGGTGTTTGGATGGGTTTTGGGCCATCAAATGGACTCCAAATGACACGAAACTTGACAGGCAGTCTACCGGTGGTGTACCAAGGCCGCTTGGCAAACCTCGGGCCATTGCGAGAAAGTTTAACACCCGCACACGAAAAGAGGCAAAAGTGGGACGCCGGAGGACATAGGAGTGCCGGATTGGAAAACGGACAATGGGGAAAAAGCTCGGATGCATGAGACGAACACGTATGCAAAATGAAATGCACAAGATGACATGGCAAAATGCAACACGCAAGCAAATGACATGGCACCGACGGTGAATAACTGGCGGACACCTGGCGCATCGAATCCGGGGTGTTACACCTACAAGCGACCCGTCTGCCCTAGCCAGCTCACCATGTGCGTGCAAGGGCCTACGGAGACCGGTCGCGAGTACCTCGCACGCTGGACCGAGCTCCAGAACAGCTGCGAGGGCGTCCATGAAGTCCAGGCGATCCAGTACTTCGTCAGCGGGTGCTGAGATGGCACCCTCCTCAAGCACAAGCTCTTATGCTCCGAGCCGGCCACCATGGCCGCGCTCATGGTGACGGCGGACAAGTACGCCAACGCCAACTCCGCCATGAAGATCCAGGTGGCGCTGGATGAAGCCGGCAAGGCAAAGCCGGTTCCCCCTCCAAAGCTGGCCGGCGAAAGCAGCCGGTAGTAGCATCACCAGAACAACAAGCGCAAGGCCGACCAGTCGGCGCAGCGTCATAACAACCGGCTCGTCGCGGCCACCGAGCCCACAGCGGACCCGGCGGCGAAGCGCCGACAAATCGGCAAGACGGCATGGCAACCCGCCATGAGCTTCGAGCAGATGCGCGACGCCCCCTGCAAGCACCACAGTGGCGCAAGACCTGCACGCACACGCTTTGGCAGTGCGCCATCACCAAGTACATCATGAGGGGCGACGTCCCGCCCCTCCGGCTCCGGCTCCAGTCGCGGGACAGCCTCCTCTGCCTCCACCACCGCCTCCAGCTGACGGCACGATGCGCGACTACGCCTACCCGGACCAGAACGCGGCCTACGTCGTCTTCACCAGCCTCGGTGACAACAAGCGCAACGAGCACCTCCTTCGGCAGGAGGTGAACACCTTCGTCCCAGTCAAGCCGGAGTTCATGCATTGGTCGGATCGCCCGATCACCTGGACCCGGGAGGATCACCCGGCAGTCAGGCCGAGGCTGGGTGGTTACACCCTCGTCCTCAACCCCACCATCATCATGCGGCGCACATGCAAGTTCTCCCGGGTCCTCATCAACGGCGGCAGCAGCACCAACATCCTCTACCGTGACACGATGACCAAGCTCGACCTCAAGGCCGAGGACCTGGAGCCGACCCGGACAATCTTCCACGCCATCGTGCCCGGCCTCTCCTGCTCCCCCATTGGTCGGGTCCGGCTCGATGTCCTGTTCGGTGACAGCAGCCACTTCTGACGCAAACCGATCTGGTTCGAGGTAGTGGACCTTTCCAGCGCGTATCACGCGTTGCTGGCCCGCGCTCGCCAAGTTCATGGCGGTTCCCCACTACGCATATCTGAAGATGAAGATGCCGGGTCCCAAGGGCCTCATCACCATCACCGGCGATTACCGCAAGTCCCTGGAGTGCGCCCGAGACGGTGCCAAGTTGGCCGAGTCGCTGGTCGTTGCCGAGGAGCGGCGCCAGCTCGACCGGATCGTCGCCCTGGCAGGCGAGGCCTCCGCTGCGTCGATCCCGACCCTGGACCGGGCCGACGAGGCCGCCTTCAAGCCCTCTAATGAGACCAAGAAAGTGAAGCTAAACCCGGAAGACCCCAGCTGCAGCAAGTACGTTGTCGTAGGCGCCCGCCTCGACAACAAATAGGAAGGCGAGCTCGTTGACTTCCTCCATGAGAATCGGGATATCTTCGCATGGACCCCCAAGGACATGCCGGGTATCCCGAGGAAGTACGCCAAGCACAAACTTCACGTCCGCAAGGACGCCAAGCCTATCCGTCAACCCCTACGATGATTTTTCGAAGAGAAGAGAAGTACCATTGGTGAAGAGGTCGCCAAGCTTTTGGCGACCGGCTTCATAATGGAAGTGTTTCACCCCGAGTGGCTTGCCAATCCAGTCCTCGTCCTGAAGAAGAACAAGACCTGGTGCAAGTGTATCGACACCATCCTGAACAAGGCCTGTCCCAAGGATCCGTTCGCTCTCCTGCGGATCGACCAAGTCATCGACTCAACCGCCAGGTGTGAGCTCCTGTCCTTCCTAGATGCCTACTCCGGCTACCACTAGATCAAGCTGGACCCGGCCGATGCCCCGAAGACGTCCTTCATCACGCCCTTTGGGGCGTATTGCTACATCACCATGTTGTTCGGCTTGAAGAACGCCAGCGCCACCTTCCAGCGCTGCATGCAGAAATGTCTGCTGCCGCAACTCGCCCGCAATATCCACGTGTACATGGACGACATCATGGTGAAGACCAAGCAGCACCTCATGCTCCTCGACGATTTGAAGTAAACATTTGCCAACCTCCGCGAATACAAGGTCAAGCTTAACCCAGAAAAATGCGTCTTCGGCGTCCAGGCCGGAAAGCTACTCGGCTTCCTCGTCTCGGAACGCGCCATTGAGGCGAACCCGGAGAAGGTCAAGGCCATCGAGCGCATGCACAAGCCGGCTCGGCTGTGCGATGTCCAGAAGTTCACCGGATGCTTGGCCTCGGTCATCCGGTTTCTAAGCCAGCTGGACGAGAGGGCGCTACCCTTGTACCAGCTAATGAAGAAGACAAGCCCGTTCGAATGGAACGGCAATGCAGACGAGGCCTTACAAGACCTCAAGCGCATGCTCTCCATCGCACTAGTCCTGGCCGCACCGACCGACGAGGAGCTGTTGTTGCTCTACATAGCCACGACCTCGCGGGCGTTCAGCACGGTGCTGGTGGTCGAGCGACCAGAGAAGGGCAAGATCCAAGCCGTCCAGCGCCCAGTCTACTACCTGAGCGAGGTGCTCTCCATCTCCAAGTAGAACTACCCGCACTACCAAAAGATGTGTTACGGCGTGTCTTTCACTGCCAAGAAGCTGAAGCAGTATTTCCAAGAGCACGTTGTCACCGTGGTCAGCACAACGCCTATTGGAGAAATCATCGGGTGCCAGGATGCCTTTGGCCGGGTCGCCAAGTGGGCGATCCAGCTAGCCGGCCACACCATCCTCTACGATCCCCGCGCCACGATCAATTCTCAAGCCCTGTCCGACTTCGTCGTCGACTAGACCGAGACCCAGTACTTTCCGCCGCCCCCCGACTTGACGCATTGGCGCATGTACTTCAACGGTTCCAAGATGCGACTCGGCTTGGGGACCGGCATCGTACTGTCATCCCCGAAGGGCGACCGGCTCCGCTAAGCGCTCCAGATCCACTTCGCCGCCTCCAACAACGTCGCCGAGTACGAAGCCCTTGTGCACGGCCTCCGGCTTGCCAAGGAACTTGGCATCTGGCGCATCTTGTGCTACAGCAACTCAGACCTGGTGGTACAGAATTGCTCCGGCGAATGGGACGCCCACGACCCCAACATGGAAAGCTACTGCTTCCTCGTCCAGAAGCTGTCCGGATCCTTCGAGGGCTATGAGTTCCTCCACGTCCCGCGCGCGGAGAACGAAGCAGCCGACATGCTCGCCAAGATCGCCTCGTCATGACAAGCCATCCCGTCTGGCATCTCCCTCGAGCACCTGCGCAAGCCGTCCGTAAAGCCATCGCCGGACTCTGAGTCCATCCACATTCCAGACGACCCGGCCGCACCTCAAGCCGGCCCGAGGGCTGCTGAACCTGGCCCATGGGCTGCTCAGCTCGACCCGGCCACCATCGTCCCGGACCCGGCGGTCGCCATCCCTGACCCGGGGGGTGCTCTACCCGGCTTGGCGGCTACCGACTCGGAACCCACCCTGGTCGCCGTCTTCGCCGTGGTTACAGCCCTATCTTGGGCCCTCCCAATATCAGAATTTCTGTAGAACGGGGTTCTCCCCATGGTCGAGACCAAAGCTCGGCAAGTGCAGCGCCGGGCGTCCCCCTACAGCATCATTAACAATGAGCTCATCAAGCGCAGCTCCACCGGCGTGTTCCAGTGCTGCGTAGAGCAGGAACAGGGCATCGATATCCTCCTCGACATACATCAGGGCGAGTGCGGGCACCACGTCGCATCGCGGTCCTTGGTGGCCGAGGCGTTCCGCCATGGTTTGTACTGGCCCACGGCCCTCCAAGATGCCGAGTCACTCGTCCTCAAGTGTGAGGGATGCCAGCGCTTCAGCAAACGCAGCCACCAGCCGGCGTCAGCACTCCGCACCATACCGAACACCTAGCCCTTCGCGGTCTTGGGACTCGACATGGTGGGACCCTTCAAAACCGCTCGAGGCGGCATGACGCACCTGCCGGTGGCAGTGGACAACTTCACCAAGTGGATCGAGGCAGGACCAATCAAGAAACTGGACGGGCCAACATTCGTCCGGTTCATCAAGGACATAGCGGTGCGCTACGACATGCCGAAAAACATCATCACTGACAATGGCACCAACTACGCCAAGGGTGCGCTCGAGCAATACTACTCTATCTCTGGCATCCGCCTCGACCTGGCCTCAATTGTGCATCCGCAGTCCAACGGGCAGGTTGAGCGGGCCAACGGACTCATCCTGTCTGGCGTCAAGCCATGACTCGTCGAGCCACTAATCCGCTCACCCGATAGCTGGCTTGACGAGTTGCCAGCCGTTCTCTGGAGTCTACGAACCACGCCAAATCGGTCGACCGGGTTCACCCCGTCCTTCCTCGTCTACGGAGCAGAAGTCGTCATCCCGACCGATGTCGAGTTCGACTCACCGCGCGTCGCGATGTACACCGAAGCCAAAGCCAGAGAAGCCTGCGAAGATGGCATCGATCTACTCGAAGAAGCACGCCTCCTGGCACTCAGTTGCTCGGCCATCTACCTGCAAGGCCTGAGGAACTACCACAGCAAGAAGATCAAGCCCCTCACGTTCCGCGAGGGCGACCTCGTCCTCCGACTCGTCCAAGAGTAGGCAGGCCAGCACACACTGTCTCCTCCATGGGAGGGCCCATTCATCGTGAGTAGGGCCTTGCGCGACCGCAACGCCTACTACCTCATCAATGCACGCATGTCAAGGAAGCGCAAGAAGGACACCGCCGGTGAAGAAATGACCCGGCCGTGGGATGCAGAACTCCTCCGCCC
Organism: Triticum dicoccoides; assembly: GCF_002162155.2. Lineage (NCBI taxonomy): Eukaryota > Viridiplantae > Streptophyta > Magnoliopsida > Poales > Poaceae > Triticum > Triticum dicoccoides. Next base: position 171,067,816 of record NC_041389.1, read on the forward strand.
ATTTTATAGTTAGCCGCACGAGTGTATTTATCGTCGCATTTTGTAAACGCATGAAACTATGGGGTCCCCGAACGAGACTCGAGGGCAGCCTTTTGCCGACCAATTTATTGTGTCCCTGTTTTCTTGCATCACTATACCACTGAACCCGGCCACTGGTCCGACTCGCTTGACCCGGGGGCTCGGGGGCTGGCCGGCTCGGTCGCCACCCCACCGCCTTACTTGGTGATTCCTGATAAAGTTAGGATGTCGCGGTCCCCCACTTCTCCCTAAAGCCACAGGTCCAGCTTTGGCTGTCGGCTGGCAAGCACAACGGGCCAAAGCTCCTTTACTGTTCATACACTAAGTCAAAGGCTATTGGGTCGATCAACCCGGCCCTCGATTCATCAAATGAGCAGCCGCACGACCGATTGCTCGCCAACCGGCTTCGACGGATTGCCGCCAGCCGGCCCAGTGGGTGTTTTGCTCGCGCTCAATGTTTCAAGAGACCCAAGTCCTGCGCGCTCCTCTTGAAGAACCG
>NC_041389.1:171068649-171070527 GCF_002162155.2 Triticum dicoccoides
AAAGTGCATGAAATCGGTCCAAAAATGGAAGGCAAAAGCAAAAGCACTCACGACATTTACACAAATATTTAAGAAAAGGCCCAGTGGGTGGGTGGACCTGGTACTTAACAGATTTTACACATAGTGTCTCAGGCATCTCCAGCGCCGCGTCACGACGTTGACGGCTCCCCCCTGGCAGCCTCCGGGTCCAGCGAGGCGCCGGTGTCCTCCTGGCACCCGCATCGCGGTAGATGCCCGTCTCCTCCGAGCTCCCCTCTGGATCGTGGAGGAGCAAGCCGTAGTCATCGCCGTCCACGGCTCTGTCGTCTTCCATCTGCTCCGGATGGAACTCGTCGTGGAAGGCGAACTCAGCGATGTAGCTGGCCCGGGAGGCGATCCGGCCGGCTTGCTCCTGCAAGAGCTACTCCGAACCGGCCCGCTAGCCCGTCAACGCGTCCAGCTGCAGGTCCGGATGCCAGGACAGCGTGAACCGGAGCGCCATCTCAGCATCGGCAGGAGCGGCGGAGACGCGCCACTCGCCAAGCCGGTCCGGTCCCATCTCCAACCAACGCGCCAGGCGCGAGAAGCTTCTCGGCTGGCCAGAGTCTGGCCACATGGCCGCCGTCATCGCGGTGCGGGCCTGGGACAGCCGCTCCATCTGCGTTACCAGGACCCGCAGGCGGGCCACAGCGGTGGCGATGATCTCCGGGAAGGTCCGGGCCACCCGCGGATCCGTGTCGGACCCAACGACGTCGGTCGGGTCATGCTGATAGCAAACGGCTTCCTTCGCCAGCAGCTCCGTCTCCGGGAAGGCCCCTACCACAAAGGAAGAAGCAAGTTAGAAGAAAAGCAACAAGGAAGACAGGCCGGATCCCGACCCGGCAAACTACAAGAAAAAGCACTTACTGGAGAAGGACTCTTCCAGGTGCTGCACCTCAAGCAACATACCATGCCGCTCCCGTTCGATGGCGCGGTCGCGCTCCTCGAGCGCCTTCTCCAGATCGGCGGCCTTGGCAAGGGCCGCCTTCAGCTCGGCGTCCTTGTCCTCAGCACCCGCGTCGCGGTAGACGCCCGTCTCCTCCGAGCTCCCCTCCGGATCGTGGCGGAGCAAGCCGTAGTCATCGCCGTCTGTCACACCCTAGCTAGTTCATGCATTAGAGTGTTGCATCATATTTACTCTTTGATCAGAAACCTGAAATGGGGATGACAGAACCCCCAGCCCCCTCTGAAACCAACTAGGGTTTACTAAAAACTTTTTCAATGAACCTGAAATGCCCTTCTAAAATGCCCATCATTTTTGTCTTGGTTCAGAACCTCTGCCAAAAGTGATGCACATTTTCCTAGGTCATCTTAGGGTCTTTGAATTAAATCATAGATATTTGAGTTTGGGCATTTAAAATTATATAAAATATTTAAATGCTCAAATATCTCCAAACTAAAATGTTTCATGTTGGAAATAATCCAACTATGGACCAGGAGTAGTTTGGTGATTTTGGGAGTTGCCTAAGTATTTTTATTAATTCAACAAAGTTGTAGAAGTATTAAAAACAGAAAACAGAGAAAAATAGAAAAGCTTACCTGGCGCCAGCACCCGGCCCACCTGCCGGCCCAGCCCAGCGCCGCTCCAGCGAGCTGCTTGCCGGCCAGGCAGGCAGGCAGGTGCCCGACGGCGACCGCAGCGCGCGCCACGCACCTGCTCGCCGCCTCGCCGCTCCCCTCGCCCGGTGACGTCGTGGATCGCCCTCCCTCTCTCCCCCGAACCCCCCAGACACCCCCTCTCCTCTCCAGCTCCTCCCCCTCGCGCTCCCCCGCCATGACCGACGCCACCACCGCCGTGCCTACGTCGTAGCCGTGCTCCCCGCCGCCCGTGCGTCCTCTCGTCGTGTCCAGGAGCTCCGC
>NC_041389.1:171071055-171124536 GCF_002162155.2 Triticum dicoccoides
CGTCGTAGCCGTGCTCCCCGCCGCCCGTGCGTCCTCTCGTGGTGTCCAGGAGCTCCGCCGCTGTCCACTTCATCGAGCAAGCCGAGCCCCGAGCGCTCCCAACGCCTGAGTCCACCGCACCGACCTCGCCCGAGTCCGCCATCGCCGGAGATCCCCTTCAACGCCGTCGTCGCTCCGGTCCATCCCCGGCCGCACCAAGGGCTTCGTCGCACTCACTGTGAGCTTAGCCATCTTCCCCTCCCTTCCGTTCTTGCTCCCGAGCCGTGTAGCGACCTCCCGGAGCTCAACCGCACCCACCGCCGTGGAGCTCGTCGCCGACGTGCTCCCGGTCATCCTCCGGCCACTCCACGGTGTCCATCATGCTCACCGCGTCACGTAGCACCTAACTAGCTACTCCCCGCACCTCACCGATCCCCCTAGCGACAAGTTCGACTTTGGCCGAACTCCGGTGGCCGCCAAAGTCGTCGCCGGCACCAACTCCGGCCACCCCGACCCCAACGGACTCCACCAAGAGCTCAGCTCCTCTCCGGTGGTCTCCGCGACCCATTTGGTGGCCGAAACGGCCAAAACCACTTCCGCCGCCGCGTCGGGCTCGCCGGCGGCTAAACGCCGGTGCAGCCGACCCGGGTTTGACCACGGGTGGGCCCTGGTTGACTCCCCTGAGTCAATGACAGGTGGGGCCCAGCCCTGTTAACTAATTAGGATTAGTTTAAATTAATTTTAGTTTAATTAATCACACTGACACACGGGACCCACTGTCAGGTTTGACCCGGACGTGTCCCGTTGACCTGCTGACGTGACACTGACGTCAGGCTGACGCAAATAATTGATTTTCTGGATTTAATCTAATAGAGGAAATTCCAGAATATAGTTTAAACTTTAAAAAATTCATAACTTTTATTCTCTAACTCCAAATCAGACAAATTATATATGAAAAATGATCAGAAAAATCCAATCTATCCATCTGTACTATTTTCATGCATGATTAAACAAGTTAACCTGATGTTTAATGCAGAACAAGGAAAAACACTTTAAAGGGCCATGTTTGGGTCTAAAATTTGAATCTTTGATTCAAATTGGTTCAAACCCTTCTGGTCCTAGTTGCATTAGCCCAACTCACTCATATTTCCATGTTTCATGCATGCATCATATTGTTGCACATTGTTTGGTGATGGTTGTGTATCGGTGTTCTTTGCGGCAGGTTCTGCCTCTGAGGAGTACCGTGATTACCCTAACGAAGAACCGTATCAGTGCATCGAATCATCAGGCAAGCAACCAACCATTTGATCATATCGATACAATCCCATGTTCTCGCTCCTGCTCTTTTTTATTGCATTAAGACAACGCGTTTCAAACTGTTGTGTGCTACGGTAGTTGAACCCATTTCCTCTGCATGACCTGTCATTGCCACAGTAACTAGATGAAACCCACTAGCATGTGTAGGAGTTGATTGAGCCATATGTATGTGTTGTTCCTACCTTGCTATGCCTGCTATGCTTAGAGTCGTGTCAGGTCTGGTTCATCTGGGTGATGGGCTAGAGTGAAATGATTATGTCGGTAATGAGAATGGTGTGGTAAACACGATTTGGTAAAGGTATCGATGAGAGGCCATGTAGGAGTACATGGTGGGTTGTTTCATTGAAACCGACCTTAAGCACTAAGATCTGTATGTGTGATTTAAGATACAGCTACTACCATGCATTGGGCCCTGAAATATGACCCCGCTCGACTTCTTATCCACCCTAGTTCTCTGTCCAGGAGTTGCAAGTAGTTTCTGGTGTTTGTAGCCTACTGGAGGCCGTGGACAGCGCTAACCGTAGGGGTGGGCTGTGATGCGGTAGGTACGTGGCACGGTGTACCGAATACCCGTTAGGTATCTCGGGAACCCTGTTCACATCGTTCGGGGCCGTATGGGAAACCTCGGCCGGACTCCCTGCGGATGGAACCTGGATAGGCGATAAACCTGGACTAGAGACTTAGGTGTTTAGGTAGGTCGTGGTCTACACCCACGTCGGCTTTCGCTTGAAGTCTGCCGAGCACATGTCGTGTGCAGACGCTAAGTGGTGGAAACATGTATGAAGAAGTACACCCCTGCAGGGTTATCATGATCTATTCGAATAGCCGCGTCTGCGGTAAAGGACTACTTGGTTGCCTATACAGTTCATAGACAAGTAAATGGAAACTACTAAAAGCCTCAAGATAAGTGTGAGTGCCGAGGATGGCTCTTCCGTAGGAAGACGGAGGTGGATCCTCGGTAGTGTATTGAAGTGGTGAGTAGTGGACTCGTGTACGCAAAACCATTTCAAGATGGAGTCTCGTAGGTTAGCCTAGCCAAGAGTCAAAGTTGGCTTGCTGCAACAACTCCACCAACCCTTCTTGATAATATGCATGTATGTAGGATCTGATGTAAGTCTTGCTGAGTACCTTTGTACTCATGTTGCTATAATTTACATTTTTACAGAAGACGCTGCAACCCCTTCTGATGGGTTCTACGTAGACGTTGACATCAATGAGTAGGCTAAGTCCCAGGTGGTGATCCTGAGCTTGTGAAGGACCACGTAGTATAGCTAGGCTTTCCAAGCCTCTTTTATTTTACTAGTTGTCTGTACTGAGACAAGTTACTTCTGCTGCTGGTTTGTATGACTGTATGACTTGAATGCTGGGTCGTGTGACCCGTACCTGTGTGTATGATTATGTATGGCTCCCTGAGCCTTAAATAAAGTACTTGTGTCGTAGAGTCATGTTGTGATGCCATGTTGTATTTGCACATATCGAGCATACTGTGTGTATGTTATTGAAATGCTTGGTATGTGTGGGATCTGACTATCTAGTTGTTTATCTTTAGTAGCCTCTCTTACCGGGAAATGTCTCCTAGTGTTACCACTGAGCCATGGTAGCTTGCTACTGCTCTGGAACACTTAGGCTGGCCGGCATGTGTCCTTCTTCGTTCCGGTGTCTGTCCCTTCGGGGAAATGTCACGCATTGAGTACTGGAGTCCTGTTAGCCCGCTACAGCCCGGTTTACCGGAGTCCTGCTAGCCCAGTGCTACAGCCCGGACCCTCTTGCTGATGACCGACACGTTCGAAGCTGGGTCATGGATGCCTGTCCCTGTAAGTCTGTGCCACTTTGGGTTTACAACTAGTCATGTTAGCCCGGGCTCCTTAACATATGGATGCTAGCGACACTATCATATACGTGAGCCAAAAGGCGCAAACGGTCCCGGGCAAAGGTAAGGCGACACCCGTGGGGATACCGTGCGTGAGGCCGCAAAGTGATATGAGGTGTTACAGGCTAGATCGATGTGTCATCGAGTCGGGGTCCTGACAGCGTTGGCATCATAGCAGGACTGCCTGTAGGTTCTCCAAGCCAAACTGGTCGATGTCGAGTCTAGAAATTCTTTAGTTATATGTAGGGGAATTGTTTGTGGGTTGGAACGTAAGGCTCTTTTTACTCCTTTATCTTATGACATTCTGATTTGAGTCAGTCTATTCTTCCACCGGGGGTTAAGGAATTAGGATCTATTCTCTCTATCAGGATCACGTGTTACTAATCAGTAGTACCTTATAGGTTTGATGGATACAAGCCTAGCACAGTTCTACTACCACATCATGTTGCTAGGATGGACTCAGAACTTGATATGATGATGTTGAGTGTGTATGAAATCCTTTGTCAAATGTCTCAAAATCCTTCTTGAGCATTTACAGCTGTTATGCTGCCGAAATTTTGCTAGTAATTCTAATGCCTTTGCATTATGGTTGTGCTTTCAGATGGCCACTCGCGACCTCAATCAAGTGGTTCGCCTGACTCGATGCCTAGATGTACCCGGCCATACCGCCATGTTGGTCAGGGTAATGACTGAGGCTGGATACCGTTGGTATCCTGAGTACACAGTCGAAGAGCAATTCCGAGACTTTAATCAAAGTCAGTATCTCTGCACTGTCAGGATATTTCCATCTTATCCTGGATCCACCGAGCCCCTTCACTGCTCCTATGGACTCGGGGTTACTATTGAGATGGCTGTGCAGGACGCCGCCTACTCTATGATGACCATCATGCGAGTTAGGTCTGGCCTATTTCGGGACTCTGATTTCCGGTATATGCCAGGATCACTTCCGGGAGCACAAGGGTATCTCCAGGCTATTTATGCTGACCCCACTTAGGAGGATTCACGGACTCGCACCACTGCTGAGATGCTCGAGGATAAGGACCGTGAAAATCGGGCCTTGAGGCTAGAGCTTTTTAATACCCGTGCTGACCATTGGGCCACGTTGACTCGGTTTGCACCGGCGGTGCAAGCTGGATATTCGGATATGCGCGATCTCTATCCTGTGAGATCTGCTCTGCCAGACGTGATGGGTTGGCGTGATGTAGGAGGCATCACCCCACCTCGCGGTCCCCGCAGGCCACCGTCTGTTGGTCCAAGACCCCATCCTAGCCCCTATAGTCCACAAGCTCCGCGAGATCGTCTGTTCCCAGATGATCATGTTGAGCTTCCAGGCTATGGAGGTAATTTCTACGAGGACTACTACGGATCGGTCTGAGTTAGTGGTGGTATCACTAGTTTGTACTAGCTGTGTCGTCTATCGTCCTGCGCGACTCGTGGGATATGACCTAGTTTGTACCGCTTCCGGAGGTGTAGAAAAATAATGTATAGGAGCTTGGGATGCCTCCGATGTGATGTAATCTTCCTTTCACCGTAATAGTACCTTGTTTGGTTTTGTACTAAACCTTGTATGGTGTGTATGACGATGGAATAAAGAAGCAGTTTCTGTATCTACCATGTCATACGGATGATCATCTTGCATTCCGAGTTATTCCTTACATTCTGTATCCTATGTCGGAATCTTATCATTCTGACCAAATCATTGTCTTGTTTACCTAGGATGGTCAACACGCGCACTAACCCTGCTCCTCAAGAGCAGGCCGAAGGCAGTGAAGTCAGGAATGCAAATCTGCCTCATCCTCCTTCCCTAGCCGAGGTTATGATGGAAGCTGAGAGAAATAAACGGGAGACCAACCGTTTGTTGGAGCGTATTGAACAGAACACAGCACACCATCAGAGGACTAACGTGGTGTCGCTCAGTGATTTCATTAAGTTACATCCACCCACGTTCCACCACTCCGTCGAGCCTCTCGACGCTGATGACTGGCTTCGCAGTATTTCTCACAAACTGCGTTCTGCGCTAGTAGCTGAGGCTGACAAGGTCACCTTTGTTGCATATCATCTTGAAGGCCCCGCCAGTCTATGGTGGGAGAATTATGGAGCTATGCGCCCAGCGGGCCATGTCACTACTTGGGCTGAATTCAGCGAGGCTTTCCGTGAACATCACATTCCGGAGGGTCTCATGGACCGTAAACGCGAGGAATTTTGCAATTTCACCCAAGGCCGACTCTCTGTGGATGCTTACAGCAGGGAGTTTGGTAACCTCGCACGATATGCCACTGAGGAAGTTTCTACCGAATAGCCAAGCGACAGTTATATTCTCTTAACGCCAGCCCTTTGCCAGACCTCGAGGACGTCCCGGTAGTCCGTGACTTTCCGGATGTCTTCCCAGAGGAATTGCCAGGTGTTCCACCCGACAGGGATGTTGAGTTCGTAATAGACCTCATTCCAGGAACCGTCCCGATTGCTAGAAGACCTTATAAGATGGCACCACTAGAACTAGCCGAGCTTAAGAAACAACTCGATGAGTCCTTGAAAAAGGGTTTCATCCGACCTAGTTCATCTCCGTGGGCTTGCCCCGTCCTCTTCGTCAAGAAGAAGGATGGTACGGACCGGATGGTTGTAGATTATCGACCTGTCAATTTGGTCACAATCAAGAACAAATATCCGCTCCCCAGGATCAATGACCTGTATGATCAGCTCGCTGGATCCTCAGTCTTCTCCAAAATGGATTTGAGGTTGGGCTACCATCAAATCAAAATCAGGAACGGGGACATTCCTAAAACGGCCTTTGTTACTCGTTATGGCCAATACGAGTACACCGTCATGTCCTTCGGTTTAACCAACGCTCCAGCCACCTTTTCTCGGTTAATGAACTCAATCTTCATGGAGTATTTGGATAAATTCGTCGTGGTTTACCTTGATGATATACTCATCTACTCCAAGAACGAGGAAGAACATGCCGAACATCTAAGGCTAGTGTTGAAGAAACTTCGAGAGCATCGTCTTTATGCCAAATTCTCTAAATGTGAATTTTGGTTGTCAGAAGTGACCTATCTGGGTCATGTAATATCTGGTAAAGGTATTGCTGTTAACCCTGAGCGAGTTCAAGCCGTCCTTAATTGGACTCCACCTAAATCGGTCAAGCAAGTTCGGAGTTTTCTGGGCTTAGCGAGCTATTGCCGTCGCTTTGTCGAAAATTTCTCCAAAGTTGCTAAACCCCTAACCGAACTCCTCAAGAAAGATAAAAAGTTCGAGTGGACTCCACAATGTGAGCACAGCTTTCAGGAACTGAAAAGACGCCTGACTTCTGCTCCCGTTCTGGTACTGCCAGACTTCTCTAAGGACTTTGTTATCTACTGCGACGCCTCGCGACAAGGACTAGGCTGTATTCTCATGCAAGATCGACATGTAATTGCTTACGCCTCACGGCAATTGCACCCACATGAGGAGAATTATCCTACTCATGATCTAGAGCTTGCAGCTGTAGTCGATGCACTTAAAACCTGGCGACATTACCTCCTCGGTAATCGTTGCGAAATATTCACTGATCACCAAAGTCTGAAGTACATCTTCACCCAACCGGATTTGAATCTCAGGCAAAGACGTTGGGTCGAGTTGATCACAGATTTCGACTTAGGAATAACTTACACCCCAGGGAAAGCCAACATCATGGCTGATGCGCTAAGTCGTAAATCTTATTGTAACAACCTGATGTTACAACAAAGTCAACCGCTTCTCCATGAGGAATTTCGGAAGCTTAACCTTCACATTGTTCCTCAAGGATTTCTTTCCACCTTGGTGGCGAAACCTACTCTTATGGATCAAATCATCGCTGCCCAGAAGCGAGATAAGGGAATAGCTAAGATCAAGGAGAACATTGCTAGCGGAGGTGCTAGTTGTTTCTCCACAAATGATCATGGTGTTGTGTACTTTGAGAACCGTTTAGTGGTTCCCAAGAACCAGCATCTACGGCAGTTGATCCTTAAGGAGGCTCATGAATCTCCTCTCACCATTCATCCCGGTAGTACCAAGATGTATCAGGACCTACGCCAGAGGTTCTGGTGGACTAGGATGAAGAGAGAAATTGCTCAGTATATTGCTAATTGCGACGTCTGTCGCCGTGCAAAAGCAGAGCATCAACGGCCTGCTGGCACCCTTCAACCCCTAGCTATTCCTGAATGGAAATGGGATAAAATTGGTATGGATTTCATTACCGGTTTTCCCAGGACCAAGAGAGGGAATAATGCTATCTTTGTCGTTGTCGATCGTCTTTCCAAAGTGGCCCATTTCTTACCTGTTCGTGAGAGTATAACCGCTAGTCAGCTGGCAGACTTATACATCTCCCGAATAGTGTCTCTCCATGGTGTTCCTTTGGAAATTAACTCGGATCGAGGAAGTCTTTTCACCTCTCGATTTTGGGGAAGTTTCCAAAACGCTATGGGAACCCGCCTTTCCTTTAGCACCGCTTTTCACCCTCAATCGAGTGGTCAAGTAGAACGCGTCAACCAGATTCTAGAAGACATGCTTCGAGCCTCTGTTATCTCTTTCGGAATGGAGTGGGAGAAATGCCTTCCATTTGCCGAATTTGCTTACAACAACAGCTATCAATCTAGCTTGGGTAAAGCCCCTTTTGAAGTTCTCTATGGACGACGGTGTCGAACATCCCTTAACTGGTCAGAGACCGGGGAAAGACAATTCTTTGGCCCGGATATGATTCAGGAAGCAGAAGAGCAAGTTCGCATCGTTCGTGAAAAGTTGAAAACAGCCCAATCCCGTCAGAAGAGTCAATATGACCGAAAACATAAGGCTATGACTTTCGAGATTGACAAGAAGGCTTACCTTCGGGTTACCCCTCTGAAGGGAACCCATCATTTTGGTATCAAAGGCAAATTGGCTCCTCGTTACATTGGACCTTTTCGCATTCTCGCCAAACGAGGAGAAGTTGCCTACCAGTTGGAACTACCTCCGCATCTCTCCAGAGTCCACGATGTCTTCCACGTTTCTCAACTCTGGCGTTGCTTCTCGGATCCTATCCGTGGAGTGGACCACGAAACGCTTGATCTCCAAGATAATCTTACATATCGAGAGTACCCCACTCGTATCCTCGATCAGGCCGAGCGTACCACTCGGCGTCATAATATCAAGTTTCTCAAAGTTCAATGGTCGCACCATTCTGAGGATGAAGCAACTTGGGAAAGGGAGGATCGTCTTCGACTCGAGTATCCCGCCCTCTTTCCGGAGGAACCCAAATCTCGGGACGAGATTCTTTTGAGTGGGGGTGAGTTGTCACACCCTAGCTAGTTCATGCATTAGAGTGTTGCATCATATTTACTCTTTCATCAGAAACCTGAAATGGGGATGACAGAACCCCCAGCCCCCTCTGAAACCAACTGGGGTTTACTAAAAACTTTTTCAATGAACCTGAAATGCCCTTCTAAAATGTCCATCATTTTTGTCTTGGTTCAGAACCTCTGCCAAAAGTGATGCACATTTTCCTAGGTCATCTTAGGGTCTTTGAATTAAATCATAGATATTTGAGTTTGGGCATTTAAAATTATATAAAATATTTAAATGCTCAAATATCTCCAAACTAAAATGTTTCATGTTGGAAATAATCCAACTATGGACCAGGAGTAGTTTGGTGATTTTAGGAGTTGCCTAAGTATTTTTATTAATTCAACAAAGTTGCAGAAGTATTAAAAACAGAAAACAGAGAAAAATAGAAAAGCTTACCTGGCGCCAGCACCCGGCCCACCTGCCGGCCCAGCCCAGTGCCGCTCCAGCGAGCTGCTTGCCGGCCAGGCAGGCAGGCAGGTGCCCGACGGCGACCGCAGCGCGCGCCACGCACCTGCTCGCCGCCTCGCCGCTCCCCTCGCCCGGTGACGTCGTGGATCGCCCTCCCTCTCTCCCCCGAACCCCCCAGACACCTCCTCTCCTCTCCAGCTCCTCCCCCTCGCGCTCCACCGCCATGACCGACGCCACCACCGCCGTGCCTACGTCGTAGCCATGCTCCCCGCCGCCCGTGCGTCCTCTTGTGGTGTCCAGGAGCTCCGCCGCTGTCCACTTCATCGAGCAAGCCGAGCCCCGAGCGCTCACAACGCCCGAGTCCACCGCACCGACCTCGCCCGAGTCCGCCGTTGCCGGAGATCCCCTTCAACGCCGTCGTCGCTCCGGTCCATCCCCGGCCGCACCAAGGGCTTTGTCGCACTCACTGTGAGCTTAGCTATCTTCCCCTCCCTTCCGTTCTTGCTCCCGAGCCGTGTAGCGACCTCCCGGAGCTCAACCGCACCCACCGCCGTGGAGCTCGTCGCCGACGTGCTCCCGGTCATCCTCCGGCCACTCCACGGTGTCCATCATGCTCACCGCGTCACGTAGCACCTAACTAGCTACTCCCCGCACCTCACCGATCCCCCTAGTGACAAGTTCGACTTTGGCCGAACTCCGGTGGCCGCCAAAGTCGTCGCCGGCGCCAACTCCGGCCACCCCGACCCCAACGGACTCCACCAAGAGCTCAGCTCCTCTCCGGTGGTCTCCGCGACCCATTTGGTGGCCGAAACGGCCAAAACCACTTCCGCCGCCGCGTCGGGCTCGCCGGCGGCTAAACGCCGGTGCAGCCGACCCGGGTTTGACCACGGGTGGGCCCTGGTTGACTCCTCTGAGTCAATGACAGGTGGGGCCCAGCCCTGTTAACTAATTTGGATTAGTTTAAATTAATTTTAGTTTAATTAATCACACTGACACGCGGGACCCACTGTCAGGTTTGACCCGGACGTGTCCCGTTGACCTGCTGACGTCACACTGACGTCAGGCTGACGCAATAATTGATTTTCTGGATTTAATCTAATAGAGGAAATTCCAGAATATAGTTTAAACTTTAAAAAATTCATAACTTTTATTCTCTAACTCCAAATCAGACAAATTATATATGAAAAATGATCAGAAAAATCCAATCTATCCATCTGTACTATTTTCATGCATGATTAAACAAGTTAACCTGATGTTTAATGCAGAACAAGGAAAAACACTTTAAAGGGCCATGTTTGGGTCTAAAATTTGAATCTTTGATTCAAATTGGTTCAAACCCTTCTGGTCCTAGTTGCATTAGCCCAACTCACTCATATTGCCATGTTTCATGCATGCATCATATTGTTGCACATTGTTTGGTGATGGTTGTGTATCGGTGTTCTTTGCGGTAGGTTCTGCCTCTGAGGAGTACCGTGATTACCCTAACGAAGAACCGTATCAGTGCATCGAATCATCAGGCAAGCAACCAACCATTTGATCATATCGATACAATCCCATGTTCTCGCTCCTGCTCTCTTTTATTGCATTAAGACAACGCGTTTCAAACTGCTGTGTGCTACGGTAGTTGAACCCATTTCCTCTGCATGACCTGTCATTGCCACAGTAACTAGATGAAACCCACTAGCATGTGTAGGAGTTGATTGAGCCATATGTATGTGTTGTTCCTACCTTGCTATGCCTGCTATGCTTAGAGTTGTGTCAGGTCTGGTTCATCTGGGTGATGGGCTAGAGTGAAATGATTATGTCGGTAATGAGAATGGTGTGGTAAACACGATTTGGTAAAGGTATCGATGAGAGGCCATGTAGGAGTACATGGTGGGTTGTTTCATTGAAACCGACCTTAAGCACTAAGATCTGTATGTGTGATTTAAGATACAGCTACTACCATGCATTGGGCCCTGAAATATGACCCCGCTCGACTTCTTATCCACCCTAGTTCTCTGTCCAGGAGTTGCAAGTAGTTTCTGGTGTTTGTAGCCTACTGGAGGCCGTGGACAGCGCTAACCGTAGGGGTGGGCTGTGATGCGGTAGGTACGTGGCACGGTGTACCGAATACCCGTTAGGTATCTCGGGAACCCTGTTCACATTGTTCGGGGCCGTATGGGAAACCTCGGCCGGACTCCCTGCGGATGGAACCTGGATAGGCGATAAACCTGGACTAGAGACTTAGGTGTTTAGGTAGGTCGTGGTCTACACCCACGTCGGCTTTCGCTTGAAGTCTGCCGAGCACATGTCGTGTGCAGACGCTAAGTGGTGGAAACATGTATGAAGAAGTACACCCCTGCAGGGTTATCATGATCTATTCGAATAGCCGCGTCCGCGGTAAAGGACTACTTGGTTGCCTATACAGTTCATAGACAAGTAAATGGAAACTACTAAAAGCCTCAAGATAAGTGTGAGTGCCGAGGATGGCTCTTCCGTAGGAAGACGGAGGTGGATCCTCGGTAGTGTATTGAAGTGGTGAGTAGTGGACTCATGTACGCAAAACCATTTCAAGATGGAGTCTCGTAGGTTAGCCTAGCCAAGAGTTAAAGCTGGCTTGCTGCAACAACTCCACCAACCCTTCTTGATAATATGCATGTATGTAGGATCTGATGTAAGTCTTGCTGAGTACCTTTGTACTCATGTTGCTATAATTTACATTTTTACAGAAGACGCTGCAACCCCTTCTGATGGGTTCTACGTAGATGTTGACATCAATGAGTAGGCTAAGGCCCAGGTGGTGATCCTGAGCTTGTGAAGGACCACGTAGAATAGCTAGGCTTTCCAAGCCTCTTTTATTTTACTAGTTGTCTGTACTTAGACAAGTTACTTCCGCTGCTGGTTTGTATGACTGTATGACTTGAATGCTGGGTCGTGTGACCCGTACCTGTGTGTATGATTATGTATGGCTCCCTGAGCCTTAAATAAAGTACTTGTGTCGTAGAGTCATGTTGTGATGCCATGTTGTATTTGCACATATCGAGCATACTGTGTGTATGTTATTGAAATGCTTGGTATGTGTGGGATCTGACTATCTAGTTGTTTATCTTTAGTAGCCTCTCTTACCGGGAAATGTCTCCTAGTGTTACCACTGAGCCATGGTAGCTTGCTACTGCTCTGGAACACTTAGGCTGGCCGGCATGTGTCCTTCTTCGTTCCGGTGTCTGTCCCTTCGGGGAAATGTCACGCATTGAGTACCGGAGTCCTGTTAGCCCGCTACAGCCCGGTTTACCGGAGTCCTGCTAGCCCAGTGCTACAGCCCGGACCCTCTTGCTGATGACCGACACGTTCGAAGCTGGGTCATGGATGCCTGTCCCTGTAAGTCTGTGCCACTTTGGGTTTACAACTAGTCATGTCAGCCCGGGCTCCTTAACATATGGATGCTAGCGACACTATCATATATGTGAGCCAAAAGGCGCAAACGGTCCCGGGCAAAGGTAAGGCGACACCCGTGGGGATACCGTGCGTGAGGCCGCAAAGTGATATGAGGTGTTACAGGCTAGATCGATGTGTCATCGAGTCGGGGTCCTGACACCGTCCACGGGCCTGCCGTCTTCCGTCCGCTCCGGATGTAACTCGTCGTGGAAGGCGAACTCGGCGATGTAGCTGGCCCGGGAGGCGATCCGGCCGGCTTGCTCCTGCAAGAGCTCCTCCAAACCGCCCCGCTTGCCCATCAACGCGTCCAGCTGCAGGTTCGGATGCCAGGACAGCACGAACCGGAGCACCATCTCAGCACCGGCACGAGCGGCGGAGACGTGCCACTCGCCAAGCCGGTCCGGCCCCATCTCCAACCAATGCGCCAGGCGCGAGAAGCTGCTCGGCTACATGGAGTCTGGCCACATGGTCGCCGTCATCGCGGTGCCGCCCGGGACAACCGCTCCATCTGCGTTCCCAGGACCCGCAGGCAGGCCTCAGCGGCGGCGATGATCTCCGGGAAGGTCCGGGCCACCCGCGGATCTGTGCCGGACCCAACGACGCCGGTCGGGTTGCGCTGATAGCGGACGGCTTCCTCCACCAGCGGGTACGTCTCCAGGAAGGCCCCTGCCACAAAGGAAGAAGCAAGTTAGATGAAAAGCAACAAGGAAGAAAGGCCAGATCCCGACCAGGCAAACTACAAGAAAAAGCACTTAGTGGAGAAGGACTCTTCTAGGTGCTGCGCCTCAAGCAACGTACCATGCCGCTCCCGTTCGATGGCGCGGTCGCGCTCCTGGAGCGCCTTCTCCAGATCAGCCGCCTTGGCAAGGGCCGCCTTCAGCTCGGCATCCTTGTCCTGGGCACCCGCATCACGGTAGACGCCCGTCTCCTCCGAGCTCCCCTCCGGATCGTGGAGGAGCAAGCCGTAGTCATCGCCGTCCACGACTCTGCCGCCTTCCGTCCGCTCTGGATGGAACTCATCGTGGAAGTTGAACTGGGCAATGTAGCTGGCCCAGGAGGCTATCCGGCCGGCTTGCTCCTGCAAGAGCTGCTCCGAGCCGGCCCGCTGGCCCATCAATGTGTCAAGCTGCAGGTCCGGATGCCAGGACAGCGCAAACTGGAGCACCATCTCAGCATCGGCATGAGCGGCAGAGACGCGCCACTTGCCATGCCGGTCCGACCCCATCTCCAACCAACACACCAAGCGTGAGAAGCTGCTCGGCTGGACGAAGTCTAGCCATAGGGCCGCCGTCATCGCGGTTCCGGCCTGGTACAACCGCTCCATCTGCGTTCCCATGCCCCGCAGGCGGGCCTCAGCAGCGGTGATGATCTCTGGGAAGGTCCAGGCCACCCGCGGATCCGTGCCGGACCCAATGACGTCGGTTGGGTCGTGCTAATAGCGGACGATTTCCTCCACCAGCCGCTGCGTCTCCGGGAAGACCCCTACCATAAAGGAAGAAGCAAGTTAGAAGAAAAACAACAAGGAAGAAAGGATGGATCCCGACCCGGCAAACTACAAGAAAAAGCACTTACTGGAGAAGGACTCTTCCAGGTGCTGCGCCTCAAGCAACGTACCACGCCGCTCCCGTTCGATGGCGCGGTCGCGCTCCTCGAGCGCCTTCTCCAGATCAGCCGCCTTGTCAAGGGCTGCCTTCAGCTTGGCATCCTTGTCTACGGTCGCCTTCTCGGCCAGCTCGCGTTGACGGGCCTCGTCCTGATCGGTCCCCTCAGCCGTGGTGACCTGCCCCCGCAGGCGATCAACCTCGGACTGGAGCCATACCTTGTCGTCGGCCAACAGGCCGCGCTGCTGGTCCGCCTACACCAGGGCCTGTTGCGCCTCCTCCACCTTCGCAGCTTCCGCCTTAAGGAGCTCCACCTCGGCCTCGAGGCGGCTCTTGTGACCCGTGATCTGCTCATGCAGCCGGTTGGCCTCGTCGAGAGACCACCGGGCCGCGGCCGCCTCCACCCTCGCCTGCGCCGCCTCGACGCCAAGACGGCCGGTGTCGGAAACAAGCCGGTCGTAGTGATGACTGGCCCGGAGCAGACGAGTCCACCAAGACAGCACCTCGGCTGTGAAAAAAAGGACTCAGCAGAAGAAAAAAGCAAGACTTAAGATTTCGCCCAACTGTTACACAGTTGGCCTGAATCTCGGGGGTTACACCCAGTGGGTGCGCTAGCGCGCCCCCACTGGAAAAGAGGACAAGAATACCTGCGGCAACGCGGAGCTCCTCCTCCTTGGCGGAGAGCTGCACCATGAACTCCCGATGCTTGCCCAGGAGACGATTGTAGGCGGCAACCTGGAAGGCGTCGAGATGCTGAAGAAAGCAGAAGTCAGAACAAGGGCATAGCTCTAAAGGTTCGACCCAACTACTACATAGTTGGCCCGAACCTAGGGGGCTACACCCAGTGGGTGCGCTGGCGCGCCCCCACAAGGAAGAAATTGCCAGAAAAAGAAGGCTTACCAGAACGGCGCACTCCAGGTCGCGCGTCCGCTCCACCTCGGCCTGGGCAAAGGCCTCGAGCCGTTCCGTCCGGCCTTGCAGGCAGCGACTGACGGCGTCTAGCGCCGCCTCCTCCTGGGTCTGAGGCCCGAAGACAACGGCGCCCCCGCTGCACGCCGACTGCGGCACAGTTGCTCGACGCCCACCCTGTCGGGGAACCAAGGCGTGCTCCCCGCTGGCCGCTCGCGACGCGGCCATCACCTCCTCCGACGCCCCTCCTGGTGCTGACGACGACCCGGACGCCGGGACGCCTTGCGTCGCCGCCTCTGGTCCGGACGCCGGGACAGCCTGCTGCGCCACCACCGGCCCAGCTGCCGGGGTGGCCTCCGGCACTGCCGCCCGCGGTACCTCCTCCAAAACCGGCGGCGCCTCCAGCACCGCCGCCTGCAACGCCTCTTCCAAGACGACGCCACCTCGACCACCACCAGCCCCGCTCGCTCGACCACGTCGGCCCATGGCGAGGTGTCATCCGCCACCTCCACGACCTCCCGGTCGAGAATCACCACCTCAGCTCGGCCTCCATGACCCGCTCCCTCACCGACGATAGCTCAAAGACCATCGCCGCCAACACCGTACCCTCCGACATCTTACGCCAAGCCGGCTTCGTGTCGGCTGGCGCCCATGCCGCCGCCACATCGGTCCAAGAACGGACCGACGCCGCCTCCAGCTTCGCCTTGGCCCAGTTCCTGTCCCGCCAGGCCAAGGCTTCGGCGTCGTTCGGGTCCAGGCCGCGGCTTTCACCGCCACCCTCGCCAGCGCGGTTGGCGACGTGAAGAAGGTAACAGAATGAACAAAAAAGAAACCAGACTAGCTCAAAAATCTAGGCGCAAACGAGAGATGAAGCTTACCCCGACAAGACCAGGACCGGGGTTGGCCTCCCGTGCCCGCCGTCGCGTTTCCTCTTGGCCGGCCTCCCGGCCCCGGCCGGGTCCGCCGTGTGCTTCGGGGCCCGGGGTTGCGGCGCGATGCTATCTTTCCCACGCGGGCAACGCCCAGGACCCAGCTCCGCCCGTGTCGGCGCCTCCCCCACCCAACGCCGCTACACCAACAACCGGCGTCAGCATCGCCCGCACCGTGCCGTGACCAGCAATTCAAAACACATAAAGAAAGATACAAAACTTACCCGCGCGACGTCCAGCGCCGGCGTCGGACTCGGCCTCCTCCTCCCCGCCATGGGTCGCGGGCTCCTCTGGCGCCACCGGCGCCACCTGCGATGGAGCCCGGGCGTAAGTATGCCGAATCGCGTTCAGAAGTACCTCCCGCGTCGCATCAGGATGGATGAGAAGGTGCGCGGTAGCAAAGTAAGAAGACCAGACACTCACCTGCGGTGCCGGGTTCGACTTGCTATACGGCGCCTTGCCGAACCGCTATTCCTCTCCAAGGTTGGCCTTGGAGATGTCGTTCACGCCGCACGCGATCTGCTCCGCGGACAGCCGCATCGACCCCATGCGGTTGGGGTCTTGAAGGCCGACCATTTCGCCGATGAGGCAGGAGCACCCCTGAAGCGGAAGGACCCGGATGATGAGGACATCAATACCATTGTTACACCCACAGCCCCTACTGCTACATATACGGGACCAATTACTAGAGCTCACGCATGCCAATTAAATTATCAGGTACTTTCGTTTCTTGGTAATGATTCTAATGTTCATGAGAATATGATGCTGCCTAAATTGGATACATTTGTTTTGCTTACAAATGAAGGGTCTAGCTTAGAGAAGGATGAACATTGTGGCAAGAACAAGCATGGAGATGATGCCATGCGCAAGGGGAACAAGAACGGAGTTACAAGTGATGATTTCAGGACTTTGAAGCCACCATAATGGGTGCATGAAGCCTTGGACGAAATATACAAGATGCCACTTCATAAATTTCGTCCCGAGGCTATTATAGGTGCTGCGTCACCTTTTTATTGGGCCAGGCCCATGTAATTTCGAAATACATAAGTATAGGCTATTTTTAGAGTCCGTATGTGTGGGGAAACAAGAGATAGGGTTGATTTCGGACCCCTCCACCAAGCGCCACGAAATTCCCCTCTCTTCCTCCATATATACAGCCCTTAGGGCACCGTTTAGATTTTGGGTTTTGTTTAGATTAAAAGTTCGCCATAGCTGCAACTTCGCGTACTTCGTTTGTGTTCAACGACCAGACAAAGGCGTTACAGAACCCCACCTTGATCAATAAAGCTTTCATCTTATATTCGCAATATCCAGAATTGCAATCTCAGTTTCTTGCTTGTTCTTCGTTTGCTCGCAGGAAACAGACCCTCGTGGTCAGGTTGATCGTGCTCCGGCGTGGTCAATAACCTCTTGGAGTTGGTTTAGCTATTGCTAAGGCGCGACGTCCTCGCACGTTCGTAGTCGGATCGTCAAAGTCGACTGCCACCAAAGCGATATCCATCATCTCATCGAAAGACGGGACACCTTTGCCTCTATCAAGTGGTATCAGATTTCCAGGTTGCTCGGTGAGATTTTACAGTTTTTCGTAGTTTAGATCGAGTCTGTTCTTCATACCTATAGTCCACGAAAAAGCCAAAAAAAATTAGGGTTAGTTCATCCCATTCGAACCAATCTGAGCCTTGCATAATCTTTTCTGTATTTGCTTTGTTGAATTTGCGGTTGCATCGTCGTGTCCAGTTGCTGGTCTTAGCGTCTAGTCTTTTAGAGTTTCGAGTTCTGTTCACAGGTTGTCACGTCGCCGCTGCCATATATCACCACCGCATCATCATCGTCGCTGTTGCCATATACCACCACCACATATTCACCGCCAATCCGAATCCATATACGCCACCACATATCCGCCGCCATCACGCCAATCCGAGTTCACCTGCAACATATATCCGCCACCTGCCCGTGTTCCACCAGATTCATCTCCGCCACTAGTCCGAGTTCCATCGGATTCATCTCCGCCACCAGTCCTAGTCCGAGTCCAGTAATTGTTGCATTGTTCTCGATTTCCAGATCACGCGATACTCCGAGTCGTGATAGAGAAGGACTCCCCAACTTCCGAGCCATCCGCAGAAGAAAAATAGTTCCAATTTCAAAAAAAAAACGAAGTCTGGAAAATTCTGGCTAGGCAGTTTTTAGACCATTTGTAGACTTTTTCGAAAAAAATTTGTTGCAGAGCAAAAAAAAAAGAGGAAAAAAAGTGCAAAAAAAAGAGAAAAAAAATTCAGAGTGTGCTCCTCCCTTGTTTACGTGCCGCGCCGTGATTTTGTTGGTGTTCTAGGCTCGCGTCTCTAGCACACTCTAGCCTAGGACCAGCACAGTAACGTCGTTGAGCGTTTATTCAACTTTGCATCTTTGAATTGATTATTGTTGACCCTTTTTGCTACCATATTATAAGCCTTCCCAGCTCCACATACATCTACGTCGTGCGTTTGACTCTCCCTGGTAATCGCTCTAGCCAAGCTTTGAGATTTTTGACTACAACGGTTGCCGATCACCGCCTGTTGCTGGGTAAGAACTGGTAAGAATTTGAGTTTTGCTTGACGGATTTGTGACACCCACCACCACCACTTGTTCGTAGTCTGTAGGATCATATTCTTGTGTGTTTCTATTGCTGCTAACCATGCCAGGATCACAAGCCGACGAGATTGACTGGGAGAATTTATCGAACAAGGAGCTTCATGATAAGTTTCAGCAAATGATGACTGAACAGGTGCAAGATGTGCTGAACAATTTTGAAGAGGCCATGGAGAAGATCACTGGCCTTGAGAAGACGTTCGAAACAAAGCTCGATAACAAGTTTAATGAATTGCTTGCGCGTCTTCCACCACCACCACCCGCTGCACCTAACGCACCTCTCCAACAACAACAACCACGACTACCTCCACGTCGCGAAACAGACCTCCGCCGAGCAAGCCGTGTTCCTCTTGCGTTTGGCCAAACTGTTGGTGCTGTTGTTGATACTTCTATGGCTCCTGCTGCTGATGCGGAGGAGGATGATTATGTGGGAGATTATGAGGATGAGGTTGATCAAAATCAGCACTACGTGCAGCCACCTGTACCACCACCAGCAGGTCGACCTCAGGTATATATTCGTAATGGTAGGCCTGCACCACCACCTTAGGTACGAGATGATGTCCATATTCCTAAACTGAAATTGAATATTCCACCATTTGAGGGTAGATATGTTCCTGATATATATCTTACTTGGGAGTTAGAAACTGAACAACGATTTACATGTTTACAATATCCTGAGGAGAGATGAGTTGCTGCTGCTGTTTGTGCTTTCACTAGTTTTGCATGTGTATGGTGGTCTGAACATTGTAGATTATATCCTATTCCAACTACTTGGGCTGCTTTGAAAACTGCTATGCGTACTCATTGGGTTCCACCATATTATCAACGTGAATTGCTTCAAAAATTACAGCGTTTAAGACAAGGGAAAAATTCTGTAGAAGAATATTATCAGGAATTACAAACTGGCATGATTAGATGTGGTATTGTTGAGGAGAATGAAGCTATGCTTGCACGTTTTCTGGGTGGATTAAATAGAGAGATTCAGACCATTCTAGACTATAAGGAGTATACTAATATCACTCGTTTATTCCATCTTGCTTGTAAAGCTGAACGTGAAGTGCAGGATCGACAAGCATTGGGGCGAACTAACTTTTTTGCAGGCCGACCTTCATCATGGACACCACGTGCATCTTCTACTTCAACTGCACCAGCACCTCCATCCGGTGCCACCTCCAGCCGTGATACAAGAAAACAGGCACAACCACCATTATCTGCCAAGAGCGCACCTGCGGGGCCTGCACAGTGTTCTTCTTCTTCCATGGCATCAACAGGGCACACAAGTGATATTATTTGTCGTCGTTGTAAGGGAGGAGGTCATTATGCGAGAGAATGCAAATCTCCGCGTGTGATGATTGCTACCGCGGATGGTGGATATGAGTCCGCTAGTGACTATGATGAGGAGACATTGGCTCTTATTACACGTGAAGAACATGGTGGAGATGATTCTGATCATGAGACGCAATACATGGCTCCTGAAGACGCTGACAGGTATGAATGTTTAGTTGCTCAACGTGTTTTGAGTGTGCAGGTCACACAAGCTGAGCAAAATCAGAGGCACAATTTGTTCCATACCAAGGGAGTTGTGAAGGAACGTTCTGTGCGTGTCATAATAGACGGAGGGAGCTGCAACAACTTGGCTAGCATGGAGATGGTGGAGAAGCTTTCTCTCACCACAAGACCACATCCACATCCTTAGTACATCCAATGGTTCAACAACAGCGGCAAGGTTAAGGTAACACGTACTGTTCGTGTGCATTTTAGTATCTCTACATATGCTGATTATGTTGATTGTGATGTGGTACCTATGCAAGCATGTTCCTTATTACTTGGTAGACCATGGCAATTTGATAAAAATTCTGTACACCATGGTAGAAACAATCACTATACTCTTGTTCATAAGGATAAAAATATTACTTTGCTTCCTATGACTCCTGATTCCATTTTGAAAGATGATATTAATAGAGCTAATAAAGCAAAACAGGAGACGAATAAGAGTGAAAATCAGATTGTGGCAAAAGAATTTGAGCAACAAATGAAGCCTAATAATAAACCCTCTAGTGTTGCTTCTGAAATTAAATTGAAAAGTGCATGTTTATTTGCCACCAAATCTGATATTGATGAGCTAGATTTCAGCAAATCTGTTTGCTATGCTTTTGTGTGCAAAGAGGCATTATTTTCATTCGAGGACGTGCCTTCCTCTTTGCCTCCTGCTGTCACTAACATTTTGCAGGAGTTCGCTGACGTTTTTCCACAAGACGTGCCACCGGGATTACCGCCTATTCGAGGGATTGAGCATCAGGTTGACTTAATTCCCGGTGCTTCACTGCCAAACCGTGCACCATACCGTACCAATCCAGAGGAGACGAAGGAGATTATGCGTCAAGTACAAGAGCTTCTCGACAAAGGTTATATACGCGAATCCCTTAGTCCTTGTGCTGTTCCTATTATTCTAGTGCCGAAAAAGGATGGTACGTCACGTATGTGTGTTGATTGTAGAGGCATTAATAATATTACTATTCGTTATCGTCATCCTATTCCTAGGCTAGATGATATGCTTGATGAATTGAGTGGCTCTACAATATTCTCCAAAGTTGATTTGCGTAGTGGCTACCATCAAATTCGTATGAAATTGGGAGATGAATGGAAAACAGCATTTAAAACTAAGTTTGGATTATATGAGTGGTTAGTCATGCCTTTTGGGTTAACTAATGCACCTAGTACTTTCATGAGATTAATGAACGAAGTTTTACGTGCTTTCATTGGACGATTTGTGGTGGTTTACTTTGATGACATATTGATTTATAGCAGATCTTTGGAGGAACATTTGGAACATTTACGTGCTGTTTTTATTGCACTACGTTGATGAGGACATGACTACCTTGGATATGACCAAAAATATTGCATATATGCATATTTGTCAGGTGATTTCTAGTGCAAACTATTCAATAATCTATTTATGTTATCCAGAACAAAAATACTTCACACACTTTTGTGTTTTGTCTAATTGCAGGTGTATGGGACATTTGTACAATCCACATATGAAGATAAGGAAGAAAGAGATGTTTATTTGCTGTCCAAAAAGTTCTCTCGCGTCACTTTTGGCCCAAGAGAAGATAGAGTCCAAGTCTCTCACGTTCTGGATTCAGATTCGGACTGCACAGACATACCTGACTCAAAACGCACACAAGTTTTTCATACGGACTCCGAATTGGGTGATTCTTTTTTTGTTGGAAACTAGATTTCGTGCACTTTCCAACCCAATTGGAATCACCTTCAAATTCGTCCGGAGCGTTGAGTTGTGGACGAAACAATCTGATGCTGCAGCAGAATCTGAGTCAAACTACAAGTCCAAAGGTGTTACATCACCTCCACTTGGGCCCATTGGCCTTGTACGACCTAGATTTAGTTTTAGGCTGCCTTGGGACGTCCTCCCACCTCCTTGGCCTCCACCCCTTGCTCCTATATAAGTAGATCCATCTAGTAGCTTTTCCTTGGGATTTGTTTAGTTAAAAGTTAGCCAACGCAACTTCGTGTACTTCGTTTGTGTCCAACGACCAGACCAAGACCGCTTACGGATCCCCACCATTATCAATACCTCATATATATTTGCAATATTCAGATTGCTTTATCATATTCTTGCTCGTTCTTCGATTGCTTGCAGGAATAGACCTTCGTGGTCAGGCTGACCGTGCTTCCGGCATCGTCAGTAACCTCAGGAGATTGGTTTAGCGATTGCTAAGGCGCAACGTCGTGCACGTTTGTAGTCGAATCGTCAAAGTCGTCTCCACCAAATCGATAGTTATCATCTCATCGAAAGATCGGGACACCCCCGCCTCTATCAGACCTTCATCATGGACACCACGTGCATCTTCTACTTCAACTGCACCAGCACCTCCATCCGGTGCCACCTCCAGCCGTGATACAAGAAAACAGGCACAACCACCATTATCTGCCAAGAGCGCACCTGCGGGGCCTGCACAGCGTTCTTCTTCTTCCATGGCATCAACAGGGCACACAAGTGATATTATTTGTCGTCGTTGTAAGGGAGGAGGTCATTATGCGAGAGAATGCAAATCTCCGCGTGTGATGATTGCTACCGCGGATGGTGGATATGAGTCCGCTAGTGACTATGATGAGGAGACTTTGGCTCTTATTACACGTGAAGAACATGGTGGAGATGATTCTGATCATGAGACGCAATACATGGCTCCTGAAGACGCTGACAGGTATGAATGTTTAGTTTCTCAACGTGTTTTGAGTGTGCAGGTCACACAAGCTGAGCAAAATCAGAGGCACAATTTGTTCCATACCAAGGGAGTTGTGAAGGAACGTTCTGTGCGCGTCATAATAGACGGAGGGAGCTGCAACAACTTTGCTAGCATGGAGATGGTGGAGAAGCTTTCTCTCACCACAAGACCACATCCACATCCTTACTACATCCAATGGTTCAACAACAGCGGCAAGGTTAAGGTAACACGTACTGTTCGTGTGCATTTTAGTATCTCTACATATGCTGATTATGTTGATTGTGATGTGGTACCTATGCAAGCATGTTCCTTATTACTTGGTAGACCATGGCAATTTGATAAAAATTCTGTACACCATGGTAGAAACAATCACTATACTCTTGTTCATAAGGATAAAAATATTACTTTGCTTCCTATGACTCCTGATTCCATTTTGAAAGATGATATTAATAGAGCTAATAAAGCAAAACAGGAGAAGAATAAGAGTGAAAATCAGATTGTGGCAAAAGAATTTGAGCAACAAATGAAGCCTAATAATAAACCATCTGGTGTTGCTTCTGAAATTAAATTGAAAAGTGCATGTTTATTTTCCACCGAATCTGATATTGATGAGCTAGATTTCAGCAAATCTGTTTGCTATGCTTTTGTGTGCAAAGAGGCATTATTTTCATTCGAGGACGTGCCTTCCTCTTTGCCTCCTGCTGTCACTAACATTTTGCAGGAGTTCGCTAATGTTTTTCCACAAGACGTGCCACCGGGATTACCGCCTATTCGAGGGATTGAGCATCAGATTGACTTAATTCCCGGTGCGTCACTGCCAAACCGTGCACCATACCGTACCAATCGAGAGGAGACGAAGGAGATTATGCGTCAAGTACAAGAGCTTCTCGACAAAGGTTATATACGCGAATCCCTTAGTCCTTGTGTTGTTCCTATTATTCTAGTGCCGAAAAAGGATGGTACATCACGTATGTGTGTTGATTGTAGAGGCATTAATAATATTACTATTCGTTATCGTCATCCTATTCCTAGGCTAGATGATATGCTTGATGAATTGAGTGGCTCTACAATATTCTCCAAAGTTGATTAGCGTAGTGGATACCATCAAATTCATATGAAATTGGGAGATGAATGGAAAACAGCATTCAAAACTAAGTTTGGATTATATGAGTGGTAAGTCATGCCTTTTGGGTTAACTAATGCACCTAGTACTTTCATGAGATTAATGAACGAAGTTTTACGTGCTTTCATTGGACGATTTGTGGTAGTTTACTTTGATGACATATTGATTTATAGCAGATCTTTGGAAGAACATTTGGAACATTTACGTGCTGCTTTATTGCTCTACATGATGCACGTTTGTTTGGTAACCTTGGGAAGTGCACCTTTTGCACCGACCGAGTATCTTTTCTTGGCTATGTTGTTACTCCACAGGGAATTGAAGTTGATAAAGCCGAGATTGAAGCTATTGAGAGTTGGCCGCAACCCAAAACGGTCACACAAGTGAGGAGTTTTCTTGGCCTCGCTGGATTCTATAGGCGTTTTGTGAGAGATTTTAGCACCATTGCTGCACCTCTCAATGAGCTTACAAAGAAAGATTTGCCTTTTCTTTGGGGTACCGCACAGGAAGAAGCCTTCTCGGTACTGAAAGATAAGTTGACACATGCTCCTTTACTCCAACTTCCTGATTTTAATAAGACTTCTGAGCTTGAATGTGATGCTAGTGGAATTGGATTAGGCGGTGTGTTATTACAAGATGGCAAACCTCTTGCATACTTTTCTGAAAAATTGAGTGGGCCTAGTCTGAATTATTCTACTTATGATAAAGAATTATATGCTCTTGTTCGGACTTTAGAAACATGGCAACATTATTTATGGCCCAAAGAATTTGTTATACATTCTGATCATGAATCTTTGAAACATATTAAAATTCAAGATAAACTAAATCGTAGACATGCTAAATGGGTTGAATTCATTGAGACTTTTCCTTATGTCATTAAACACAAGAAGGGAAAAGAAAATGTTATTGCTGATGCATTGTCTCGCCGCTATACTATGCTTTCACAACTTGACTTCAAAATATTTGGTTTGGAGACCATCAAAGATCAATATGTGCATGATGCTGATTTTAAAGATGTAATGCAGAATTGTAAAGAAGGAAGAATGTGGAACAAGTTCGTCGTTAACGATGGATTTGTGTTTCGTGCTAACAAGCTATGCATTCTAGCTAGCTCCGTTCGTCTTTTGTTGTTGCAGGAGGCGCATGGAGGAGGATTAATGGGACACTTTGGCGTGAAGAAGACGGAGGACGTACTTGCTACACATTTCTTTTGGCCAAAGATGAGACGGGATGTTGAGCGTTTTATTGCTCGCTGCACTACATGTCAAAAAGCTAAGTCACGACTCAATCCTCATGGTTTATATATGCCGTTACCTGTACCTAGTGTTCCTTGGGAGGATATATCTATGGACTTTGTTTTAGGTTTACCTCGAACAAAGAAGGGGAGGGATAGCATATTTGTTGTCGTGGATAGATTCTCGAAAATGGCACACTTTATACCATGTCATAAAAGCGATGATGCTGTTAATGTTGCTGATTTGTTCTTTCATGAAATTATTCGCTTGCATGGTGTGCCAAATACTATTGTTTCAGATCGTGATACTAAATTTCTTAGCCACTTTTGGAGATGTTTATGGGCTAAGTTGGGGACTAAACTGCTTTTTAGTACTACTTGTCAGCCCCAAACTGATGGACAAACTGAAGTAGTCAATAGAATGTTGTCTACTATGCTTAGGGCTGTTTTGAAGAATAATAAGAAAATGTGGGAGGAATCCTTGCCTCATATTGAATTTGCTTATAATCGTTCATTGCATTCTACTACTAAGATGTGCCCTTTTGAAGTTGTGTATGGTTTCCTACCTCGTGCACCTATTGATTTGTTGCCTCTTCCATCTTCGGAGAAGGTTAATTTTGATGCTAAAAAACGTGCTGAATTGATTTTAAAAATGCATGAGTTAACTAAGGAAAACATTGAGCGTATGAATGCTAAATATAAACTTGCTAGAGATAAGGGTAGAAAACATGTTGTGTTTGCACCTGGAGATCTTGTTTGGTTACATTTGCGTAAGGATAGATTTCCGGATTTGCGCAAATCAAAGTTAATGCCACGTGCTGATGGTCCCTTTAAGGTGTTAGAGAAAATAAATGATAATGCATATAAACTTGAGCTGCCTGCAGATTTTGGGGTTAGTCCCACTTTTAACATTGCAGATTTGAAGCCTTATTTGGGTGAGGAAGATGAGCTTCCGTCGAGGACGACTTCATTTCAAGAAGGGGAGGATGATGAGGACATCAATACCATAGTTACACCCACAGCCCCTACTGCTACATATACGGGACCAATTACTAGAGCTCGCGCACGCCAATTAAATTATCAGGTACTTTCGTTTCTTGGTAATGATTCTAATGTTCATGAGAATATGATGCTGCCTAAATTGGATACATTTGTTTTGCTTACAAATGAAGGGCCTAGCTTGGAGAAGGATGAACATTGGAGCAAGAACAAGCATGGAGATGATGCCATGCGCAAGGGGAACAAGAACGGAGTTACAAGTGATGATTTCAGGACTTTGAAGCCACCATAATGGGTGCATGAAGCCTTGGACGAAATATACAAGATGCCACTTCATAAATTTCGTCCCGAGGCTATTATAGGTGCTGCGTCACCTTTTTATTGGGCCAGGCCCATGTAATTTCGAAATACATAAGTATAGGCTATTTTTAGAGTCCGTATGTGTGGGGAAACAAGAGATAGGGTTGATTTCGGACCCCTCCACCAAGGGCCACGAAATTCCCCTCTCTTCCTCCATATATACAGCCCTTAGGGCACCGTTTAGATTTTGGGTTTTGTTTAGATTAAAAGTTCGCCATAGCTGCAACTTCGTGTACTTCGTTTGTGTTCCACGACCAGACAAAGGCGTTACAGAACCCCACCTTGATCAATAAAGCTTTCATCTTATATTCGCAATATCCAGAATTGCAATCTCAGTTTCTTGCTTGTTCTTTGTTTGCTCGCAGGAAACAGACCCTCGTGGTTAGGTTGATCGTGCTCCGGTGTGGTCAATAACCTCTCGGAGTTGGTTTAGCGATTGCTTAGGCGCGACGTCCTCGCACGTTCGTAGTCGGATCGTCAAAGTCGACTGCCACCAAAGCAAGATCCATCATCTCATCGAAAGACGGGACACCTTTGCCTCTATCACCGGCGCATGATGAACGCGGCGAGGAGGTCGGTGCCGGTGAGCCCCTCCTGCGTCCTCATCACCGTCACCCGCTCGCAGAGATTGACGATCTCCTGCGACGGGCGCCTGGGTGAGTAGCCCAGTTCGTCTTCGCCTGCGGCGACGCGATGGCGATGGCCGGAAGGTTGATGCGATCCGCACCAAGGTTGTGGACGTAGAAGAAGGAGTTCTGCCACTTCTTGGCAGAATCATCCAGCGGGATCTTGGGGAAATCCGCCCCCGACCGCTTCGAGATGACGGCGGCGCCGTAGTCAGCGAACTCCCCGGCCGACGGGCCTTGTTGCTTCAAGGAGAAGAAGCGCGCCCAAAGGTCGACCGAGGGCTCAACCCCCAGGTACCCCTCGCAAAGGGTGACGAAGCCGGAGAGTTGGACGATGGCGCCGGCGCCAAGATGATGCAGCTGGAGCTCGAAGAACTCCAGGAACACGCTGAAGAAGGTGCTCGCCAGCAGCCCGAACTCGCACTCGAAGTGCATGAGGAAGACCACGCGCTCCTGCCCCTCGGGCCGAGGCCTCAGCTCGCCGTGTGGCAGACGGACGCCGACATCCGTTTCCCGCAGCAGGCTCCGCGTTGCCCGGAGTTGGGTGATGTCCTCGATGGTGACATTCGAACCCATCCAGGAGCCCGATGGCAGCGCCATGATCAAAGGAAGGAGAAAGAGGATGGACGGCGAAGGAATTCTGCTCGGAGCAGCGGGTGCCGTAGTGCGTCAGTTGCAAAGAGCGGAGCGAGAACAAAGGGACAGGAGGGCGCAAGCGAGAATAATGTCTGCCGCCCCCTGCCCCCTAATTTATAACCCTTGGTTTGAACATGGGAAAGTGGGGAAGTGGGATCGTCTGCACGCGCCCATTCCACTACCCCGCAACAAGTGCGCATGTACACGCGCAGTAACTACCCGGGGAAGTGCAACCGGCTCCCGGACGCCGCAATAAAACCGCGTGCATGAACCGAGGGCACGCGGTGGTGGGCCCCAGCCCGTCACCCAGTCCTGTCACGTGTGTGGCTTGTCAGGCCGCTCCGACTTCCGTGCACCACATTGCACCCACGTGAAGGCTGAGGGATTGCCCCAAGATTCGACAGACTCCTCGGTTCTTGCCACGGCTAGAGTGCCGCGATCCGGGTTCCGAGAAAACCGGCACATAGTGGGTGTTGCCGGACTCGGCACTCGCAGAATCCACCTCGCTTATGGGGGAAACTGCGAAGGCCCACTCATCCGAAGACGGCGGACCTTCACAGCTTCGGGGACTACTGTCGGGGGGATGGACCCCGGGTAGGCAACGGAACCCGGATCCCCTTCAAAAACAATGGGGCTGGCACCGCCCCTCGAACCCGGCACGTGCTTGGCCGGGTCGCTCGACCCGGCCAAGCCCCGCAACCCGGCCGGACTCGCCGACCCAGCAAGACACGTTGAGTCGGCCCCAACGACTAGCGCAAGACAGCCGAACTCGGCACGACCAAAGCTTCCTCGACAAGCCAGCGCCACCCGTGGCGTGCTACGCAATCCAGCCGTGGGTCAGCTCATGTCCCATCCAGGCCGTACGATGGGGACAAGCCTTCAATCAACAATGACCGAGGCAACAGTGCCCCGCCCATGCCACTGGTCAGCCGGGTCGTGGCAACAGTGCCCCTCACCTACCCGCTGACCAGGGCCGGCATGGCTACAGTGCCCCCGCCCTCACCGCTGACGACAGTAAGCGGCGGCCTGATGGAGAGCACTGTACGTGACTCTACTCGGCCACGCCCTGATGATCGACAAGACGGCGCACAGTCCCCCTAGGCACGTGGGGCCCGCACCTACGGGAACCCGGTGAACCACTAGCCCTTAGCGAGACCTAGCCCGGGGCCTCGGACACCGACAATACGGACCCACCGACTTGTAGCATTACCATTGTACCCCTGGGGGGTTGGTCTACAAAACCCCCCGGGAGCCCACAGTCATACGGGCAAGCAGCAGAGACAGGAGAAAAGCAAGTAAGCATAGGACTAGCCACCGAAACAACAACACCAGAGAGAAGGCGGAGCCCAAGCCTTTGCCAGCTTCCTTCCTCCTCCATACAGCTCCAGGAGCAACATTGTACTATCGACCATCCAACTACACTCGGCAGGAATAGGGGTATTATCTCTCCGGGGAGCCTCGAACCTGGGTATGTCCGGCATCCCACGCCCGCTCATGCCAACCCTGCCTCTGGAGTCCACCAGCGTCCTCGAGCCTCCTCCTCTCTTTAGCCATCCCTTGGCATCTTCCGTGCGCCCACCACGACAAGAATTGAGATTTAATGCACTTTCTTCCCCGTCTTCCACTCTTCTTCCTCCTCTCTTCTTCTTCCTCGTCTCTTCCCCATTGTTGGCCGCACACCATTTACCCCCGCTCACTGCTCGCCCGCCCGCGTCATCTTCCTTGGTAGCTCACGCGTACCACATCCCCCCGCTCACTGCTCGGCCACACAAGGAGAAGCTTCTTCGCTCGCTCGCTCGAATCCACTTCCCTGCTGGCTCGCAGGCACCGAAAACCCCAATGGCAGAACCGACTGACACACAGAGCCGCGATTGGAATTCCCTCCCCGATGTTCTCTTCGAGCAGATCTATAATCATATGGACCTACTTAGCACCGTCCGTCTGGCCGCATGCTCGGTGTCTTTGTACCGTCTACTCGTCTGCAACCAGCCGGCTCTTTTCAAGACACCCTGCTTGCTGATGCCTAATCCTCGCAGGTGGCCCGGACACCGACTTGACGATCCTACGGAGGTTGCCGTGGTGCCCCTCGACATGCTACCACTACCCGTCCACCTGTCCTTCATGCGCGGCCACTATTGGGCGGGCATAAAGGCCAACTGGATCATCCTCATCCACCAATCCGGAAGACCGTGGCGTCTCGTGGATATCTACACCTAGCGAGAGATCACCCTTCCATCATTGGATACCGCAGCCATCGAGCCTCGCGGCCCTCCAGACACTCCTGCCTACTACGCACGAGACGCGTCAAGCTTTTGGCTCGACCTCTGTTTGCTGAAAGTTGTAATCTGCGAAGTTCCCACACCATCAGAAGACTACATGGATTACAAACTCATTGCCTTGTTCGACATGGGATTAGCCTATCTGGAATCTGGTCGCCATACATGGTTATGGCTCATCATCAATCCTGTTGAGGCAACATTTCTATCTAATGCTATAGTGCATGATGGCATTGTTTACGCGGTCGACGCACATATTGGCTGCCTATACTGGTGGAATCTATCATCGTGTAATTGTTCTATCTCATCTCATCTTTACCTTATGAATACGACTGCATGTTCATTGTTACAAATTTAGAATAGATAGTATGTCTATAACCACATCATTGATACTCCCTCCGTCCCAGTGTCTCAAATTTGTACTAGCTCTAGTACAAAGTTGTACTAATCTTAAGACAGTTATTTTGGGACGGAGGGAGTATATGTTCCTCTCATTTCCTAGATTTTTATGACCACACATGTTATTGTTATAGTTTATATGAGAACAATTGGCATCTAATGATTGTTAGAATACATATTATGAGCATAACATCATGATTGCTATATGTTACTCTCGCTTCCAAGATTTTTATAACAACGCATGTTATTGGTTGGAGTTGATATGAGAACAGTAGTAGTAAGTGCTATGGTAGAATATGAGTAGGCTCTATCATAGCTGTTTTCCTCTCATTGTTACATGATGTTTGAACCATGACATATTGCTAGAATATGAAAGCCATTGGCTTATTTTTTAACTTGGGGTATAATTATGACCACGGCATTGCAATTCTCTGTCTATGATATGTGTCACTGTTATAATAATCGTAATTCCACACATACTCTGAACATGATTGTTTATTTTTGTCCTTTTGGTCTCCAATTTGAATTGTTGCAGCAGACGCAAATGCGCTGGCCTTCATGATTCTAGGACCTAGAATCATACCAGCCGATAGGTGGTGGTTTATCGCTCGTTCAGCTGACGGCAGTCATTTGATGCTCATTCGCACGTACCAAATTGACCAAACCATTACATCAAACCAGATGCAATACAGTGCATGGGGCGTTCATGACATTGATGGC
Organism: Triticum dicoccoides; assembly: GCF_002162155.2. Classification (NCBI taxonomy): domain Eukaryota; kingdom Viridiplantae; phylum Streptophyta; class Magnoliopsida; order Poales; family Poaceae; genus Triticum; species Triticum dicoccoides. The sequence continues at coordinate 171,102,065 of NC_041389.1, forward strand.
TATGGCTGCTTCGTGTTCGAGAAAGATACCAGCTCCGTTGGGCCAGGCGTATTCAACTGGAGGCGGGTTTATAGCCTCGGCAACCACTCCTTGTTCCTCGGGCTCAATTAGCCGATCATCCAACCAATCGTCGATCATATCACCGGCGATGATTACCGTGCTATGCAACTTAAATTCGCCAGGGTGGGACTGTGTTTACACATCATACCATAGGTTTCATGAATCACCATATCCAGAGATTTGTCGACACAGCTTGTTGCCAGATACTCTTTAGTGTGTGAAAGGCATCAAGCTTCCATGCGATGGATGGCTTTTGCAAACCCGACATGCGGTGATGTGGTTCATGCCAACAGCAAATATGCACAACTTGATTCGTGCTGATATCTAGACTGAACCATGTATTCTGCTACTGTAGCACGACCCTCTTTTGTTGGATCTTATGTACTGTTGTTAGTTTGAAGCACTCCTCTGGTTTGAAGGATAGATACCTTCCTGGGATCAAGTGCATCCTAACTCACCTGCGTAGGATGTGCTGATAATGATGATGGAGATGCTGTATAGAAGCCACACACACACACACACACACACACACACACACACACACACACACACACACACACACACACACACACACACACACATATATATATATATATATATATATATATATCAATTAGGCTTCAAGTGCATACATTTTAGTTAAACCTATGTATAAATTGTGACACTAAATATGACTAGTAAGTAGTACAGTAGCAATACTAGTATATGTCGGTCAAATTATTCATCCTGTCCAGTTTCAAAAAAATATTCATCGTGTCCACACATTGAATTGACGTGACAACATGCTGCGCATGAGGTGACACAAGAATCCCGGAGGCGTGTTCCGGTATTCTGGACTTCAGATTTGGAGTACCACTTATCTGTCGAAATCTTTCATCATTCACTTAAAACAGTCGATTGATCATACATTGAGTACCATATAACTGGAATTACCGATGCAAGTCGAAGAAGGATTGGCCGGTGCTGCCGGCTAGTGTCAAGTTTGATCCCACGGATCAGGAACTAATCGAGCACCTTGAGGCCAAAGTGAGTGTTGACAGCGCAAGATCTCACCCTCTCATCGATTTGTTCATACCAACCATCGACAGCGAGCACAGCATATGCTATACCCAACCTAAGAAACTTCTAGGTAAGACATCGATCGGTCGTCTACTTGCACAAACATATTCCTTTGTTTATAGCTCTATTTTTCTTTTTAGACGCAGACCTGGTGAAGCAATTACAATTTGACAGTTAATAGAAAGTGAAACAAGTGACTGCAACATGCGAAAGATGTTATGAAAATGCCAACTACGTACACTAAAACCTATATTCGACAATACTGCAGTTATCACACAAAGTGGCCTAAGGAAGCATTCCTTCCAGCGCAATTCCAGGGCGTTCAAAAGGGGCACGTGGACGCATCGTAAGATACAGTCGGAGTGCGGCATGCACGCGATGTGGCACAAGACGAGGCTCCCCCTGAAGATGTGCATATAGATGACTTGTGTTTGAATGCAAATGCACATGGCGGGTTTTGCTTTGTGGAGGCCATCATCAAAGTGTGAAGACGAATGCATTATGCATATAAGAAAGTAAAGAAGATAATGATATGCATAATGGAAAATGGACGTCTACAAAATGACTTCATGTGGGATTTATCATCGCATAACAGAATAGCAGATAAAGTAGTAGCAGACGACCATCAAGTTTAAGTGTTACAACTCAGAGAATCAAATGTATCAAACGACGAGAGTTGTAAGACTTGGCAAAAAGTAATGCAGGCACCCATAAGGACCTGCTTGAAGACTATCAACTCATATGCTTCTCCCCCTTTTGTCAGTACTGACCAAAAAGGTTTAAAGACATAGAGCATCTATTCGTTCCCAGAAGGAGCAGACGGTGGAGCAGGGTCGTTGCTGGAGTGTGGTGCAGAGGGGCCTAGTGCAGAGTCGATATACAATGCAGACATGGTTGGTGAAGTGGCGTCGTCTTCTTCATCGACGACATTGAAAACAACAGTTGCAGCCGAAGATGAATACTCAGAGTCTTCAAGAGAGGGAGTACGGCGCCAGCTTGCATTAGGTGGATGCCTGGAGTCAAATTTGAAGCTTTTGGTGAAGCCATCTGCTTGAAGATCATCTTAAGAACATAGAAGAGTGAGGATCTTCCAGGACCGCCTTGCATTCTCATGGGAAACAAAAGAGTTTTTGGTAGCCTGATTGCGAATGCGATTGACATCCACTAAGAGAATATGCATTGGACGCTTCGGCCAGTCATGGTGCTTGTCCTGCTTATGATGTAAGGCCACAAGTAGTTCTCGATCATTGAGGACACGAGAATGCTTCCGAGGCCTTTGTGCAACTGTACTGGCAGTGGCTTCGGTATTAGCACAGTGAGGCAGACACATATTTCCAGCAAGCGGATAAGCTAGAACAGCAACATTCGGAACATGGACTCCTTTAGTTGGCTGCATGAAGCTTTGATGATCAGCATTGTGAAGATATATTGGCTCCTTGGCAGGCTCAGGGTAGATGGCTTCAACAGATAGATCAACCTCAGTCAGGAAAACCAGATGGTTACGTGCAGAAGGCTGATAGTTGATAGTTGAATGAAGCTTCATTAGGCGCATCACCAATGGAGCATAAAACTTCAAGCCAAAAAGATCAATCCCAGATGCAGCAAGCTGTCTGATGAAGAAATCCTGGGAGTCTATCTTGATGCCATTGACAATATAGAAAACCAAAGTCTTCATGGCGCCTTCAAGTTTGGCTTCAGAAGAATGTCCCTTGATTGGCCAGAGAGTACGCCTTAGGATATGATAAACTATGCGGGGCAAGTACTAGAGGTCTTGGACAAATAATTCCTTTGGATATTCTGCATCACGAGGCAATGGCTTCATCATGCTGAGCATCTGACTCATATTGGGTTCAGGCCACCGAAAATGGCTCTGCAGTCCTTCTGTGTGGCGCTGACAACCAGGTTCGTACAATTCACCTGGAGTGGGCAGGGAGGTGAGCTCAATGATGTCCTGAGCTTTGGCTTCATGGTGCACATCACCTGCCATCCACTCAAGGGTTCATGTCTTCGGATCCCTGTTGTATCCACGAATGTGAAGAGTAGCATAGAACTGCAGCAAAAGCTCTTCATTCCAGTGCTCTTTGGCTGTGACAAATTCCAGAAGGCCAGTATCACGAAAGAAATCCATAGCTTCCTCAAGACAAGGGAGCCTAGACATAGCTTCACAATCAAGGCGCATGTGAGGGAAGATTCGCTCTTGGTTGTAGAGAACACAAGAGTAGTAGATGCGCTGTTGGTGGCTCCAAAAGCGATCTGAGGAGATTCTTGGCTTGGAGTAGGGATTCTTATCACTGTCAAATAAGGTGTTGTGCGCTCTGAAGCTATTGACACTGAAGGATCCAGGAGATGTAACAGGACCTGGAAGTCTTGGCAGTCTTGGCTTAGGCTTCTGCACTGGTGGTCGCTGCTGCACATGATAGTCATATTGCAGTCCGGGACTAGTGAGTGGTACCAGGACAGGCCAGCAAATAGTGACCAACTCCATATCTCGGTTGTAAGCCAACTCCATTGTGTGAGTGTGGCACCCCGGCTCAGAGAAACCAGAACACCCCGTATTCCAGCCCAGAGATCGAGGAGAAGTCTCTGGAATACGGCACTGCTTGACATAGAACAAATCAGCTCTTATTACAAGAATAATAATACACGGGTCTGATGTTACAAAGAATCACATCAGCACGGCGACACTACGCCTGAGATACTACACTTGCTCTATGCTAGCAGCAGAACAACTCGAAGTAGCGGAAATCTTCTAGCAGCAGAACAACAACGAAGGTGGTGAACTCCACTCCGCGGGGACTCTGGCTGGGACACGATCTAGCTCGCACGTATGGAAACCACGACAAGCAATCAAGCAATCACGGCATCACCTGCAATCTGGCATGACACGCCAGGTCAGTACATTGAATGTACTTGCAAGCTCACAACAACCAAAAACATCAAGGCAAGACAACAACATAGCATTAAGCAGGTTAATTAAATTAACAGCTACCATGATACAACAACAACTACTAAGCATGATATGAAACTACTACAATACTGATAAATCACCATCTCAGATCTCCATAACCATATCTCTCTTGGCTAACTGGCCAAGCAATATACCATCTCGATCACCTCGTGATCAAAACCAAACGGTGATCATTCACGGATCACAAATGGACCAACCTCATGGTCTTGGATCGGGTTACCTTGTAACCAAACGGTGATCTTTCCGGCGATCACAACCATGACCAACACTTGGTATCAAACGGTGATCTTTCAGGCGATCACTACCATGACCAACACTTGGTCTTACCATGACCAACACTTGGTCTCCAACATCGTCATCAACATCCTGCCAATCTATACTGCTCAAAATATCAACATATAAATCACCTATAAGTCATTTCGTCATGTGAGTGTTGATCGAACGGTGTGACCTAGTACGAACCCATGCCCATGACTGAGGACACGGCTATTGATAGTTTAAACAAACACACTTTGCAGAGGTAGCGCACTTTACCCACACCACGGAACCCATGGTCTCGCACTCCCATTCAGGCGGACAAACGGTGTTCCAACAAAACCGATCTACTGCCATGACACTCTCCTCGCCACTCCGACTCACTCCCCACTGGGCTAGTCCTGGGTGGCCCCGTGTCTACCAAAGACACCAACGGCCACCGTCGTGGCCAAAACAATAAACCATCCCAAATGGGGACATGTGCACATAACAACAACAACGGGCACACAAGGCTTATGTCCGCCTACCTGATTAGGTTAGTGCGCGCCCATAACCTTCCCTCATTGGAGGCACCGACGGGAGACACGGCAATAGCATCGCATTAGGGCCTTCCCATAAAGGCAAATGTGGTTGCACTGGAGAAAGCCCGGTTCGGTGGCACCTGACCAACTTAACGATGGAATTTATCCCCAAAAATAGAATTGTGATAACTGATACTCCGATATCAACTATCAAACTATAATCCAAGTCATAGCAATATCCAACAAAAAATCTGAGCATAATATCCTCATATCAAAATACTCCAGAGATAACGTAATATTTCTATCATGATGAATCTGAAAACAAAAACACTACTACTCCAATAACTAGAACAAAGCTATCCAGCTAAGATCCACACATAAACATCATCTCCGAAATTAATACTCCAAGCAACAGAACATCGACTAGCATCATGAAAATAATCATACTAACCACTAATAATCCAAAGGCAGCATGACATCCAAAGTAATTCTTCAAAATATAATAACAGATTTCATCATGAAAACAATCATTATATCAACCACTAATACTCAAATGGCAACATGATCACTCATCAACTGCAAACATAACTCCAAGTAATCCAAACAATAGCATGCCAACAGCAAGATCAAAATAGTACTCCGGGAAAATGCCAAGCACCGAGTCATGTAGCTAAAGCAATATTTTAAACAAGTTCAAATAGATTAAACCATGTCACTACATTACATATATGCAAATGTAGGGTGTGGCTTGCCTGGGGTGGAAGAAATTACCTAGAGAAAGTGCGAGGAGCCCGTGGAAAGAATCGCCGGAAATCTTTCTCTCTCGGAGGGGACTGAATAAGGGCAAGGGCATAATGGTCATTTTCAGAATGTAAAAACTTGGTGAAAATGGACCCATCATAACGGGCTCGACGAAATGAAGAAGTGGGCTTTGGAATCACCTGATTTGGAGCTATGGTTAAAAAGTTATAGCTATTTTTCTGCCAGGGACCTCTTTGTAATAAAAATCATCAAAAACAGACCCTTAACAGAAAAATAGAACGTGCACTTGGGGAAATACGCTTTCGGTGGATGAAAGCGTACACGGCAAAAGGCGTGTCCACTCATCCACGTCACCAGGGCGGGACCAGGCACATGCGGGTCCGACGGGTGGTGCCCATCACTTATCCATGTCACCGGGCTGGCCCAGTCAGCGCAGAGAGGCCGACAGGCAGGGCCCAGGGATGGGGTCAACGTCATCTTCATCTTCAAGCTCTCGCCCGTGCTCGCCCATGGTCCAGAGGAAGGAGCGCGGCTCCGGCGTCGGCCCCGGCAACTCTGGCCACCTCCGACTAAACGAAGGCCACCGGCAGGCTCGGCGTGGCCTGCCGCATCCATCCTTGTGCAGAGGAGACGCTGGAGAGGAGCATAGCTACCACGGCGAAGGGAAGAACAGGGGCGGCTCCGGTGGCCATTTTCTTGGGGGCGAGGTGCTCCGGCGACGGGGAGGCCATGTGGGGGCTTAGGGAGGTTCGCTGGAGAGAGGGGAAACTACAGGTGGTGCTGCAACGGAGGGAGGAGGCGCGGCTTGCCAGGATCGAAGCGGACAGAGATGGTGGCCAAGGAGGCGATGGAGTGCAAGAGGGGCTTCGGGGCTCGGGGGTGTGGATGGGGAGGGCGATAGGAGTGCGGGGAGGCCATTGGTGAGGTCAAGAGGCCTCGGGGTGGTCTTATATAGCCACGGGGCGAGGTGGCCAAGCTGGCACCGCCGCGGACGCGTGTCCGGTGCCGCGGATGCATGCCCCCGCTCGCAAGCTCGGAGGTAGACGACGCCGGAGGAGCAGTGGATGATCTCACGGGGCAGAGGAGGCCAAGGGATGCATGGGAGAAGCGGCCGAGGAGGAAGACGACAGTCGGTGCACTGTGCTCTCGTGGGCGTTCGGCTGCGAGCGTCGATCAGGAAGCGGACTGAGGGGGAGAGGGTTCTAGGGGAACGGCGACGACGCGGGCCAGCTGCTGGACACGCTCACGCGCGCGAAGCCGACGAGGGGGAGATGGGCGCAAGCAAGAAGATGCACTGGGCGTGGCCGTTGCACGCCAAAGCGGTGGTCACCACGCAGACTGGCATCAAGAAGAGCCAAATGGATGGCCATTGTTGTCTAGGTCTAAGTCCTTCGAAGGGAGGTTTTAACTGCGGTGGTAGCTTGGTTAAAAGTGCTCTGGTTAACTGGTAAGTGAGCTCTGATGTTTACTGCAGTAAACTTGATCAGCTCAATATGATCAACAGAGATATGCTATGGGTCAAAAGTTATGTCTCGGATGTTTAGGCTAGGAAGGACTACAATCCTGGAGGTTTTGAGGAGAAATGGACCAAAAATTAATATAATTGCTTCACAACTGCATTTTTGGTACAGAAATGAAGATCATGATGATGCTCTCACATAGAGTAGCAACTTGGGCTAAGGTTGGGCAAAGCTTGATTTTTTGGACATATGAAGATGCTGTAAAAAGCTCATGCCAAATCGACAAGCCAAAATGGCACTTGCTTCAGAAACATCATTTCTGTCCAGAAACTTGGAATAATTTTGGTGATCAAATGGATCAATGAAATGATGCCAAATTGGGTGGAGATAAGTTATTTGGGTAGGAGAACAATCTGGTAATTTATCAGGATTTGTGAAGCAATATAAAATGCACTTTCTTCACAACCTGAAAATATTGCCAGAATCAAATATTTGCTCATGTGCTCACATAGATGATTTGATGGGGCTGCAATTGGGTGGAGGGGGTTAATATGAGCACATTGAGGAGTGTGCAAAAGGTTAACTCATTTGGATACTCCTAGCTAGTACTTCCTTAACAAAGCCTTTTGTCTGACAGAAACTTTGAAAATTCACTTAGGAAGATTGGCTAGGCAAATAAAGTTGAACTTGTGCATGAGGCATGTATTTGGACATATAAGCATGATAAAAAGTTTGGGAGCCACTAGGAAAAATATAAATGACAGTTCCTTCACAAAGTGCCATTCAGGGAAGAATAGAAAAATAATTATTGGGGAATTATTTTTGAACTGGCCAAGGAAATTTTGGGCATATTTGAGCTATATATGACCCAAAGGAATTATGATAATTATTTGGGGATTTTTGGATGGATAGAAATATAGGTTGCTTCACAACCTAGGGCAGATAGGGTTATTCCTTTAATGAAAAAGGAATTTTCCCTAGAAAAAGATTTTAGGGTTTGGTCAAGGAGTGAAGTGACATGATTTTTGCAAGGTTTTGTGAATGATGAGCCACTTGGGAGGGGGAATGAGGATGATTTCCCAGGTGGCAAGGCCACAGAACCACTCCAAAAATAAAAACAGAGCAAAAACCAAATAAATCAAAAGAAAAAAAGGGCCAAAAACCAGGCTGTTACAAACCTTCCCCCCTTAAAGAAATCTCGTCCTCGAGATTTGGTTGCTCAAGGAACAAGTATGACTTGAGGACACCGTTTCCAACTCGGGTATCCCTTTTCCTTTATTTATTGTTCCCACAAGAATTTCAGATGATCAACTTACCTTGCTCTGGGGTGGTTTGCTTCACCTTTCCTAAATTCTGACAGGTCTTTGCTCATATACCAAATCTTTTTACTCACGTGAATTTTCTCATATCTGCGGTGATGTCCACTGGATCTGAGTATAAATCTTCCTTTGGTCATGAAAACCTTTTTTACTTTTGCCATGGGGTTGCTTCAAATAAATGTCGGCCTTCTGGTTTCAATAAATGCTGAGAATTATCATGGCCACCTTCTGACAGGATCTGACTGCCCATAGGTGGCACTGATTTATCTTGATTTATTTCTTTGGCTCAAGCATGAGATATGTACCAAAGATTTGACTGCCTTCTGTCGTGAGCAATATAATGGTGGATGGAGTTACAGCTGTGTCATACCGCAAATATTTACATCTTGAGACTGGCCGGACAGGGGCTGACGGACAAATGATTTTCCTGGCAGACTAATCGTGTACTTGATTCTGTCGGTGAGTATACCGGGTCAAAGCTGATTGTTCGGCTTTTGATTTTTCTCATGTGGTTGATATACCCATCTGTGGTAATAGACTGTGATATGCTTTAACACTGCCACAGAGGTCAGACTACTGAGGTTGCAAAGGAATCTTGGATCTGACAGAATAGACTTGGATATTCCACGCTAACCATGTCAAGCGGGTCAACGAGATATGAAAAATCCTTGCTGTCAGTCTCATCCTTTTTACGGTCATGATTTTCTTTGTCAGGATACCTTACTGAAATAACTTGGTCACACCTGTCCTTGATTCTTTGTATGACCATGGACGTGATTAGTGCAATATTTTTGACATTAGTCCTTGTGCTTGTTTTTCCGACCTGGTTCGCACACATATGACATATATCCGGGGTTTGTAGCTGTACGGAGCTCATTGCTGAGGCCAATCATACAAGAAGGTGACAAGATTTCATGATATCACCTTGTCAGTTGCGGGAATAATGACCTTGATGACCATCGTCAAGACTGTTGATTCTGTAATATCATCTCCAGATCTTATCGCTCCTTGCATCACATGAGATGTATCTCTGCTTATTTTTCTTTTCCTGACTGGGGAGGTTGTTGAATCCTTACTTTTCTTAGGTATATCTGCTTGATCACTGTCGCATCTCGTATGAGTGACTGATATGACTGGGGATGCATGCTCACCATATATAAGAAGGATATGCCACCGAACACTCGATCCTTGTGGTAGGCATATGTATTGTCTGAATTGTACCTCTGACAAAATTATTGCAAGTCTGGTTCTTGAGCGGTACTGCCAAACATTGGCAACTCTTCATATAATCTCTGGGGATGGTGCAATATTGTTGTGTTGATGCGAACTGGGTGGCTTACGAGAGAAGACATCCGAGTAGTTTGCTGAGGAAGACTTGTTAACTTCTGCTCAAATCTTTTGTCTGGGTATCGTGCAGAAGAAGGCTTTATAGCTTACACACGAAGCTTGGTCTGATTATTGTGCTGGAGAAGCCCGAGTTCCGTACTTGAGAAGCTTCTCCTTGGATTTGCTTGATGAGAAAAATTCATTTCCGTCTGTGAGAAGCTTTTATCGAGGTATCTTGCTGAAAAAGACCGGGTATCGTGGGCCAGAAATTGTTCACATATCATGCTGAGGAAAATTTGAGGAGCCTTGCATCATAAATTTCTTCCGATAGCGTGCAGAAGAATACTGGGTTTCTTATATCCAAAACTTCATACTGATATGCAAACTGAAATCCATACACACACCCATAATATTCTAAGGCTGATTATTTGCATGAGAAAAATGGTTTGGCTGTGTTTCTTGAGCGTGCACATTCTTACTTTATTTCGGATGATAACACATTTCAAGCATCATGCATTATTGAGCTAAAACTTTGTATATGACGCATACCTCTGTCTGAAAATATACCGTTGATCTTGCAACTGACTTGTCTTCCTGCTGGCTGGATCATAACTGTTGTGAGGATTTGGTACTGATGTAGACTCGATGCTGATTGTCAATCCAATATACCATTGGTATTCTGAACATATATTAATGCTGTAATGCAGTTGACTGGGTAGACCATAATGTTTAGCTGAGCTTCTTCCAAATAAATGAAATCCTTATTGCTTCTTCAAGTCCGGTCTCAGTTGATGAGCAACTCTTTATAGGGGAAAAATAATGTAACACTAGGGCCCAAAAAGAAAGAAGCAAAAGAAAACTCAACTAAACAAAAGCACACAACAACAATCAATGCACACACAATCAATCGTCACATATTACTGCTAGTCACACAATATGCATGCCTACTTAAGCACACAAATCTCGCGAGATCTCCGGTTCTACAATCTAGCATGCTGTGACGATGTGCACGAGGACGAATAAATGTGTGGAAGAACTGGTGTAACCAGCGCTACACCAAGTGCTAGCTTAGCCAGGTGTCAACATGAACTAGCTCAGAGGCGAGGACGCACTCGGTAACCATGTAGTGGGACACTAAGGTTGCAACCACATTATTATCAAGCGGACAGAAAAAGATCCTTACTCGTCCAAGAAATAGGATAGCGGGGAAAAACTGAGGCTGCTGACATTGCCCTTTCTTGATAACTAAGATCATTAAGGGTTGCCAACACGACAAATAAAAGAACGATCTGTGATAGAAGCATGTCCATCACCGAAACGATAGACGGGACTGAAAGAAAGACATCGGCGCGATGCCTGAGCACCATCTTTGCAAACAGTGTCGGGATCACTTGGCATCACTCTGCTAGGACAGAAATGACACCAAACACCGAAAGAAAAAGGAACCACACAAGCAAGCAAGCAATCATGAACATGATGGATGGAAATTCATATGGCAACATATATGAAGATGGAATGCACAAAGTGAGAAAAACAAATAACACAAGCATGATGATGCAACAATTTATTGTGACAATGATGGAAACAACAAAAATAAATAGAAGGCATCTGGAGCATCGGTCTCGGGGTGTTACAACACTCCACCACTACGAGAGGATCTCGTCCTGAGATCTAGGATGGCACCGGAGAGAAACGGAAGAGGAAGAGAAGAGGTAAAACTAAGTTGCTTCTTCGACAAATGAGTGAAACCAAAGAACTTTGAGAGGTTGAAAAGTTGAAAGAAAGAACACAACGGAGTTGAACACAATTGAGAGCACTGCGGTAGAAAATAGAAACAAGAAACACCATGTGAACCTTGGAGGTTGCAAAGCTATGAGTGACAAGTACAAAGGACAAGAAGGAATTGGAACAACTCTGGTTGAAACGAGATAAACAAGGAAACAAGGCAGAACAAATTCAGACAGCACACCGGTTGAAAAGAGATGCAAGACTTGATAAGATGAAAAGAACTTGAAGAGATGACACCACACTCCGGTTAAATGGATAAGCACGAAAAGAACATGATCCTCACAATTCGAGATGATGGGTGAAAAAAGCAACATCACAATGCCTCCAGAAGAAAGAATAGAACATAGATCATTGGAATAACAGAATGGAGAAGAAAAAGGCAACTTCTGCCACAAATGAGCTTGGAAAAACAACCTTCCAAGAAGGTTATAACAGAGTTGTTGGAAAACCAATGACGAAACAAATAAGCTTGTAGTGGGCTTATGGAAAACTTCTCAAAATTGAGGAGAAATTCTACCACTACGGAAACAAATAATATAATTGATAACACCGATGAGATGAAAAAATTTCTTCCACCAAGATGATAGAGAGATAACTTGGATCATTGATAAGCACCACAATAGCACCATTCCTTAGGGAAGGCTTTAGGTGAAATATGACACAAGATAACTCCAAGAACGAGGTTGATGGTTGAAAAGCTCTCTTGAACAAAGAGAAAATGATGGATTTAAATATGTCACTCTTGAAAACTTGTGAATCATGAAATGTGAAGGGAAATTATCAAGAATGACATTACAACATCTCAAAAGATAAGATAGAAAGTATTGCACTTTGGAATGCAAGATGAAGAATACTTGAACTCCTCAAAACAAAACATGTGTTGAGCACCATGTTTATGTTTAGAGTATAGCTTGGCTGATCTTAACTTCAAGAGAAATCTTGAAGAACAATTGAAGAATGAAAAGAATCCTTGACGAACCACCATGTAGAGTCTCCATGAACAACTCCGGTAATAAAAAGATGATAGAAAGAAAGAGAGGTTGAAAACACAAGGTGAAGCCTTGCAATAATTTAGGTGGAGCTTCGTGATGAGATAATGCAGAAAATCTTGGAACTCCAGAAAAGGAAAGATGGAGCATCTCGAACCGAGAAATGTGACATGATGAACAATGATGGAAAGAAGAAACTAGATCACTTGGATGAAACAATAATAAGAATTATGTTATGCGGATCCTTCACGAATTTAAATTGATGACAAGCAATAGATTTGGCATACTACTTATTCTTCTTGAGGGATTGAAAATAGATATAGTGCCAACTTGAAGAAGTTATTGATGGGACCACAGGTGGGATTGGAAACAACGAATGAAACGATACGCTAGCAAAGGAAGAGGAATCTTGAACGAACCACCATAAGAATTGAAAATGAAAGTAGCAAAGGCACCATTCACTGGGAAGAATTTGAAAACGAATGAAGATACTTGAAGGGATTTAGATACATGAGAACAAAGAGATCATGAACTGATTAGAGGATATTTGAACGATTCACCGATAAGATTTGGATAACGATAACTACACGCTGAGAATGAAGAATTATGACATGATGGCCTTCGGAGGAAAGAAATGGAAACAACTCATGAAATGCTTCGGATGGGTGAAAAGAATTCCCACAATCGAAAACAATTATGAGAGGATGGCATCGAACTTGAACTACGCATCTTTGGAAGAACAGGTAAGGATTTAAGAGGAACTCTTCTTCGGTCTCCAAAATCCGAGAATGACGAGGAGAAACAACACCAAAATTGTTGAGATACTCCTGGAGAATGAAAAGCAAAGAGGTTGAGGCAACAATGAAATAATTTAAAATCTATCTTGGAGAAGGCCTGTAATTGATGGGATCCATTCTTCCGTCACACTTGAAAAGAATTGAGAATAACTCTGGAAGAATTAGAAGAGTCAGGTAAGATCCTGGGAAAAGACCTGTGGGTTAGGTCCCACTCGAAAGAAACACCGTTGAAGGATTGCTTGAAATAGAGATTGCACCGGTAGAATTAAATAGATTGAATGAGAGAAAAAAACCTTGAAATAACTCAAACGGATTAAGAATGGAAACATGATTCTTCTGAGATATCTTGAGCACTCCGGATAAGAATAGAGAGAGGAAAACAATTGAGAGGTGCACCGACATGGAAAAACATTTGAAACGAGGAGAGTATATGATCAATATCGAAAGCTTGAATTGGATCCACCGGAGAAGAAACAACAATGAAGGATGATGAACTTGAAACTGTTGAGCATCTTCATGGGAAATCACCGAATAAGAACATCGAAAGAAAAGAATGAAGAGACTTCTCTCAAATAAAAGGATACATGATTAAGAAATCCGAGTCCTTGAAGAAAAAGGGTGGGAGGGCGGGAAAACAAAGGCAACTTGGGGATGGATGAAACAGATACCGTTGAGAAAACTTAGAATTGATCTCACAAATGTTGAAATGATCTGATCCACTTGAAGAGAAGCACACCGATTGGAAAGAATTGACATGAAAATCTCGATGATCAAAAGGATTAGTACTCCCATAGAAATATGAGAACATTGCTTAGAAAAGGTATGGAATCAACTTGCCATTAAAGCAACTCAGATACCACAACTCAAAACAAAACAAAGGATTGGCTTGCAGAAATAAGCCGGAACAAATACATATGATAGAGATTTACCCAATCCCATATCAGGCATCTGTCAGAAAGATATTCTAGGAGCTACTTGAATTCCCACCTATAAACTCTCGATACTTTCTGGTTATGCAATCTGGTGTTGGGGATACAGGGGAAGCAAAATATCTCACCCAAACTAACAATCCCTACATCCAGTTGTATCCATCCCTCAACACATAACCAAGAAAACTCCAGAAATCGTGTACCTCAACCTTCGAAAAGCATCCGGTATACGAGATATGGCAATACTCACGAACTCCCCAGTACTGGGTGGCGTCGAGGTTATCTCACTAACAACTGCATAAAAGAGATTTTCGATGTCGGCAAAACTCAGGTATTCCAAAACTGCAACGATAAAATTATGACGACAACACCTCGGAGCTCAACTCCCCGGGACACTGCCACAACCCCTAAATGTCAGGAGGCACAAAGAACAATGTTCTCGTCATAAGAATATCGGAACGATCCCAAGATACCCGCGTGATCCTAAATTTTTTTTAGTGAAATTTGAGGTGAGGAAAGACAAAACATCTACGTCGAGAGTCCTCACCAGAGCGACGCAGGGGCTGAGGAGTAAAAAGAATCCTACTCTTTGATACATATAATCCTAAGAATCAAAATAGTTTTCTTCTAGACTCAACAAAGTCCAACAATCAAGGGGGCTCCTATGGTTGGTAGAGGCTTTGATGCCAACTTGTCACGCCCAATATGCGATACTATCCTTAAGAGACTCGAAGGTCCCACCAAGGATAGAACCGCATATTGAAACACTTTTGCAAGGTGGATATCATTACATCAACATTACATAATAGATGGGGATAAATACAAAAGGCATACAATGCCACACGAACACAACATCAACTTACATAAGATCACCATCCTACTACGGATGAAACACAAACAGAAACTCAAATGACATCCACCCTGCTAGCCCAGGCTGCCGACCTGGAACCTATCCCCTGATCGAAGAAGAAGCAGAAGGAGAACTCGAAAACAAGCAAACATCGCTCTCGCGTCATGGTCATCGCATAACCTGTACCTGCAACTGTTGTTGTAGTAATCTGTGAGCCACGAGGACTCAGCAATCCCATTACCATGGGTATCAAGACTAGCAAAGCTTAATGGGTAAGGAAGGGGTAAAGTGGTGAGGTTGCAGCAGCTACTAAGATGATATGGTGGCTAATATACGCAAATAAGAGCGAGAAGAGAGCAAACGGAACGGTCGTGAAGCTAGCAATGATCAAGAGTTGATCCTGAACTCCTACTTACGTCAAACATAACCCAAAACCATGTTCACTTCCCGGACTCCACCGAGAAGAGACCATCACGGCTACACACGCGGTTGATGCGTTTTAATTCGAATCTGGTGTCAAGTTATCTACAAGCGGACGTTAACAAATTCCCATCTGCCACATAACCGCGGGCATGGCTCTCGAAAGTTTATAACCCTGCAGGGGTGTCCCAACTTAGCCCATGATAAGCTCTCGCGATCAACGAAGGATATTCCTTCTCCCAAGAAGACCCGATCAGTCTTGGAATCCCGGTTTACAAGACATTTCGACAATGGTAAAACAAGACCAGCAAAGCCGCCCGATGCGCCGACAATCCCGATAGGAGCTACACATATCTCGTTCTCAGGGCAACACCGGATAAGTCAAGCTACGAGTAAAACCAGAACTCGAGTTTCCTGAGGGGGCCCCGCAGGCTGCTCGGTTCGGACCAGCACTTAGAGAAGCACTGGCCCGGGGGGGCTACAATAAAGATGACCCTCGGGTTGGCAGACCCAAGGGAAAGGTATAGGTGGTGGTGAGGCAAATGGTAAAACCAAGGTTGGGCTTTGCTGGAGGAGTTTTATCAAAGCGAACTGTCAAGGGGGTCCCATAAATCACCCAACCACGTAAGGAACGCAAAATCAAGGAACATAACACCGGTATGACGAAAACTAGGGCGGCAAGAGTGGAACAAAACACCAGGCATAAGGCCGAGTCTTCCACCCTGTACCAAGTATATAGATGCATTAATTAAACAAGAGATATTATGATAACCCAACATAACCCTGTCCATCATGGAGCAATCTTCAACTTCACCTGCAACTAACAACGCTATAAGAGGGGATGAGCAAAAGTCGTAACATAGCCAAGCGACGGTTTGCTAGGAAAGGTGAAAATGTTAGAGGCTGACATGGCAATTTGGGAGGCTTGATAAGCAAGATATAGGTAGCGCAGCATGGTGATAGAACGAAGCAACTAGCATAGCAATGCTAGTAGTGAGATCCAAGGTGATTCTCATCTTGCCTAAAATCCAGCTAGGAAGAAGAACGAGTCCATGAACAATATGAACGGGAGTAGTCGAACGAATCCTCACAATCGCAATATTACCGGAACTAAGAAGCAACACCAGAAAGAAACAAACAACATGGTAAACACACAAGCATAAACATGTCATGACGCACAAACAAGTATGATGCATGTCCGGTTTAATGAGGCATGGCATGGCAATATGCACAAACAACACTACAAGTTAAGTGGAGCTCAATATGCAACGAGTTGCATATTGATGAAACACCACATCAATTATTTAGTTCTCTCTCGTTTAGGAACACAACAATATTACATGTTATAAAACATGGCAAGGGGTGAGGCATACGTAATCTAACTATTTTTAGGCAAGTTTAAATGAGGCCGGAAACAACAAACAACAATTCCGGAAAATCCTCATGTGCATATTTTAGATTTGGTACTGCTCTGCCCTAAAACATATTTTAATATTGTTAAACAGTAAAACAAAGGGGACCATATTAATATATGCATTTTTCACCCCATTTACATATAAAGTTTATTAAAAACCGAGTTACAGTTAATTAGTTATGAAATAAATCATTTTAGCATGGCAATTATGCAAATTAATGCAAACAACAATTTAAATATTTTGAACATGGATGAAAGCAGCATATTGTGAAACTAGATAAAATTCTAAGCATTTTACATATATAGTTTGTTTAGTTTGGATGCATGCATATTTAGCTATAGACATTTTAAAATAGTGGAAATTCGGTAAATATGCATGCACTGAAAAATGCTAAAATACACAGAGTGGAAAAAAATATGCACGGGCCCGAAGCATCACAATGCAGCGGCCCAGATGAGTTCGGCCCATGTGGCTGTGAGAGTGTGCAAAATAACAGGAAAACATAGCAAAAGATGGGGGCGGCTGGGACTCAAACCCCAGACCCCTTAAATGAATAGTGGCCGCGCTAGCCACTGGGCTAGCTGTGTGTTTGTGAACAAAGGGAAGTCGATAGAAAGTTAAACATCTGCGCATCGCAACCAGGACCAAAACTCAATCGTGCGCACGGGGACTCGCCGGCGATGGGAGCCAGCAGCAACCCTTGCTGTGGTTGCAGAGGGCCGGTGGGGGTGCGGAAACGTGCCAGGGTGCGTGTGGTGGAGCAATGATGCAAGGGTGTGGGTGTGCTCGTGCAGGAACAGACCTCGGGCTCGCAAAAGAAAACAACAGAAACTCCATGAACTCGTTCATGGTGGTCGTGCACAATCTCGACCGGAGCGACGTCTACATGCATGGATTTGAAAGGGAAAACGAGGGTTTTGCGGGAGGAGCTCATGAGGGCATCGATTTCTTTGGCAGGAGGGGTCAGAGAAGCAGGGAAGACGGCTTGGGGATCCATAGATCGCCGATGTCCGTGAAGCAGAGAACACAGGGGAAGAAGAGGTCGTAGAGGAAGACGATCGCGTCGGCCTTGGAACTGATTGGCTCCTAGCCTGCTTGTAGTCGAAGAAGACGACGTCGGGGAAGAACACCCTCGCGGCGCGTGCGTTGTCTCCGGGCGTGATGTAGAGGATGCAGGGGAAGTAGAGGGACTTGGCGAATGCTCTGATCCAGGAAGAAGAAGTCGAAGGGGAAGAAGAGGACGTCGGGGAAGGCGTCCTCGGGCTCGGATCGGCGTCAGAACGGACTTGAGGAGGCGCTGCGGTTCTCGGGGTCGATGGAGGGGAGGCTGGCGATGCTCCTACTCCGGTGATGAGCTCTTGCTGGAGACGAGCTTCGGCCCGTCGTGGATGATAGAGGCGGAGGTGTCCCGTCTTTCGATGAGATGATGGATTTCGCTTTGGTGGAAGTCGACTTTGACGATCCGACTACGAACGTGCGAGGACGTCGCGCCTTAGCAATCGCTAAACCAACTCCGAGAGGTTATTGACCACGCCGGAGCACGATCAACCTGACCAAGAGGGTTTGTTTCCTGCGAGCAAACGAAGAACAAGCAAGAAACTGAGATTGCAATCTGGATATTGCGAATATAAGATGAAAGCTTTATTGATCAAGGTGGGGTTCTGTGACGCCTTTGTCTGGTCGTTGAACACAAACGAAGTACGCGAAGTTGCAGCTATGGCGAACTTTTAATCTAAACAAAACCCAAAGTCTAAACGATGCCCTAAGGGCTGTATATATGGAGGAAGAGGGGGGAATTTCGTGGCCCATGGTGGAGGCCTAGCCCAATAATAAGGTGACGCAGCACCTAAAATAGCCTCGGGACGAAATTTATGAAGTGGCATCTTGTATATTTCGTCCAAGGCTTCATGCACCCATTATGGTGGCTTCAAAGTCCTGAAATCATCACTTGTAACTCCGTTCTTGTTCCCCTTGCGCATGCCATCATCTCCATGCTTGTTCTTGCTCCAATGTTCATCCTTCTCCAAGCTAGGCCCTTCATTTGTAAGCAAAACAAATGTATCCAATTTAGGCAGCATCATATTCTCATGAACATTAGAATCATTACCAAGAAACGAAAGTACCTGGTAATTTAGTTGGCGTGCGCGAGCTCTAGTAATTGGTCCAGTATGTATAGCAGCAGGGCCTGTGGGTGTAACAATGGTATTGATGTCCTCATCATCCTCCCCTTCTTGAAATGAAGTCGTCCTCGACGAAAACTCATCTTCCTCACCCAAATAAGGCTTCAAATCTGCAATGTTAAAAGTGGGACTAACCCCAAAATCTGCAGGCAGCTCAAGTTTATATGCATTATCATTTATTTTCTCTAACACCTTAAAGGGACCATCAGCACGTGGCATTAGCTTTGATTTGCGCAAATCAGGAAATCTATCCTTACGCAAATGTAACCAAACAAGATCTCCAGGTGCAAACACAAAATGTTTTCTACCCTTATCTCCAGCAAGTTTATATTTAGCATTCATACGCTCAATGTTTTCCTTAGTTAACTCATGCATTTTTAAAATCAATTCAGCACGTTGTTTAGCATCAAAATTAACCTTCTCCGAAGATGGAAGAGGCAACAAATCAATAGGTGCACGAGGTAGGAAACCATACACAACTTCAAAAGGGCACATCTTAGTAGTAGAATGCAATGAACGATTATAAGCAAATTCAATATGAGGCAAGCATTCCTCCCACATTTTCTTATTATTCTTCAAAACAGCCCTAAGCATAGTAGACAACGTTCTATTGACTACTTCAGTTTGTCCATCAGTTTGGGGGTGACAAGTAGTACTAAAAAGCAGTTTAGTCCCCAACTTAGCCCATAAACATCTCCAAAAGTGGGTAAGAAATTTAGTATCACGATCTGAAACAATAGTATTTGGCACACCATGCAAGCGAATAATTTCACGAAAGAACAAATCAGCAACATTAACAGCATCATCACTTTTATGACATGGTATAAAGTGTGCCATTTTCGAGAATCTATCCACGACAACAAATATGCTATCCCTCCCCTTCTTTGTTCGAGGTAAACATAAAACAAAGTCCATAGATATATCCTCCCAAGGAACACTAGGTATAGGCAAAGGCATATATAAACCATGAGGATTGAGTCGTGACTTAGCTTTTTGACATGTAGTGCAGCGAGCAATAAAACGCTCAACATCCCGTCTCATCTTTGGCCAAAAGAAATGTGTAGCAAGTACGTCCTCCGTCTTCTTCACGCCAAAGTGTCCCATTAATCCTCCTCCATGCACCTCCTGCAACAACAAAAGACGAACGGAGCTAGCTGGAATGCATAGCTTGTTAGCACGAAACACAAATCCATCGTTAACAACAAACTTGTTCCACATTCTTCCTTCTTTACAATTCTGCATTACATCTTTAAAATCAGCATCATGCACATATTGATCTTTGATGGTCTCCAAACCAAATATTTTGAAGTCAAGTTGTGAAAGCATAGTATAGCGACGAGACAATGCATCAGCAATAACATTTTCTTTTCCCTTCTTGTGTTTAATGACATAAGGGAAGGTCTCAATGAATTCAACCCATTTAGCATGTCCACGATTCAGTTTAGCTTGACTTTTAATATGTTTCAAAGATTCATGATCAGAATGTATAACAAATTCTTTGGGCCATAAATAATGTTGCCATGTTTCTAAAGTCCGAACAAGAGCATATAATTCTTTATCATAAGTAGAATAATTCAGACTAGGCCCACTCAATTTTTCAGAAAAGTATGCAACAGGTTTGCCATCTTCTAATAACACACCGCCTAATCCAATTCCACTAGCATCACATTCAAGCTCAAAAGTCTTATTAAAATCAGGAAGTTGGAGTAAAGGAGCATGTGTCAACTTATCTTTCAATACCGAGAAGGCTTCTTCCTGTGCGGTACCCCAAAGAAAAGGCACATCTTTCTTTGTAAGCTCATTGAGAGGTGCAGCAATGGTGCTGAAATCTCTCACAAAACGCCTGTAGAATCCAGCGAGGCCAAGAAAACTCCTCACTTGTGTGACCGTTTTGGGTTGCGGCCAACTCTCAATAGCTTCAATCTTGGCTTTATCAACTTCAATTCCCTGTGGAGTAACAACATAGCCAAGAAAAGATACTCGGTCGGTGCAAAAGGTGCACTTCCCAAGGTTGCCAAACAAACGTGCATCACGTAGAGCAATAAAAACAGCACGTAAATGTTCCAAATGTTCTTGCAAAGATCTGCTATAAATCAATATGTCATCAAAGTAAACTACCACAAATCGTCCAATGAAAGCACGTAAAACTTCGTTCATTAATCTCATGAAAGTACTACGTGCATTAGTTAACCCAAAAGGCATGACTAACCACTCATATAATCCAAACTTAGTTTTGAATGCTGTTTTCCATTCATCTCCCAATTTCATACGAATTTGATGGTATCCACTACGTAAATCAACTTTGAAGAATATTGTAGAGCCACTCAATTCATCAAGCATATCATCTAGCCTAGGAATAGGATGATGATAACGAATAGTAATATTATTAATGCCTCTACAATCAACACACATACGTGATGTACCATCCTTTTTCGGCACTAGAATAATAGGAACAGCACAAGGACTAAGGGATTCGCGTATATAACCTTTGTCGAGAAGCTCTTGTACTTGACGCATAATCTCCTTCGTCTCCTCTGGATTGGTACGGTATGGTGCACGGTTTGGCAGTGAAGCACCGGGAATTAAGTCAATCTGATGCTCAATCCCTCGAATAGGCGGTAATCCCGGTGGCACGTCTTGTGGAAAGACGTCAGCGAACTCCTGCAAAATGTTAGTGACAGCAGGAGGCAAAGAGGAAGGCACGTCCTCGAATGAAAATAATGCCTCTTTGCACACAAAAGCATAGCAAACAGATTTGCTGAAATCTAGCTCATCAATATCAGATTTGGTGGCAAATAAACATGCACTTTTCAATTTAATTTCAGAAGCAACACTAGATGGTTTATTATTAGGCTTCATTTGTTGCTCAAATTCTTTTGCCACAATCTGATTTTCACTCTTACTCTTCTCTTGTTGTGCTTTATTAGCTCTATGAATATCATCTTTCAAAATAGAATCAGGAGTCATAGGAAGCAAAGTAATATTTTTATCCTTATGAACAAGAGTATACTGATTGTTTCTACCATGGTGTACAGAATTTTTATCAAATTGCCATGGTCTACCAAGTAATAAGGAACATGCTTGCATAGGTACCACATCACAATCAACATAATCAGCATATGTAGATATACTAAAATGCACACGAACAGTACGTGTTACCTTAACCTTGCCGCTGTTGTTGAACCATTGGATGTAGTAAGGATGTGGATGTGGTCTTGTGGTGAGAGAAAGCTTCTCCACCATCTCCATGCTAGCCAAGTTGTTGCAGCTCCCTCCATCTATGATGACGCGCACAGAACGTTCTTTCACAACTCCCTTGGTATGGAACAAATTGTGCCTCTGATTTTGCTCAGCTTGTGTGACCTGCACACTCA
>NC_041389.1:171125157-171157406 GCF_002162155.2 Triticum dicoccoides
TCACTATAATGGCGAGTGTCTCAAAACTCTTCCTAGCTCAAACTGACAGGATGGGCACGAAATTTTTCGACCAATTTTTTTTTTTTCGACTGCCCGGACCCAAAAACTGGAAACGGGTCAAAAAAACTTCCGATAATGGCACCTGTCTCAAAACACTCAGAAACACCTAAAAATAGGATAGCCAGAATTTTTTTCGAAAAATGCGTTTTCGAAAAGTTTTGGGCCTAAACGGAGCGTGGCTATCCGACTCTTTTTTTTCCGAAACCTACTCCGGCAAGGAAACACGAATCGGAATCTAGATGGATCCCGAAAACAAACCTAATAAGCAAGGAACTCGAATTGGTGGTGGATATATGGTGGTGGTATATGGCAGCGGTGGTGGTAGCGGTGGTAGTATATGGATATGGATCGGTGGTGGTATATGGACACGGATTGGTGGTGGTATATGGATACGGATTCGGAGCGGTGGTGGTAGATGGCAGGGGCGATGATAATGGTGCGGCGGCGGCGTGACAACTTATGACCAGAACTCGAAACTCCAAAAGACTAGACTCTAAGACCAGCAACTAGACCGACGATGCAACCGCAAATTCAACAAAGCAAAACCCTAAAAAGATTATGCAAAGGCTCAGATTGGTTCGGATATGATGAACTAACCCTAATTTTTTTTTGTGTGGCTTTTTCGTGGACTGTAGGTATGAAGAACAGACTCGATCTAAACTACGAAAAACTGTAAAATCTCACCGAGCAACCTGGAAATCTGATACCACTTGATAGAGGCGGAGGTGTCCCGTCTTTCGATGAGATGATGGATTTCGCTTTGGTGGAAGTCGACTTTGACGATCCGACTACGAACGTGCGAGGACGTCGCGCCTTAGCAATCGCTAAACCAACTCCGAGAGGTTATTGACCACGCCGGAGCACGATCAACCTGACCACGAGGGTCTGTTTCCTGCGAGCAAACGAAGAACAAGCAAGAAACTGAGATTGCAATCTGGATATTGCGAATATAAGATGAAAGCTTTATTGATCAAGGTGGGGTTCTGTGACGCCTTTGTCTGGTCGTTGAACACAAACGAAGTACGCGAAGTTGCAGCTATGGCGAACTTTTAATCTAAACAAAACCCAAAGTCTAAACGATGCCCTAAGGGCTGTATATATGGAGAAAGAGGGGGGAATTTCGTGGCCCATGGTGGAGGGGTCCGAAATCAACCCTATCTCTTGTTTCCCCACACATACGGACTCTAAAAATAGCCTGTACTTATGTATTTCGAAATTACATGGGCCTGGCCCAATAATAAGGTGACGCAGCACCTAAAATAGCCTCGGGACGAAATTTATGAAGTGGCATCTTGTATATTTCGTCCAAGGCTTCATGCACCCATTATGGTGGCTTCAAAGTCCTGAAATCATCACTTGTAACTCCGTTCTTGTTCCCCTTGCGCATGCCATCATCTCCATGCTTGTTCTTGCTCCAATGTTCATCCTTCTCCAAGCTAGGCCCTTCATTTGTAAGCAAAACAAATGTATCCAATTTAGGCAGCATCATATTCTCATGAACATTAGAATCATTACCAAGAAACGAAAGTACCTGGTAATTTAGTTGGCGTGCGCGAGCTCTAGTAATTGGTCCAGTATGTATAGCAGCAGGGCCTGTGGGTGTAACAATGGTATTGATGTCCTCATCAGTGGACATGGCGTCGGGCGGTGGAGGAAGCTGGCGCGTGGGTGCCCCCTTACCTGTGGCGGCGGCAGAGGAGGAAAGAGGGGGAGGGAAGGAAACCTAGGGCTAGGAGCGGGGGTTTTATAGGAGGAGCTAGCGCGGTGCCATGGCCACAGTGGCCATGGCGAGCAGGTAAAGCAGAGGAGGAGAGGTAGGAGAAAGGTGGTGAGCGCTACAGTCTCGCCCGCTAATGGATGGGTCCAACGTTGCCACGTGGGACGAGTGGAAGAGAGGGTTGGCTGGGTTTTGGGTGAGAAAAGGATCTGGAGGGACAAGTGGGCTGTTGCTAGGCTGCATTCTATTGCATCGGCCTGCTGCTAGACCGGCCTGGTAGGAGGAGTCCCACGTAGGCCGCTCTTGCTGCTGTCTCTTTTCTTTTTCATTTTCGTCAGGCAGAAAATAAACAGAAAAGCACAGGGATAAAAGAGGGGTGTATGAGAGATATAAGAATATCCCCACGACGCTGGAATTATGCGCTAATTGAAATAATTGTTTTGGTCATTTTTAGAGAAACAAAGTTAATGCAAGTTTGAACTAAATTCAAACTTGAGGCAATTTTGATTCCAACCAAATCAAGTCCAAAAGGGCTGAAAATTGGCAGAGAGGGTTTAGGCATGGTATAAGATTTATAGGAAAATATTGGACATTTATGGAGGAGAAAATGTCACTTGCAACAATGAACGAAAGAAGAAGGAAGGAGGAGAAGATTGTGCATTGATAGGTTGAGAGAGGAAACAAGTGGTAGGAATATCAACACATACATAGCGCAAGTAAAGTAACAAGATGAATCTCACAATGCACATGAACAAGTAAAAGAAAACAAGCACAACAATCATATGGAGACGAATGCATGATGCAAATAATAATAAAACAAACCTCACAAGCAAGCAAGCAATCATGAACATGATGGGTGCAAATTCATATGGCAACATATATGAAGATGGAGTGCACAAAGTGAGAAAAACAAATAACACAAGCATGATGATGCAACAATTTATTGTGACAATCATGGAAACAACAAAAATAAATAGAAGGCATCTGGAGCATCGGTCTCGGGGCGTTACAACACTCCACCACTACGAGAGGATCTCATCCCGAGATCTAGGATGGCACCGGAGAGAAATGGAAGAGGAAGAGAAGAGGTAAAACTAAGTTGCTTCTTCGACAAATGAGTGAAACCAAAGAACTTTGAGAGGTTGAAAAGTTGAAATAAAGAACACAACGGAGTTGAACACAATTGAGAGCACTGCGATAGAAAATAGAAACAAGAAACACCATGTGAACCTTGGAGGTTGCAAAGCTATGAATGACAAGTACAAAGAACAAGAAGGAATTGGAGCAACTCTGGTTGAAACGAGATAAACAAGGAAACAAGGCAGAACAAATTCGGACAGCACTCCGGTTGAAAAGAGATGCAAGACTTGATAAGATGAAAAGAACTTGAAGAGATGACACCACACTCCGGTTAAATGGATAAGCACGAAAAGAACATGATCCTCACAATTCGAGATGATGAGTGAAAAAAGCAACATCACAATGCCTCCAGAGGAAAGAATAGAAGATAGATCATTGGAATAACAGAATGGAGAAGAAAAAGGCAACTTCTGCCACAAATGAGCTTGGAAAAACAACCTTCCAAGAAGGTTATAACGGAGTTGTTGGAAAACCAATGACGAAACGAATAAGCTTGTAGTGGGCTTATGGAAAACTTCTCAAAATTGAGGCGAAATTCTACCACTACGGAAACAAATAATATAATTGATAACACCGATGAGATGAAAAAATTTCTTCCACCAAGATGATAGAGAGATAACTTGGATCATTGATAAGCACCACAATAGCACCATTCCTTAGGGAAGGCTTTAGGTGAAATATGACACAAGATAACTCCAAGAACGAGGTTGATGGTTGAAAAGCTCTCTTGAACAAAGAGAAAATGATGGATTTAAATATGTCACTCTTGAAAACTTGTGAATCATGAAATGTGAAGGGAAATTATCAAGAATGACATTACAACATCTCAAAAGATAAGATAGAAAGTATTGCACTTTGGAATGCAAGATGAAGAATACTTGAACTCCTCAAAACAAAACATGTGTTGAGCACCATGTTTATGTTTAGAGTATAGCTTGGCTGATCTTAACTTCAAGAGAAATCTTGAAGAACAATTGAAGAATGAAAAGAATCCTTGACGAACCACCATGTAGAGTCTCCATGAACAACTCCGGTAATAAAAAGATGATAGAAAGAAAGAGAGGTTGAAAACACAAGGTGAAGCCTTGCAATAATTTAGGTGGAGCTTCGTGATGAGATAATGTAGAAAATCTTGGAACTCCAGAAAAGAAAAGATGGAGCATCTCGAACCGAGAAATGTGACATGATGAACAATGATGGAAAGAAGAAACTAGATCACTTGGATGAAACAATAATAAGAATTATTTTATGCGTATCCTTCACCAATTTAAATTGATGACAAGCAATAGATTTGGCATACCACTTATTCTTCTTGAGGGATTGAAAAGAGATATAGTGCCAACTTGAAGAAGTTATTGATGGGACCACCAGTGGGATTGAAAACAACGAATGAAACGATACGATAGCAAAGGAAGAGGAATCTTGAACGAACCACCGTAAGAATTGAAAATGAAAGTAGCAAAGGCACCATTCACCGGGAAGAATTTGAAAACAAATGAAGATACTTGAAGGGATTTAGATACATGAGAACGAAGAGATCATGAACTGATTAGAGGATATTTGAACGATTCATCGATAAGATTTGGATAACGATAACTACACGCTGAGAATGAAGAATTATGACATGATGGCCTTCGGAGGAAAGAAATGGAAACAACTCATGAAATGCTTCGGATGGGTGAAAAGAATTCCCACAATCGAAAACAATTATGAGAGGATGGCATCGAACTTGAACTACGCATCTTTGGAAGAACGGGTAAGGATTTAAGAGGAACTCTTCTTCGGTCTTCAAAATCCAAGAATGACGAGGAGAAACAACACCAAAATTGTTGAGATACTCCTGGAGAATGAAAAGCGAGGAGGTTGAGGCAACAATGAAATAATTTGAAATTGATCTTGGAGGAGGCATGTAATTGATGGGATCCGTTCTTCCGTCACACTTGAAAAGAATTGAGAATAACTCTGGAAGAATTAGAAGAGTCAGGTAAGATCCTGGGAAAAGACCTGTGGGTTAGGGCCCACTCGAAAGAAACACCGTTGAAGGATTTCTTGAAATAGAGATTGCACCGGTAGAATTAAATAGCTTGAATGAGAGAAAAAACCTTGAAATAACTCGAACGAATTAAGAATGGAAACATGATTCTTCTGAGATATCTTGAGCACTCCGGATAAGAATAGAGAGAGGTGAACAATTGAGAGGTGCACCGACATGGAAAAACATTTGAAACGAGGAAAGGATATGATGAATATCGAAAGCTTGAATTGGATCCACCGGAGAAGAAACAACAATGAAGGATGATGAACTTGAAACTGTTGAGCATCTTCATGGGAAATCACCGGATAAGAACATCGAAAGAAAAGAATGAAGAGACTTCTCTCAAATAAAAGGATACATGAGTAAGAAATCCGAGTCCTTGAAGAAAAAGGGTGGGAGGGCAGGAAAACAAAGGCAACTTGGGGATGGATGAAACGGATACCATAGAGAAAACTTAGAATTGATCTCACAAATGTTGAAATGATCGGATCCACTTGAAGAGAAGCACACCGGTTGGAAAGAATTGACATGACAATCTCGATGATCAAAAGGATTAGTACTCCCATAGAAATATGAGAACATTGCTTAGAATAGGTATGGAATCAACTTGACATTGAAGCAACTCAGATACCACAACTCAAAACAAAACAAAGGATTGGCTTGCAGAAATAAGCCGGAACAAATACATATGATAGAGATTTACCCAATCCCATATCAGGCATCTGTCGGGAAGATATTCTAGGAGCTACTTGAATTCCCACCTAAAAACTCCCTAAACTTTCTGGTTATGCAATCTGGTGTTGGGGATATAGGGGAAGAAATATATCTCACCCAAACTAACAATCCCTACATCCAGTTGTATCCATCCGTCAACACATAACAGAGAAAACTCCAGAAATCGTGTACCTCAACCTTCGAAAAGCATCCGTTATACGAGCTATGGCAATACTCCCGAACTCCCCAGTACTGGGTGGCGTCGAGGTTATCTCACCAACAACTGCATAAAAGAGATTTTCGATGTCGGCAAAACTCAGGTATTCCAGAACTGCAACGATAAAATTATGACGACAACACCTCGGAGCTCAACTCCCCGAGACACTGCCACAACCCCTAAATGTCAGGAGGCACCAAGAACAATGTTCTCGTCATAAGAATATCGGAACGATCCCAAGATACCCGCGTGATCCTAATTTTTTTTGTGAAATTTGAGGAGAGGAAAGACAAAACATCTATGTCGAGAGTCCTCACCAAAGCGACGAAGGGGCTGAGGAGTAAATAGAATCCTACTCTCCGATATATATAATCCTAAGACTCAAAATAGTTTTCTTCTTGATCAACAACGGCTAACACTCAAGGGGGCTCCTATGGTTGTTAGAGGCTCTGATGCCAACTTGTCATGCCCAATATGTGATACTATCCTTAAGAGACTCGAAGGTCCCACCAAGGATAGAACCGCATATTGAAACACTTTTGCAAGGTGGATATCATTACATCAACATTACATAATAGATGGGGATACATACAAAAGGCATACAATGCCACACGAACACAACATCAACTTACATAAGAGCACCATCCGACTACGGATGAAACACAAACAGAAACTCAATCGACATCCACCCTGCTAGCCGAGGCTGCCGACCTGGATCCTATCCCTTGATCAAAGAAGAAGCAGAAGGAGAACTCCAAAACAAGAAAACATCGCTCTCGCGTCGTGTTCATCGCATAACCTATACCTGCAACTGTTGTTGTACTAATCTGTGAGCCACGAGGACTCAGCAATCCCATTACCATGGGTATCAAGACTAGCAAAGCTGAATGGGTAAGGAAGGGGTAAAGTGGTGAGGTTGCAGCAGCAACTAAGCATGATATGGTGGCTAACATACGCAAATAAGAGCAAGAAGAGAGCAAACGGAACGGTCGTGAAGCTAGCAATGATCAAGAGTTGATCCTGAACTCCTACTTACGTCAAACATAACCCAAAACCGTGTTCACTTCCCGGACTCTGCCGAGAAGAGACCATCACGGCTACACATGCGATTGATGCGTTTTAATTCGAATCTGGTGTCAAGTTATCTACAAGCGGACGTTAACAAATTCCCATCTGCCACATAACCGCGGGCACGGCTCTCGAAAGTTTATAACCCTGCAGGGGTGTCCCAACTTAGCCCATGATAAGCTCTCGCGATCAACGAAGGATATTCCTTCTCCCAGGAAGACCCGATCAGTCTCGGAATCCCGGTTTACAAGACATTTTGACAATGGTAAAACAAGACCAGCAAAGCCGCCCGACGCGCCGACAATCCTGATAGGAGCTGCACATATCTCGTTCTCAGGGCAACGCCGGATAAGTCAAGCTACGAGTAAAACCAGACCTCGAGTTTCCCTAAGGGGCCCCTGCAGGCTGCTCGGTTCGGACCAGCACTTAGAGAAGCACTGGCCCGGGGGGGCTAAAATAAACATGACCCTCGGGTTGGCCGACCCCTGGGAAAGGTATAGGTGGTGGTGAGGCAAATGGTAAAACCAAGGTTGGTCCTTGCTGGAGGAGTTTTATTCAAAGTGAACTGTCAAGGGGGTCCTATAAATCACCCAACCATGTAAGGAACGCAAAATCAAGGAACATAACACCGATATGACGAAAACTAGGGCGGCAAGAGTGGAACAAAACACCAGGCATAAGGCCGAGTCTTCCACCCTTTACCAAGTATATAGATGCATTAATTAAATAAGAGATATTGTGATTTCGCAACATAACCCTATCCATCATGGAGCAATCTTCAACTTCACCTGCAACTAACAACGCTATAAGAGGGGCTGAGCAAAAGCGGTAACATAGCCAAGCGACGGTTTGCTAGGAAGGGTGAAAATGTTAGAGGCTAACATGGCAATTTGGGAGGCTTGATAAGCAAGATATAGGTAGCGCAGCATGGCGATAGAACGAAGCAACTAGCATAGCAATGATAGTAGTGAGATCCAAGGTGACAGTCATCTTGCCTAAAATCCCGCTAGGAAGAAGAACGAGTCCATGAAGAAGATGAACGGGAGTAGTCGAACGAATCCTCACAATCACAACATTACCGGAACTAAGAAGCAACACCAGAAAGAAACAAACAACATGGTAAACACACAAGCATAAACATATCATGATGCACAAACAAGTATGATGCATGTCCGGTTTAATGAGGCATGGCATGGCAATATGCACAAACAACACTACAAGTTAAGTGGAGCTCAATATGCAACGAGTTGCATATTGACGAAACACCACATCAATTATTTAGTTCTCTCTCGTTTAGGAACACAACAATACTACATGTTATAAAACATGGCAAGGGGTGAAGCATAAGTAATCTAACTATTTTGAGGCAAGTTTAAATGAGGCCGGAAACAACAAACAACAATTCCGGAAAATCCTCATGTGCATATTTTAGATTTAGTACTGTTCTGCCCTAAAACATATTTTAATATTGTTAAACAGTAAAACAAAGGGGACCATATTAATCTATGCATTTTCCACCCCATTTACATATAAAGTTTATTAAAAACCGAGTTACGATTAATTAGTTATGAAATAAATCATTTTAGCATGGCAATTATGCAAATTAATGCAAACAACAATTTAAACATTTTGAACATGGATGAAAGCAACATATTGTGAAACTAGATAAAATTCTAAGCATTTTACATATATAGTTTGTTTAGTTTGGATGCATGCATATTTAGCTATAGACATTTTAAAACAATGGCAATTCGGTAAATATGCATGCACTGAAAAATGCTAAAATACACAGAGTGGAAAAAAATATGCACGGGCCCGAAGCATCACAATGCAGCGGCCCAGATGAGTTCGGCCCATGTGGCTATGAGAGTGCAAAATAACAGGAAAATGTAGCAAAAGATGGGGGCGGCTGGGACTCGAACCCCAGACCCCTTGAATGAATAGTGGCCGCGCTAGCCACTGGGCTAGTTGTGTGTTTGTGAACAAAGGGAAGTCGACAGAAAGTTAAACATCTGCGCATCGCGACCAGGACCAAAACTCAATCATGCGCACGGGGACTCACCGGCGACGGGAGCCAGCAGCAACCCTTGCTGTGGTTGCAGAGGGCCAGCGGGGGTGCGGAAACGTGCCAGGGTGCGTGTGGTGGAGCAACGATGCAAGGGTGTGGGTGTGCTCGCGCAGGAACAGACCACGGGCTCGCAAAAGAAAACAACAGAAACTCCACGAACTCGTTCATGGTGGTCGTGCACAATCTCGACCGGAGCGACGTCTACATGCACGGATTTGAAAGGGAAAAGGAGGGGTTTGCGGGAGGAGCTCACGAGGGGCTCGATTTCTTTGGCAGGGAGGGTCAGAGAAGAAGTGAAGACGGCTTGGGGACCCACAGATCGCCGATGTCCGTGAAGCAGAGAACACAGGGGAAGAAAAGGTCGTAGAGGAAGACGATCGCGTCAGCCTTGGAACTGACTGGCTCCTGGCCTGCTTGTAGTCGAAGAAGACGACATCGGGGAAGAAGACCCTTGTGGCGTGCGCCTTGTCTTTGGGGGTGATGTAGAGGATGCAGGCGAAGTAGAGGGACTTGGCGAGTGCTCTGATCCAGGAAGAAGAAGTTGAAGGGGAAGAAGAGGACGTCGGGGAAGGCGTCCTCGGGCTCGGATCGGTGTCAGAACGGACTTGAGGAGGCGTTGCGTTTCTCAGGGGCGACGGAGGGGAGGCCGGCGATGCTCCTACTCCGGATGAGCTCTTGCTAGAGATGAGCTTCAGCCCATCGTGGACATGGCGTCGGGCGGTGGAGGAAGCAGGCGCGTGGGTGCCCCCTTATCTGTGGCGGCGGCAGAGAATGAAAGAGGGGGAGGGAAGGAACCCTAAGACGAGGAGCGAGGGTTTTATAGGAGGAGCTGGCGCTGTGCCGTGGCCATGGTGGCCATGGCGAGCATGGAAAGCAGAGGAGGAGAGGTAGGAGAAAGGTGGTGAGCGCTGCAGTCTCGCCCGCTGACGGATGCGTCCAACGTTGCCACGTGGGACGAGTGGAAGAGAGGGTTGGCTGGGTTTTGGGTGAGAAAAGGATCTGGAGGGACAAGTGGGCTGTTGCTAGGCTGCCTTCTACTGCCGGCCTGCTGCTGGACCGGCCTGGTAGGAGGAGTCCCAGGTAGGCCGCTCTTGCTGTTGTCTCTTTTATTTTTCATTTTCCTCAGGCAGACAATAAACAGAAAAGCACGGGGATAAAAGAGGGGTGTATTAGAGATATAAGAATATCCCCACGACGCTGGAATTATGCGCTAATTGAAATAATTGTTTTGGGCATTTTTAGAGAAAGAAAATTATCGCAAGTTTGAACTAAATTCAAACTTGAGGCAATTTTGATTCCAACCAAATCAAGTCCAAAAGGGCTGAAAATTGGCATAGAGGGTTTAGGCATGGTATAAGATTTATAGGAAAATATTGGACATTTATGGAGGAGAAAATGTCACTTGCAACAATGGACGAAAGAAGAAGGAAGGAGGAGAAGATTGTGCATTGATAGGTTGAGAGAGGAAACAAGTGGTAGGAATATCAACACATACATAGCGCAAGTAAAGTAACAAGATGAATTCACAATGCACATGAACAAGTAAAAGAAAACAAGCACAACAATCACATGGAGACGAATGCATGATGCAAATAATAATAAAACAAACCTCACAAGCAAGCAAGCAATCATGAACATGATGGATGCAAATTCATATGGCAACATATATGAAGATGGAATGCACAAAGTGAGAAAAACAAATAACACAAGCATGATGATGCAACAATTTATTGTGACAATCATGGAAACAACAAAAATAAATAGAAGGCATCTGGAGCATCGGTCTCGGGGCGTTACACTATAAGTCATTCCGTCATGTGAGTGTTGATCGAACGGCGTGACCTAGTACGAACCAATGCCCATGACCAAGGACGCGGCTATCGATAGTTTAAACAAACACACTCTGTAGAGGTAGCGCACTTTACCCACACCACGGAACCCATGGCCTCGCACTCCCATTCGGGTGGACCGACGACGTTCCAACAAACCCGATCTACTTCCATGACACTCTCCCGGCCACTCCGACTCACTCCCCACTGGGCTAGTCCTGGGTGGCCACGTGTCTACCAAAGACACCAACGCCCACCATCGTGGCCAAAAAAATAAATAGTCCCAAACGGGGACATGTGCACATAACAACAACAATGGGCACACAAGGCTTATATCCGCCTACCTGATCAGGGTAGCGCGCGCCCATAACCTTCCCTCGTTGGAGGCACCGGCAAGAGACACGGCAATAGCATCGCATTAGGGCCTTCCCATAAAGGAAAATGTGGTTGCACTGGAGAAAGCCCAGTTCGGTGGCACCTGACCAACTTAATGATGAAATTTATCCGCAAAAATAGAATTGTGATAACCGATACTCCGATATCAACTATCAAACTATACTCCAAGTCATAGCAATATCCAACAAATAATCTGAGCATAATATCCTCATATCAAAATACTCCAGAGATAGCATAATATTTCTATGATGATGAATCTGAAAACAATAACTCTACTACTCCAATAACCAGAACAAAGCTATCCAGCTAAGATCCACACGTAAACATCATCTCCAAAATTAATACGCCAAGCAATAGAACATCGACTAGCATCATGAAAATAATCATACTAACCACTAATAATCCAAAGGCAGCATGACATCCAAAGTAATTCTTCAATATATAGTAACAGATATCATCATGAAAACAATCATAATATCAACCACTAATACTCCAATGGCAACATGATTACTCATCAACTGCAAACATAACTCCTAGTAATCCAAACAATAGCATGGCAACAGCAAGATCAAAATAATACTCCGGGAAAATGCCATGCACCGAGTCATGTAGCTAAAGAAATATTTTGAACAAGTTAAAATAGATTAAACAATGTCACTTCATTACAGAGATGCAAATGGAGGATGTGGCTTGCCTAGGGTGGAAGAAATCACACGGAGAAAGTGCGAGGAGCTCGTGGAAAGAATCACCGGAAATCTTTTTCTCTTGGGGGGGGGGGGCTGAATAAGAGCAAGGGCATAATGGTCATTTTCATAATGTCAAAACATGGTGAAAATGCTCCCATCAGAACAGGCTCGACGAAACGAAGAAGCGGGCTTTGGAATCACCTCATTTGGAGCTATGGTTAAAAAGTTATAGCTGTTTTTCTGCCACGGACCTCTTTGTAATAAAAATCATCACAAACAGGCCCTTAACAGAAAAACAGAACGCGCACTTGGGGAAATACGCTTTCGGTGGATGAAAGTGTACACGGCAAAAGTCGTGTCCACTTATCCACGTCAGCGGGGCGGGACCGGGCGCATGAGGGTCCCACATGGTGGGGCCCGTCACTTATCCACGTCACGGGGCCGGCCCGGTTAGCGCAGAGAGGCCGACAGGCGGGGCCCAGGGATGGAGTCAACATCGTCTTCGTCTTCAAGCGCTCGCCCGTGCTCGCCCGTGGTCCAGAGGGAGGGGCGTGGCGTCGGTGTCGGCCCCGGCAACTCCGGCCACCTCCGGCCAAACGGAGGCCACCGGCAGGCTCGGCGTGGCCTGTCGCATCCATCCTTGCACAGAGGAGGCGCCGGAGAGGAGAAGAGCGACTACGACGAAGGGAAGAACAGGGGCGGCTCCGGCGGCCATTTTCTTGAGGGCTAGGTGCTCCGGTGACGGGGAGGCGATGTGGGGGCTTGGGGAGGTTCGCCGGAGAGAGGGGAAACTACAGGTGGTGCTGGAATAGAGGGAGGAGGCGTGGCTTGCCGGAATCAAAGAGAATAGAGACGACTCCCAAGGCGGCGACGGATGGCAAGAGGGGCTCCGGGGCTTGGGGATTTGGATGGGGAGGGGGATAGGAGTGTGGGGAGGCCAGTGGTGAGGTCGAGTGGCCTCGGGTGGTCTTATATAGCCACGGGGCATGGTGGCCGAGCTAGCACCACCGCGGATGCGTGTTCGGCGCCCCGGACGCGTGCCCCCGCTCGCGAGCTCGGAGGTAGATGACGCCGGAGGAGCAGTGGAGGTTCTCACGGGGCAGAGGAGGCAAAGGGACGCAGGGGAGAAGCGGCCGAGAAGGAAGACGACGGTCGGTGCACTATGCTCTCGTAAGCGTTCGGCTGCGTGCGTCAGTGAGGAAGCAGACGGAGGGGGAAAGGGGTCCAGAGGAACAGCAACGATGCGGGCCAGCTGCTGGACACACTCACGCGCGCGAAGCCGACGAGGGGGAGAGGGGCCCGAGCAAGAACACGCTCTGGGCGCGGCCGTTGCATGCCAAAGCGATGGTCACCACGCAGACTGGCATCAAGAAGAGCCAAATGGTTGGCCATTGTTGTCTAGGGCTAAGTCCTTCGAAGGGAGGTTTTAACTCCGATGGTAGCTTGGTTAAAAGCGCTCTGGTTAACTAGTAAGTGAGCTCTGAAGTTTACTGCAGTGAACTTGATCAGCTCAATGTGATCAACATAGAGATGCTATGGGTCAAAAGTTATGTCTGGGATGTTTAGGCTAGGAAGGACTACAATACTGGAGGTTTTGAGGAGAAATGGACCAAGAATTAATATAGTTGCTTCACAACTGCATTTTTGGTCCAGAAATGAAGATCATGAGGATGCTCTCACATAGACTAGAAACTTGGGCTAAGATTGGCCAAAGCTTGATTATTTGGACATATGAAGATGCTGTAAAAAGCTCATGCCAAATGGACAAGCCAAAATGGCACTTGCTTCACAAACATCATTTTTGTCCAGAAACTTGGAATAATTTTGGTGATCAAATGGATCAATGAAATGATGCCAAATTGGGTGGAGAGAAGTTATTTGGGTAGGAGAACAATCTGGTAATTTATCAGGATTTTTGAAGCAATATAAAATGCACTTGCTTCACAACCTGAAAATATTGCCAGAATCAAAGATTTGCTCCTGTGCTCACATAGATGATTGGATGGGACTTCAATTGCGTGGAGGGGGTTAATATTAGCACATTAAGGAGTGTGCAAAAGTTCAACTCATTTGGATACTCCTAGCTAGTACTTCCTTCACAAAGCCTTTTGTGTGACAGAAACTTTGAAAATTCACTGAGGAAGATGGGCTAGGCAAATGAAGTTAAACTTGTGCATGAGGCAATTATTTGGACATATAAGCATGCCCAAAAAGGTTGGGTGCCACAAGGAAAAATATAAATGACACTTCCTTCACAAGGTGCCATTCAGGGCAGAATATAAAAATTATTATTGGGGAATTTTTTTTGAACTGGCCAAGGAAATGTTTGGGAATATTTGAGCTATATATGACCCAAAGAATTATGAGAATTATTTCGGGATTTTTGGATGGGCAGAAATATAGGTTGCTTCACAACCTAGGTCATATAGGGTTATTCCTTTAATCAAAAAGGAATTTTCCCTAGAAAAAGATTTTAGGGTTTGGTCAAGGAGTGAAGTGACATGATTTTGGCAAGGTTTTGAGAATGATGAGCCACTTGGGAGGGGGAATGAGGATGATTTCCCATGTGGCAAGGCCACAGAACCACTCCAAAAAGAAAAATAGAGCAAAACCGAATAAATCAAAAGAAAAAGAAAAGGGCCAAAAACCAGGCTGTTACAGTGAGGCCTTGGGGGAGCAGTAGCGACGTCAGTGGGGACCGGCGTGGCAGACGCTTCAAGATTCTCATTGGCTTCAGGCTCCACACGATCGTCAGCCAAGACATGGTCATTGGCTATAGGAGTGTTTGTGGCAGCCTCAACATTCTCAGCCTCCATATGGTCAACGACCGAAGGGTCTTCCACAGTCACATTCTCCTTGAGAATGACTTGATCTGGGACAGGGGGTGTAGCAACTCTCTCTTCTCTTATTGTTTCTTCATCGGCTGATGCAACCGAAATGTCTTCAGTAGCTTTGGCTTCAGACTCAGGAACCGTCACAGAAGGATTCTCTTCAGGGAACACTTCACGTGCCACTGAGCTAGATTGGTGTGAATCTTCTTTTGGGATGGTTGACATGGAGACCGATGGCCTGAGGCCTTTTGCGAGGCCATTGATACACGGGCGACACCTTTGGCGATGGTGTGGTCTCCATGTAGTTGTCGTCATTCACCATTGGGATGGTGACTTGAGCTGGAGAAGTACGGGGTGTTGCATATCAAACTGGGGTTTCTTCTCGCGGGCGCTTGACCCATGAATCATCCTGAGCAACTGGCGTCAATGGACGACTGATGCTGATGTATTCGCTACTCGTTGGAGCAGGCGATGATACCAACTGATGCTCTAGTTGAGGAAGGACTTCATCGTCAACAACATTGTCTTCATGACCAATGTCTTCAGCTGCGTTGGGGTCAACAACTGGAACTTCCTCTTCTTCGTGAGCCTCTGTGGTAGCTGGCTTGTGGAGTACAACTCGATGCTCTTTGTTTATGGTAGTAGGGGGAGCAACAGAGATGGGTACAACAATGAGTGGTTGAGAGGCTGCAGCACGGTCTTTCCTTGAAGACTTAGTTTCCTTAGTCTTCAGGTTCTTCTTAGAAGGAGCATCGTCAGATACATCCTTGTGCTTGCACTTATTGGCTTCAACTTCAGCTGTTCTTGTCTTCTTCAGTTCAGAAGCTGCCGAGGGGACCTTAGGCTTCGAGCCTGTCATACTGGCAGGGAAGACAATGCGAGGTTCTTCCCGCCTTGGTGCAGTGTGGGTCTCAGTAGACTTCTTCTTCTTGGCAGCCATCTTGGGATCAATGCCAGGCCGCCCAAGAGCTTTTTGCTTCTCAGCTTCATTGTGGGCTTGAACACATTTCTCAGCCAGATACTTCATGCGCTGCCTTGAGCCTTTTACTTCAGTGCGTTTCTTGTGGAACTCCTCCTTGAGGTCATGCTGCATCTTCTTGAAGATTTGAACATCAACCACACTGAGCTTGTCCATGTTCTTCTTGAAACGAGCCTTCTCATAGTCAATCTTGTTCTTCAGCTCGACAATCTTCTAAGCCAAGGCCAATTCACCAGCAATGGCACCATGGAAGGTGACGCTGATGTCCACCGGGAGCTGAAGATCATCAATACTGATGTCTTGGTTGTCAAACCAGTCATCAATGAAGTTATTGAGGATATCAACATCAAAGAGGGGCAGATCATTGAAGATTTCAGCTTCTTGCTTGCTCTTGATAAGCATTTCCAGAGCATCATGAGCAAGATCTTCATCACTGGGCAAATAAATAGCTTCATCTTTGTTGCAAAGCATAGCGAATGGTGTCAATGGTTGTCTCAGGACCCCGATTCTACGCCACACCGATCTAGCATGGAACACCTCATATCACTTTGTGGCCTCACGCATGGTATTCACACGGGTGTTGGCTTACCATGCCCGGGACCGTTTGCGCCTTCTGGTACACGTATATGATAGTGTCGCTAGCATCCATATGACAAAGAACCCGGGTTGACATGGCTAGTCGTGAACCCAAAGTGGCACTAACTTATAGGGACAGGCATACATGACGCAGCAACGAACGTGTCGATCATCAGCGAGCGAGTCCGGGCTGTAGCAACTGGGCTAGCAGGACTCCGGAGAATCCGGGATGTAGCAGGCTAACAAGACTCCGGTAGACACCACGTGACATTTCCCCGAAGGGACAGACACAGGAACGAAGAAGGACACATGCCGGCCAGCCTAAGTGTTCCAGAGCGGTAGCAAGCTACCAGGGCTAAGTGGAAGCACTAGGAGACATTTCCCGGTAAGAGAGGCTACTAAGAATAAACAACTAGATAATCAGATCCCACACATAGCAATACACATTACATGTACGCATAACATGCAGGTATGTGTTGTACAACATGGCATCACAACGTAACTCAACAAGCCATCATAACATTTATTACAAGCAGGGGTCACATGACCCAACATTCAGAGCACACAAGCAACAAGCGGAAGCATTACATGTCTGAGTACAGACATCTACAAATGAAAAAGGTTGAAGAGCCTAACTATCTAAAACATCCGATCAAGATCGTAGCTGAGGTACAAGCTAATTGTCGAAGTCCACGAGAACACTAGTAAGACCGAAGTCTCCGCTGTAAAAACATAAATAAAGCAACATGAGTAATAAGGTACTCAGCAAGACTTACATCAGACCCTATCATACATGCATTTGTATCAAGAAGGTAATGTGGGGTTTAGTTGCAGCAAGCCAGTTTGACTCAGTGGCTATCCTGTTCTATGACTACGAGAAACTTCTTTGAGGTGAGACAACGCACACGAGTCCACTAATCACCAGACAATACACTACTATGGATTCATCCCCGTCTCCCTAGAAGAAGGCCATCCGTAGCACTCACACTTGTCTTGAGCATTTTAGAGTATCCACTTCAAGTTGTTTATGTACCACGTAAGCATCCAAGAAGTCCATAACCGCGGACCTGGCTATTCGAATAGATCATGTTAACCCTGCAGGGGTGTATTTCTTCACACACACTGTCGCCACTTACCGCCATGTACACGTCATGTATCTCGGCAACCTTCAAGCGGAAGCCTGGCGAGGGTGTCGGCCCCGACCTGACTAACCACACAAGACTCTAGTCCAGGTTTATCGCCTATTCGGGTTCTATCTGCAAGGGAGTCCAACCGACGTTTCCATCGCGGCCCCAAACAATGTGAGCAGGGTTCCCAAGCCCACCAACCGGGTGCCACTTATTACACCGTGCCACGTGTGCCTAGTCTGACCCAACCCACCCTGCCGGGTGCCACTTGGTAGAAGAATAACACTGCCTACAAGCACCAGAAACTAGTTGCGACTCCTGGACAGAGATCAAGTCGGTTAATAAGTCGAGAGGGCCACTTAAGCATTCCAAAGCATGGTAGTAGCTAGTCATTGGACAACATACACAGAATTTAGTGCTTAAGGACGGTTCCAGTGAGACAACCCACCATGTACTCCCACATGGCCTCTCACTGCTACCTTTACCAAATCGTGTTGACACTTCACTCTTAGCATCAGAACATAGAGCACTGCACTCCAATTCATTCCCAACGAATCAGACCTGACACACTCTAAGAAATAGCAGGCATGGCATGGTAGGAACACAACAATGGCTTCAAACAACCCCTACACATGCTAGTTGGTTTCAACTATTTACTGTGGCAATGACAGGTCATGCAGAGGAATGGGTTCAACTACCACAGCACAAAGTAGCAATTGAATCGTTGTTGTCCTAATGCATTAATAGAGAGCAGGAGCGAGAGAGTAGGATTGTATCGGAATGAACAAAGGGGGTTTGATTGCCTGGTAGATCAACAGGGGGGCACTGCTCCTCAGGCAGGTACTCCGGAGCACTCTTCGGAGCAGGACCTATTGAGAAGGAACAGTGTCGGCAATCAATACACAAGCATATGCAACAATATGATGCAGGAACATGGCATGAATATGTGATGCTGTTTGAGCTAATGCAGCTAACATTCATTTGGTTGAAGTCCATTTGAACAAAGAATTCAGATGCAACTCCAAGTTAAGTCTTTATAAATGCCATTTATGAATTTTTACTTATACAATAGGTATAAGTTGGTTTGTCATGCATGAAACTAGTATAGATGGATAGACTGAATTTTTCTGATAATTTTTCATATATAAATTATTTCATTCTGAGCTACGGTTGAATTTCTATGATTTTCTAAAGATTAAATCATTTTCTTGATTTTCCCAATTTATTTAAAAACCAGAAAAGGAATAACTGTGTCAGCATTGCGTCATGCCTGCGTCAGCAGGTCAACAGTGCTGACTAGGTCAAATCGACGTGTGGGGTCCACACGTTAGTGTCACGGGTTAAACAGGGGGGTTTAACTTATCCTAATCGCAGGATTAGTGGCGTTGTGGCCCACTGGTCAGTGTCCAGGGGGGTTAAGTGATGATTAGCACTAAGCTAATCACCTGACGACGGGGCCCACCTGTCAGGGCTCAGGCATCGAGGCTCATCGCCGGCGACCACTTGCCACGGCGGAGTCCCCGCTGGAGGCCACGGGAGCGGCGGTTGGGGACACCAGGAGGTCGCCCGCGCTCCCGCACATCCAGGGGAGCCGGCGAGAGGCTGCGGGGGCGCCGGAGCTCGCCGGAGCAGAGCTCACACGGCGGCCAGAGCTCAGGCTCGAGCGGTTGTGGGGCTACAGAGCGCGGGGGAGCAGGCGAGAAGGGGGAACCGATGCAGGGGCTCACGGCGGACCGGAAGAGCAGCTTGGCGGCCTCGGGGACGCGCTGATGGCGGCGAGCGGCGACGGAGATCCACGGCGGTCGGAGGTGAAGAAGGTGACGGCGAAGGCTTAACGGGGCGTCCGACGACGCGTGGTTTGGCGGAGAGGTGGCAGACAACATGGCGGAGCTCGCAAGCATGACAGGCGGTCGAGGGGACGGCGGGAGCGCGGGGGCAAGCAACGGCGGCGACCGGTGCATTCGGCCGCGAGAGAGAAAGCGAGGGAGAGGAGGGGAGAGGACCGGGGGAGTGAGAGGTTCCGGGGGGCGTGTGGCGTCGTGCGGGTGTTCCAGGGAACGGGGGGAGAAGCAGGAGGTGGCGGGGAGACGTGCCCGCGGTCGGCTACGGTGCGGCCACGCAGTAGCTCATACTGGTAAGAGCTTGAAGAAGCTCCTGGCAGTTGGGCTGGGCCGGCCTGCTAGGCCGTACAGTGCTGGGCTAGCACAGGAGCTGGTCCGCATGTAAATGCCAGGTAAGTTTTTCCATTTCTGTTTCTATTCTATTTTTCTGACATTTGTTTGATTTAATAAAAATCCTAAACCATTTTATTTTCTTATGCCAATTTTTGTAGGGGATAATGGTATTATTCCAGAGCTCCTCAACAACTGGCATAATTTTTGAAAAATATTATATATATATATATATATATAACAATATATATCCAAAGCAAATAATTACTGCATTAATTCCAAATGCCCAAAATAAATACTTATGAGCTCCTGAAAATATTGGTTTGATTTTTATCTCTGTCCAATATTTTCAAAGAGCAACATGAACATTTTCTTGGACCTTTTTGGAGAAATTTTTATCTGGGTCATTTCCAGAAATGATTCTGACGGTTTCACAAATCCCCATTTCAAGTTTAAATGGAATTTAAACATGATGCACACATGACTAGCTAGCCTTGAGCATACCAGAACTAGGGACATGACAACTCGCCCCCACTTGAAAGAATCTCGTCCCGAGATTCAAGGGTTGACGGAAAGAAAGTGGGGTACTCCAGTCGAAGACGATCTTCTCGCTCCCAAGTAGCTTCTCTCTCGGAATGATGAGACCACTGAACCTTGAGAAACTTGATGTTCTGACATCGGGTGACACGCTCTGCTTGATCAAGAATGCGAACTGGATGCTCTTGATATGTGAGGTTATCTTGGAGATCAAGCGTTTTGTGGTCCACTCCGCGGATAGGATCCGAGAAGCAGCGCCTGAGTTGAGAGACGTGGAAGACATCATGCACTCTAGAAAGATGTGGAGGTAGTTCCAACTGGTAGGCAACCTCTCCTCATTTAGCGAGAATGCGAAAAGGACCAATGTAACGAGGAGCCAACTTGTCCTTGATACCGAATCCATGGGTACCCTTCAAAGGAGTAACCCGAAGGTAAGCTTTGTTGCCAACTTCATAAGTCATATCCTTATGATGACGATCATACTTACTCTTTTGACGAGACCGGGCTGTTTTCAAGTTCTCACGAATGACGTGAACTTGCTCTTCTGCCTCCTGGATCATATCCAGTCCAAAGAAATGTCTTTCACTGGATTATGACCAGTTCAAAGGTGTTCGACATCGTCCATAGAGAATCTCAAAAGGAGCTTTCTTGAGACTGGATTGGTAGTTATTGTTATAAGAAAACTCGGCAAAAGGAAGACATTTCTCCCAATCCATACCAAATGAGATAACGCAAGCTCTAAGCATCTCTTCAAGAATTTGGTTGACCCTTTCCACCTGACCACTCGACTGAGGGTGGAAAGCGGTACTGAAGGAAAGATGGGTTCCCATGGCAGTTTGGAAACTCACCCAGAAATGAGAAGTGAAAAGACTACCATGGTCTGAATTGATCTCTAGTGGAACACCATGAAGTGACCCTATTCGAGAAATATATAAGTCAGCAAGCTGACTAGCAGTGATACTCTCTCGAACTGGTAGGAAGTGAGCCACTTTGGAGAGACGATCAATGACTACGAAGATAGCATTATTCCCTCTCTTGGTCCTGGGAAAGCCGGTGATGAAGTACATACCAACTTTATCCCATTTCCACTCAGGAATAGCTAACGGCTGAAGGGTGCCAGCAGGTCTCTGATGCTCTGCTTTAACACGATGACAAACATCCCAGTTAGCAATGAGCTGAGAAATTTCTCTCTTCATCCTAGTCCACCAGAACCTCTGGCGTAGGTCCTAATACATCTTAGTACTACCGGGATGAATCGTGAGAGGAGATTCATGCGCCTCCTTAAGGATCAGTTGTCCAAGATGCTGCTTCTTGGGGACCACCAGGCGATTCCCGAAGAAAACAACACCTCTATCATCTATAGAGAAACTACCGGAAATACCCTTGGCAATGTTTCCCTTGATCCGAGTAATCCCCGTATCATGCTTCTGGGCTTCTATGATATGATCCACAAGAGTAGGTTTCGCCACCAAGGTAGAAAGGAACCCGTGAGGAGCAATGTGAAGGTTAAGCTTAGAGAATTCGTCATGGATAAGTGGTTGGCCCTGCTGCAACATGAGATTGTTGCGATAGGATTTACGGCTTTGTGCATCAGCCATGACATTGGCTTTGCCTAAAGTGTAAGTAATCCCTAGATCATAATTTGAGATCACTTACAACCAACATTTTTTCCTAAGGTTCAGATCTGGTTGGGTGAAGATATACTTGAGACTCTGGTGATCGGTGTAGATCTTGCAACGTTTACCAAAAAGGTAATGTCGCCAGGTCTTGACTGCATAAACTACAGCTGCAAGCTCTAGATCATGTGTAGGATAATTCTCCTCATGTGGATGCAACTGTCGAGATGAATAGGCAATCACATGATGATCCTGCATAA
The DNA here is from genome assembly GCF_002162155.2 of Triticum dicoccoides. Lineage (NCBI taxonomy): Eukaryota > Viridiplantae > Streptophyta > Magnoliopsida > Poales > Poaceae > Triticum > Triticum dicoccoides. The sequence continues at coordinate 171,147,185 of NC_041389.1, forward strand.
GAATGCAACCTAGTCCCTGTCGTGAGGCATCGCAGTAGATAACAAAGTCTTTAGTGAAATCCGGTGGCACAAGAATGGGAGCAGAAGTCGGGCGTCTTTTCAGTTCCTGAAAACTGTACTCACACTGTGGGGACCACTCAAACTTTTTATCTTTCTTGAGAAGTTCCGTGAGAGGTTTGGGCACTTTGGAGAAGTTTACAACAAAGCGGCGGCAATAACTGGCTAGATCAAGGAAGCTCCTAACTTAATTAACAGTTTCAGGTGGAGTCCAATCAATAACGGCCTTAACTCTCTCGGGATTGACAGCAATGCCCTTACCAGAGATTATGTGGCCTAGGTAGGTCACTTCTCGCAACCAAAATTCACACTTGGAGACCTTGGCATAAAGGCGGTGCTCTCTGAGTTTTTCTAACACAAGTCAAAGATGTTAGGCATGATCTTCCTCGTTGTTCGAGTAAATAAGAATATCATCGAGATAAACCATGACAAATTTATCTAAGTACTCCATGAAGATCGAGTTCATCAAGCGAGAGAATGTAGCGGGAGCATTGGTTAGATTGAAGTACATGATGGTGTACTTGTACTAGCCATAACGAGTGACAAAAGCCATCTTGGGGATGTCCCCGTTTCTGATCTTGATTTGGTCATAGCCTAACCTCAAATCCATCTTAGAGAAGACTGAGGATCCAGCAAGCTGATCATATAGATCGTTGATCCTAGGGAGCGGATATTTGTTCTTTATCGTGACCAAATTAATGGGACGATAATCTACAACCATCCGGTCCGTACCATCCTTCTTCTTGACGAAGAGGACAGGGCAAGCCCAAGGAGAAGAACTAGGACGATGAAACCCTTTTGCAAGGACTCATCAAGTTGTTTCTTAAGCTCGGCTAGTTCTAAGGGTGCCATCTTGTAAGGTCTCCTAGAGATTGGAGTGGTTCCTAGGATAAGATCTATGATGAACTCTACGTCTCTGTCAAGTGGAACACCTGGCAGTTCCTCTGGAAAGACGTCCGGAAAGTCACGGACTACCGGGATATCTTTAAGGTCTAGGAGAGGGCTGGCATTAAGAGAATAGAGCTGACACCTTGCAACTCTAGTGGAGACAGTGTCTATCTTGCCAGATGGGTGTCTAAGCTGAATGGACCTGGTGTAACAATCAACCTTGGCATATTGAGCTTTCATCCAGTCCATACCCAAGATGATGTTAATATCTGTAGACTTGAGGGCTATAAGTGATGCAAGGAATACAAGTCTATCCACAAGGATTTCGTTACCATGGCTTACACTAGAAGTTTACAATTTGGATCTAGGAGTTTGAATGACCAGTGGAGAGGGCATATCACAAAATGACATGTTGTGCAAGTTAGCATAGCTTTCAGAAATGAAGGAATGAGATGCTCCAGTATCGAATAGAACCGATGCTGGATGACAATTGACAAGGAGTGTACCAAGAACGACATTTGGATCATCATGGGCGTCTTTAGCTGAGATGTGATGCACACGTCCATGTTTAGTGTGAGCTGGCTTGGCACTGATCGTCTTGCTTCATGGCTTAACACAGCCAACAAACTTCTCGGGCTGGGGTGGAGCATAACTAGTCTGAGAGCAGTCACGTGCATAGTGTCCTGGCTTCCCGCATGTGAAGCAAGTCCCTGGAGTTGGACGTGGACCCGCACTAACAAGCAGTCTACCAGTAGGCCTGGGTGGAGCATACGACTGAGTTGGGTGAGGCACCACATAGGATGGCCTCGGTGAATATCCGGAAGGAAGAGCGGAGTTTGGAACCCAAATCTGGTGCTTCCGAGAACTGGAGCCGGAGGAAGATCCCAAATCACGAGTGTGCTTATGAGACTCCTTGTAAGTGAGCTGAGCAGTCTCCGCATTTAAGGCCTTGTTCACAAGAGCTTGGAATGTATCACAATGATGCAGGTGGAGATCACGACGCAACTTGGGGTTGAGACCCTTCCGGAACCTAGCCTGCTTCTTCGCGTCCGTGGACTCCTCTTCTGTGGCATAGCGGGCGAGGTTCTCAAACTCTCTACTATAAGCATCAACAGCTATCTTAGACTGGGTGAAACTACAGAACTCTTCTCTCTTGCAATCGAGAAGGGCCTGAGGAATGTGATGCTCACAAAAAGCTTTAGTGAAATCCCTGCAAGTAGGAATCTGGCCAGCTGGAAGCATAGCCTCATAGTTCTGCCACCAAAGACTAGCAGGACCTTCCAGGTGGTATGTAGCATAGGTGACCTTGTCAACTTCAGCTACATTCGCAGAACGCAACTTATGAGTGATGCTACAGAGCCAGTCATCTGCATCGAGTGGCTTAATGGAATGATGAAAGGTAGGTGGGTGCAAGTGAATGAAGTCATGAATGGTTGCAGACCCTTTGAACTAATGTGCGGTGTTCTCCTCGATACATGCCAACAAGCGGTTAGACTCATGCTTGTTTCTCTCCATCTCTAACATAAACTCTGCCAAAGAAGGTTGGTCGGGAGGATCCTGATCCCTACCATCTCTGTGGTTCTGGCTACGAGCAACAAAACCTCGCTTAACTAATGACATCCTGAGAAACGAATCCAAGGACGAAATCAGCTTCAGTTATAGACTGTAGGATTAAGGACAAAGATATTAGTATCTTTCGAACTCCTAGGGCAATTCCGGCAGCATAACGACAGTAAAATGCTTAGAATGAGACATCCTGCTAAAATAGGATAGTAACGTACTCAACATCATCACTCAAGGTTCTGAGATAGTACTAAACAGACTACACCAGAAGTACTCGAAACTGGGATATGACTTTGATCAACCAATCCTATGGGACTACGGAGAAGTAACACATGATCCCGATAGACGGAAGAGAAAGCCTAGTTTCTTTACCCCGTAGGAAAGATAGGATGACTCAGATCAGAAGGCCATGAGGTATAAGGAGTAAAAAGAACCTTATGTTCCTTCCCATAATAAATTCCCTTATATAACTAAAGAATTTCTAGACTCATCTTTGACCAGTTTGGCTTGGTAATCCTATAGGCAGTCAGGCTTTGGTACCAAAGCTGTCAGGAACCCGATTCTACGCCACACCAATCTAGCATGTAACACCTTATATCACTTTGCGGCCTCACGCATGGTATTCCCACGGTTGTCGCCTTACCATGCCTGGGACCATTTGCGCCTTTTGGCACACGTATATGATAGTGTCTCTAGCATCCATTTGACAAAGAACCCAGGCTGACATGGCTAGTCGTGAACCCAAAGTGGCACTAAGTTACAGGGGCAAGCATACATGACCCAACAACGAACGTGTCGGTCATCAGCGAGCGAGTCCGGGCTGTAGAAACTGGGCTAGCAGGACTCCAAAGAATCTAGGCTGTAGCAGGCTAACAGGACTCCGGTAGACACCACGTGACATTTCACGGAAGGGACGGACACAGGAACGAAGAAGGACACATGCCGCCCAGCCTAAGTGTTCTGGAGCGGTAGCAAGCTACCACGGCTTAGTGGAAGCACTAGGAGACATTTCCCGGTAAGAGAGGCTACTAAGGATAAACAACTAGATAGTCAGATCCCACACATAGTAATACACATTACACGTACGCATAACATGCGGGTATGTGATGTAGAACATGGCATCACAACGTAACTCAAGAACTCATATAGGTAAAGGCTCAAAGAGCCATCATAACATTTATTACAAGCAGGGGTCACATGACCCAACATTCAGAGCACACAAGCAACAAGCGGAAGCATTACATGTCTGAGTACAGACATCTACAAATGAAAAAGGCTGAAGATCCTGACTATCTACAACATCCGATCAGGATTGTAGCTGAGGTACAAGCTACTTGTCGAAGTCCACGAGAACACTAGTAAGACCGAAGTCTCCGCTGCAAAAAGATAAATAAAACAACATGAGTACAAAGGTACTCAGCAAGACTTACATCAGACCCTATCATACATGCATTTGTATCAAGAAGGTAATGTGGGGTTTAGTTGCAGCAAGCCAGCTTTGACTCAGTGGCTATCCTGTTCTACTACTACGAGAAATTTCTTTGAGGTGAGACAACGCACATGAGTCTACTAAGCACCACACAATACACTACTATGGATTCATCCCCGTCTCCCTACAAGAAGGCCATCCATAGCACTCACACTTGTCTTGAGCATTTTAGAGTATCCACTTCAAGTTGTCTATGTACCACGTAAGCATCCAAGAAGTCCATAACCTCGGACCCGACTATTCGAATAGATCATGTTAACCCTGCAAGGGTGTACTTCTTCACACACACTCTTGCCACATACTGCCATGTACACGTCATGTATCTCGGAAACCTTCAAGCAGAAGCCTAGCGAGAGTGTCAGCCATGACCTGACTAACCACACAAGACTCTAGTCCAGGTTTATCGCCTATTCGGGTTCTATCCGCAAGGGAGTCCGACCGAGGTTTCCATCACGGCCCCAAACAACGTGAACAGGGTTCCCAATCCCACCAACTGGGTGCCACTTAGTACACCGTGCCATGTGTGCCTAGTCTGACCCAAGCCCACCCTGTTGGGTGCCACTTGGTAGAAGAATAACACTGCCTACAAGCACCAGAAACTATTTGCGACTCCTGGACAGAGATCAAGTCGGTTAATAAGTCAAGGGGGGGACTTAAGCATTCCAATGCGTGGTAGTAGCTAGTCATTGGACAACATACACAGAACTCAGTGCCTAAGGACGGTTCCAGTGAGACAACCCACCATGTACTCCTACATGGCCTCTCACCGCTACCTTTACCAAATCGTGTTCACACTTCACTCTCAGCATCAGAACATAGAGCACTGCACTCCAATTCATTCCCAATGAATCAGACCTGACACACTCTAAGAAATAGCAGGCATGGCATGGTAGGAACACAACAATGGCTTCAAACAACTCCTACATATGCTAGTGGGTTTCAACTATTTACCGTGGCAATGACACGTCATGCAGAGGAATGGGTTCAAGTACCGCAGCACAAAGTAGCAATTGAATCATTGTTGTCCTAACGCAATAACAGAGAGCAGGAGCAAGAGAGTAGGATTGTATCGGAATGAACAAAGGGGGTTGGTTTGCCTGGTAGATCAACAGGGGGCACTGCTCCTCGGACAGGTACTCTAGAGCACTCTCCGGAGCAGGATCTATCGAGAAGGAATAGTGTCGACAATCAATACACAAGCATATGCAAAAATATGATGCATGACCATGGCATGAATGTCTTATGTTGTTTGAGCTAATGAAGCTAACACTCATTTGGTTGAAGTCCATTTGAACCAAGAATTCAAATGCAACTCCAAATTAAGTCTTTATAAATGCGATTTATATGTTTTTACTTATACAGTAGGTATAAGTTGGTTTGTCCTACATGAAACTAGTACAGATGGATAGATTGAATTTTTCTGATAATTTTTCATATATAAATTATTTCAATCTGAGCTACGCTTGAATTGCTATGATTTTCTGAAGTTTAAATCATTTTCTGGATTTTTCTGATTTATTTAAAAACTAGAAAAGGAATAACTATGTCGGCATTGTGTCATGCCTGCATCAGCAGGTCAACGGTGCTGACCAGGTCAAACCGATGTGTGGGGTCCACATGTCAGGGTCACAGGTTAAACAGGGGGGTTTAACTTATCCTAATCGCAGGATTTGTGGCGCTGGGGCCCACTAGTCAGTGTCAGGGGGGTTAAGTGATGATTAGCACTAAGCTAATCACCTGACGACGGGGCCCACCTGTCAGGACACAGACGACGGGGCTCGTCAGCAGCGACGACTGGCCACGGCGGAGTCCCTGCTGGAGGCCTCAGCAGCGGCGGCTGGGGGCACCAGGAGGTCGCCCGCACTCCCGCGCATCCAGGGGAGCAAGCGAGAGGCTGCGGGGGTGCCGTAGCTCGCCGGAGCGGAGCTCACGGCGGAGGCCGGATCTCGGGCTCGATCGGCTACGGGGCTACAGAGCACGGGGGAGCGGGGGGGAAGGGGGAACCGATGCAGGGGCTCACGGCAGACCGGAAGAGCAGCTTGGCGGCCTCGGGGATGCGTAGACGACGGTGAGCCGCGACGGAGATCCACGGCGGCCGGAGGTGAAGAAGGCGACGGCGACGACTTCACGGGGCGTCCGACGACGCGTGGCTTGGCAGAGAGGTGGCGGACGATGTGGCGGAGCTCGCAAGCGCGAAGGGCGGTCGAGGGGACAGCGCATAGCGAGGGGGCAGCGAACGGCGGCGACCCGCGCGTTCGGTCGCGAGAGTGAAAGCGAGGGAGAGGAGGGGAGAGGACTGGGGGAGTGAGAGGGTCCAGGCGCGTGGCGTCGCGCGAGTGTTCCAGGCGACAGGGGGGAGAGAAGCAGGAGGTGGCGAGGAGACGTGGCCACGACCGGCTGCTGTGCGGCCACGCAGCAGCTCCTACTAGCAGGAGCTTGAGGTAGCTCCTGGCAGTTGGGCTGGGCCGGCCTGCTGTGCCAGCACAGGAGCTGGGCCGCATGTAAATGCGAGGTAAATTTTTCCATTTCTATTTCTTTTCTATTTTTTTGACATTTGTTTGATTAAATAAAAATACTAAACCATTTTATTTTCTTATGCCAATTTTTGTAGGGGCTAGTGGTATTATTCCAGAGCTCCTCAACAACTCGCATCATTTTTGGACAATATTTTTTATATATAACAATATATATCCAAAGAAAATAATTACTGCATTAATTCCAGATTCCCAAAATAAATACTTATGAGCTCCTGAAAATATTGGTTTGACTTTTATCTCTGTCCAATATTTTCAGAGAGCAACATGAACATTTTCTTGGACCTTTTTGGAGCAATTTTTACCTGGTTCATTTCCAAAAATGATTCTGAGGGTTTCACAAATCCCCATTTCGATTTTAAATTGAATTTAAACATGATGCACACATGTAACACCCACGATGCAGCTATATCTCCCACATGTTGAAGCACGACTTAGAGGCATAACCGCATGGTGGTTTTGTTGCAAGAAGGGTCATCTTCACACAATCCCATGTAATGAACAAGAATGGGATAAAGAGAGTTGGCTTACAATCGCAACTTCACACAATACATAATTAAGATCATACATCATTCAAAATACACTCATAGACCGGCTACGGTGAAATCTAAATAAAAAGAAGATAACCCCAAATGCTAGATCCCCGATCGTCCTGACTGGGCCCCGCTACTGATCATCTAGAAACGAAACATAGTAACGACCAAGGTCCTCGTCAAACTCCCACTTGAGCTCAATTGCGCCACTTGCGCTAGTATCCTCGGTACCTGCATCTGTTTTGGTAGAGTCTGTGAGCCACGGGGACTTAGCAATCTCACACCCGCGAGATCAAGACTATTTAAGCTTGTAGGTAGGAAAGGGGTAATATGGTGGAGCTGCAGCAAGCACTAAGCATATATGGTGGCTAACATACGCAAGTGAGAGCGAGAAGAGAAGAAATGCATCGGTCGAGAAGCTAGAAGTGATCAAGAAGTGATCCTGAAACTTACGGTCATACATAACTCAAACCGCGTTCACTTCCCGGACTCCGCCGAGAAGAGACCATCACGGCTACACACGCGGTTGATGCATTTTAATGAAGTCAAGTGTCAAGTTATCTACAACCGCACATTAACAAAATCCCATCTGCCTCATAACCGCGGGCACGGCTTTCGAAAGATAATATATCCTGCAGGGGTGTCCCAACTTAGCCCATCATAAGCTCTCACGGTTAACGAAGGATATACCTTCTCCCGGGAAGAGCCGATCAGTCTCGGAATCCCGGTTTGCAAGACATTTCGACAATGATAAAACAAGAAAAGCAAAGCCGCCTGATGTGCCGACAAATCCCGATAGGACTCGCACGTATCTCGTTCTTAGGGCACACGGATAAGTCAAGCTACGAGTAAAAACCAGGCCTCGAGTTTCCCCGTGGTGGCCCCGTAGGCTGCTCGGTTCGGACCAACACTCGAAGGAGCACTGGCCCGGGGGGGCTAAAATAAAGATGACCCTCGGTCTCGCGAAAACCCAAGGGAAAAAAGGTGTAGGTGGCAAATGGTAAAACCAAGGTTGGGCCTTGCTGGAAGAGTTTTATTCAAAGTGAACTGTCAAGGGGGTCCCATAAATCACCCAACCGCGTAAGGAACGCAAAATCAAGGAACATAACACCGGTATGATGGAAACTAGGGTGGCAAGAGTGGAACAAAACACCAGGCATAAGGCTGAGCCTTCCACCCTTTACCAAGTATATAGGTGCATTAATTAAACAAGAGATATTGTGATATCCCAAAGCATCCGTGTTCCAACAAGGAACAAACTTCATGTTCACCTGCAACTAGCAACGCTATAAGAGGGGCTGAGCAAAAGCGGTGACATAGCCAAACAACGGTTTGCTAGGAAAGGATGGTTAGAGGCTTGACATGGAAATATGGGAGGCACGATAAACAATGGCAGGTAGAGCTAACATAACGATAGAGCGAGCAACTAGCAAAGCAAAGATAGAAGTGATATCGAAGGTATGGTCATCTTGCCTGCAAAGTTCTCAGAGTTGTCGAAAGCTTGATCCTCGTAAGCGTTCTCAACAGGTTCCTTGTGTACGTACTCGTCTCCCGGCTCTACCCAAAGCAAGAACACAAGCAATGGAACCACAATAAATCACGGTGCAATGCACAAGCAACATGATGCAATACATGGCATGATATGCGAGATGTGATATGCAATGCTTATGCGTGCTCCGGAAGGAAAATGAAGAACAAGGCATCAACTTGGCAAACCAAGTATGCCGCTGGAAAGATGAGATGATTTCGGTTGAAATCGATATAAAGATCACCGGAATCGGATGCACGGTTTGCAAATGGCAAGCAAAACGCGAATGACACCAATCTGCAATTAACAGCATGATAGCACTTAGAATACATCAAGAAACTATGCTACAGCACCCCAACATAACAACAAAGCATATGACAGTGATCTACAGGAGATGCTTGACAAAAGAGGAACACTGAGCTACGGCTAGATCACACAATAACAGGTTCAAACAAGCATGGCAAAAGTGCAAAAGATATCAGCTTGGACATGGCATAAACATTATCAGGTAGCAATGTTCAGAGCAAGCAATCAACATGCTACAAGAACATATCATAGAAACATAAGGCATGGAATGATAGTACTAAATGCATAGAACAAAAGTCCTTTACTGACCATGAGCCAAAAAGGATCAGAAGAAATGATGGCATCCATGTAAACATAGCAAGTTTCGTTAACAGATTCAGCAAACAGGGCATGGCATTGACAGAATTATGAAGGCATCTTCACGAGCTCGATTCACTCACCACAAGCCATTTAATGACAAGATAAGCACAGAATCAGCAAGAAGACATGTTTATAAAGATATCCATGGCAAGAACAAGTTCATAGCATGCAAGGATCAACTACAAGAACCTTGGCAAAATTGAATAACATGTAAACAATCTGCCAGGAAACATTTTGTAGCAAAAGTAGAGCACAAAAATGACATGCTAGACTACTCCATAATTTCAAACAGGAGCATGAATGGATAGAGCATAACCATATGTTCAAAACATCCTTACTGAAGTATCTCAAAATATGCATGGATCTCTCTGTAGCATCAAGTTTACATGGCATCAAAATAACAGCAGAACAGGGACTAAAAACAGCAACATCACGAGGCCTTGTTTGCATTCTTGTTCTAGTCACCACATTGATCACAAAAATAAATGGTAAGCACCTCTGTACAGATTTTTTTTCATGGCATAGTTCAAAACATATGTAGGACTCAAGTTCATAAGATGCACACATCAATCATGGCAAAAATAACAGAAGTGCATGTTCTGGTAAGAATCTGGAACTAACATCACATGGCCCTCTTCCGACAGCATTTCGGGCATCAAGAGGAGCTCAAATGAAAATGATGCAATGAGGTAAAATTATGTACTCGTCGAGCCGAACAATTCGGTATGCTACACGCCCAAAACGGAGCCACAGGTGCTAAGTTATGACATGATGAATATGGCATGATGATATGCAGACTTAGAGGGAAAACGAGGTCAACCCTATATTTCAGATCTGGATCCGGCTCGCTTCCCGATGATGGCCGGAGCAGCCGCCGGAGTTGGAGAGGAGGGAGATGAGGACGGCCGGAGGAGGACCTCGGGGAAGAGGCGGCGGCGCGGTCGCCGGAGGGGCGAGGCGGCCG
>NC_041389.1:171157733-171191825 GCF_002162155.2 Triticum dicoccoides
GCGGCGGCCTGGCGGCGGCCGGCGGACGGAGATCCACGACGGAGAGGAGGCGGCGACCCGCGGCGACGAGGAGGCGCGAGCGGGCGCGGCGGCGGACGGGCTTCGGGGGCCCCGCGCGGGCCTTGGCGGGCCGGCGGCGCGGCGATGTGGGTGCGGCCACATGGCGGCGCGCAATTTCGCCAGGCGGCGGCGGGCGGACGTGTCCGGCCCGGCCCGGATGCGTCCGGTGGCGGCGGGGAGGAGTTCGTCTAGGGTTTGCCCGAAATTTTGGGGATGGGCACATATTTGTAGGTAGAGGGAGCTAGGAGACTCCAAATGGAGTGCGGTTTTCGCCCACACGATCGTGATCCGACGACGGAGAGCATGGAAGTGACTTAGGTGGGTTGTTGGGCTGTTTTGGAGGGGTGTTGGGCTGCAACCCAAAAGAGGCCTTTGCGGTTATCCGGTTAACCGTTCGAGTATCAAACGACCTCCAAATGACACGAAACTTGACAGGTGGTCTACCTGTGGTGTACCAAGGCCACTTGGCAAGCCTCGGTCCATTCCGAGAATGTTTAACAGCCGCACACGAAAAGAGACAAGAGGGGTGCGCCGGTGCATGTGGGAGTGTCGGATTGAAAAACGGACAACGGGGAAAATGCTCGGATGCATGAGACGAACACGTATGCAAATGAGATGCACATGATGACATGATATGAAATGCATGACATGAACAAAATGCAAAACAAAAGACAAAAACCCAACCACGGAGGGAATATCATAACATATATCCTAAAATGGCAAGAGTTGGAGTTACAAAGATGGAAAGTTACATCCGGGGTGTTACAACACTCCACCACTACAAGAGGATCTCGTCCCGAGATCTATGACTGAAAGAACTCCGGATATTCGGAACGGAGGTGATCCTCGCGCTCCCAGGTGGCTTCTCGGTCGGAATGGTGTGACCACTTCACTTTCAGGAATTTGATTGACTTGTTGCAAGTCTTGCGCTCAGTTTCTTCAAGAATAGCAACGGGGTGCTCATGATAAGAGAGATCTTCTTGGAGGTCAATTTCTTCAAAGTGATAGTGCGCTCAGGAGTCTTGAAGCACTTGTGAAGCTGTGACACGTGAAACACATCGTGCACGTTTGCAAAATTGGACGGAAGCTCAAGTTGATAGGCGAGATCGCCTCTTTTGCCAATGATCTTGAAAGGACCCACGTATCTAGGGGCAAGCTTCCCTTTGATACCGAAGCGACGAGTGCCTTTCATTGGAGAGACGCGGAGGTAGACATGGTCTCCGATTTCAAAAGCCACATCACATTGCTTGTCATCGTAATAGCTCTTCTTGCGCGATTGCACGGCCTTGAGATTCTGACGAATGACTTTGCACATTTCTTCGGCTTCTGTGATCAACTTGTTGCCAAGAAGTTGGCGTTCACCTGTCTCGGACCAATTGAGAGGAGTATGACACTTTCTGCCATAGAGAATTTTGAATGGGGCCTTGCCCGAACTCGCTTGGAAGCTGTTGTTGTAGGAGAACTCGGCATATGGAAGACAATCTTCCCACTTCATACCGAAAGAGATGACACACGCCCTGAGCATGTCTTCGAGGATTTGATTGACTCGCTCGACTTGGCCACTTGTTTGAGGATGGAAAGCTGTGTTGAAATGAATGTTGGTGCCCATGGCCTTCTGAAAGGAGTCCCAGAACTTAGAAGTGAAGATGCTTCCACGGTCTGAAGAGATCAATTGTGGAATACCGTGCAAGGAGACAATTCTGGAGGTGTATAGCTCTGCCAGCTGAGCTGCTGTGATAGATTCTTTGATAGGAAGAAAATGAGCCACTTTTGTAAGCTTGTCAATGACAACGTAGATAGAATCATTTCCACGCTTCGACTTAGGAAATCCAGTCATGAAGTCCATCTCGATATGATCAAACTTCCATTCCGGAATAGCAAGAGGTTGGAGGAGACCAGCTGGTCTTTGGTGTTTTGCTTTCACCCTTTTGCAGACATCACATTCATTCACGAATTGAGCAATTTCTCGGTTCATTTGAGTCCACCAATACGGCTGCTTGAGGTCATGGTACATCTTTGTACTTCCAGGATGAATGGATAGAAGGGAATTGTGTGCCTCGTTCATAATGACTTTTCTCATATCACCTTTAGGAAACATAATTCGGTCCTCGAAGAAAAGAGTATCTTTGTCATCAATGTGGAAGCACTTGTATTTGGGAATGCCCTTGTCGATACCACGTTTCACCTTCTTCACCATGGTATCCAGGAGTTGTGCCTCACGAATTTGATCTTCCAAAGTACGAGAGACTATGAGGTTGGCAAGAAAGCCTTGAGGAACAACTTGAAGATTCAGTTTGCGGAAAGCTTCACAAAGATCCAGTTGGAATGGCTTGAGAATTAAGCTGTTGCAATAAGCCTTTCTGCTCAGAGCATCTGCAATCACATTCGCCTTGACTGGAGTATTTTCAATACTTGGATTGTACTCTTGAATCATTTCTACCCATCGAGTTTGCCTGAGGTTGAGGTTGGGTTGAGTGAAGATATACTTGAGACTCTTGTGATCGGTGACAATGTCCACTTTCCTTCCCAACAAGAGATGTCTCCATGTTATCAATGCATGGACAACTGCCGCGAACTCAAGATCGTGAGTGGGGTAGTTATTTTCGTTGGGCTTCAACTGACGAGAGGTATAGGCCACAAACTTTCTTCTCTTGCATTAACACGGCACCGAGACCTTGAAGAGAAGCATCACAGAAAACTTCGAATGGCTTGGATTCATCAGGAGGAGTCAAGACAGGAGCTGTGACTAGCTTCTCTTTGAGGGTGTTGAAAGCAACATCACACTCAGGCGTCCAGACATACTTGACATGCTTCTGGAGGAGGTTGGAAAGAGGCTTTGCAATATTAGAGAAGTTCTCAACGAATCTTCGGCAATAGCTTGCAAGACCAAGAAAACTGCGGAGCTGCTTGACATTCTGAGGAGGTTCCCAATTCACAACTGCAGACACCTTCTCAGGATTAACAACGATGCCCTTGGCGGAGATGATGTGACCAAGATAAAGAACTTCATCAAGCCAGAACTCACATTTGGAAAACTTCGCATAGAATTGATGCTCTCTGAGCTTGTCGAGCACCAATCGCAAATGTTTGGCATGATCCGACTTATTCTTGGAGAAGACCAAAATATCATCGAGATACACCAAGACGAATTCATTGGTGTAGGGGTTGAAGATGAAGTTCATCATTCGAGAGAATGTTGGAGGAGCATTGACAAGGCCGAAAGACATGACAGTATATTCATAAGAACCATAGCTTGTTCTAAATGCTGTCTTGGGAATAGCTTGTTCACGAATGCGAATCTGATGATAAACCATACAGAGGTCAAGCTTGGAGAATACTTTAGCACCTTTGAGTTGCTTGAAAAGCTCATTGCTGTTGGGAAGTGGATACTTGTTCTTGATTGTCTTCTTGTTCAATGGACGGTAATCAACACAAAGTCGGTCCGTGCCATCCTTCTTCTGGACAAAAAGAACTCCACAACCCCATGGAGATGAACTCGGTCTGATCAAACCCAGACGCTCTTGTTCATCGAGCTGTTTCTTCAATTCCTTCAGTTCTTCAGGTCCAAGCTTGTATGGACGCTTGCAAACGGGTTCAGTGCCAGGCTCAAGATCGATAACGAATTCGACTGGCCGATGTGGAGGCATACCCGGAAGCTCTTCTGGAAAGACATCTTGGTACACACAAACGACTCGAATCTGAGAGATAGCATTCAACTCGCCCTTCTCATTGAGAGAAAACAACCGAATGGTTTCATCACGAGCGGCATAGATGATAACATCCTCAAAAGAGTGTGTGAATTGAATTTCCCTGGCAGCACAATCAAGTTGAGCTTTGTGCTGAGAAAGCCAGTCCATACCGAGAATAAGATCGATATAAGAGTCACCAAGAACAATTGGTTTAGCCAGAAATCTATAGTCGCCCATCTTGATTGTGGTATCCGAAACCACCAAACTGGAGCTCAACCGTTTACCCGGAGAAACGACATCCATGGGTTTACCCAAATGTGAAGAAGTGAATTCATGCTTGGCAAAAAATGGTCTTGACATGAAACAATGCGATGCACCAGTATCAAATAAGACTTTTGCAGGAATAGAGTTAACTGGAAGGTTACCCATGATCACATCTGAAGAATCCTCTGCCTGAGCTGCATTCATCATGTTCACCTTTGCATGCTTTGGATTATGCTTGACCACTGCATTGCTTGAAGACCTCACAGGAGGAGGAGGAGGAAGGCGCCTTTGGTTGAAGCACTTGTTCGCGTAGTGACCTTTCTGCTGGCACTTGTTGCAAGTCACCTCTGAGAGCGGATGATGGTAAGGAGCATTTGACCTTGGAGCTTGAGAATTTGACTTGTTCTGAAAGCCTGGGTTGGGTGGGTGGGAAGATCCACGACCACTTGAGTTCTTATGCTGGTAAGGCTGACAAAACGGAGGAGGAAGGTAGAACTTTTAATGCTTAGCTGCCACTTGGGACGAAGAAGAAGACTGAACTGCATCCGTGATTCTCTTCTTAGAAGCCTCACATTTGAGCTGAGCACCTTCTTGCTTGAGGGCCATATTGTAGAATTGATCAAACTGAGTAGGCTCAACAAGAATGAGAGCTAACTGCAGATCCTCTCTAAGGCCACCTCTGAATTTATAGATCATACTCTTTTCATCAGGAACGTCTTGTTTAGCGAAGCGAGCAAGTTTCTGAAACTGCTTGTTGTATTCGTACACTGACATGTTGCCTTGCTTGAGATTGCGGAACTCCTCACACTTGCTCTCAACAACACTGGTAGGAATGTGGTGAGCTTTAAAGTCCCGATAGAAATCGGTCCAAGTAATCACTCGACCTCCTCTGGAATCCTTGTATTGCTGGAACCAATCAGCTGCTTGATCCTTGAGCTGAAAAGAAGCGAACTTGACGTAGTCTTCAGGCCTGACATTGCTGCATTCAAAATGCTTGTTGATATCCACGAGCCAATCGTTGGCGTCTGTGGCCTCGACACAGTAGCTGAAAGACTTCGGCTGATTTGCAAGGAACTGGTTGAGGGTAGGAAACTGAGGTTGATGGTTGAACTGCCCTTGACCTTGATTTCCTAGGTTGCCTTGGCCTTGGTTGCGCTCTTGCATCAGCTGAATCAACAACTGAGCGTTGGCGTTTGTGGTTGCCATCAAAGTTTGCCATGCCTCCGGAGGCGGGGGTGGACGTGGAGGGTTCGCCTGACTCCCATCATTGCGTTCCAGATTCTGACGCGTTGGCGGAGCTATCCTGAAGAGGGTGACATTCGTTAGCATCTTGATAGACAGATAGACAAGTTGAATCAATAGATAGAAATTGCAACATATAGTCTTCACAATAAACATTCGAACAAGGATGAACGAATGAATACCAAAGTAAACATCACGTCCATTAAGGTGAGAAGCCACTTGATAAGATATTGATGAAAGAAAATAAAAGGGAAGGTACGAATGGAACAAATAAGTGGTAAGGATTACCCAATCACAAACCAAATATCTGCGGGAAGAAATGCTAGAGCTACCTGAATCCCACCTATAAACTCCCAAAACTTTCTGGTTATGCAATCAGGTGTTGGGGATACAGGGGAAGCAATATATCTCACCCAAACTAACAATCCCTACATCCAGCCGTATCCATCCGTCAACACATAACCAAGAAACCTTCAGAAATCGTGTACCTCAACCCTCGAAAAGCATCCGTTATACGAGTCATGGCAATACTCCCGAACTCCCCAGTACTAGGTGACGTCGAGGTTATCTCACCAACAACTGCATAAAAGAGATTTTCGATGTCGGCAAAACTCAGGTATTCCAGAACTGCAACGATAAAATTGTGACGACAACACCTCGGAGCTCAACTCCCCGGGACACTGCCACAACCCCTAAATGTCAGGAGGCAGCAAGAACAATGTTCTCGTCACAAAACCATCGGAACGATTCCAAGATGCCCGCGTGATCCTAAAAAAAATTTAGTGAACTCTAAGGAGAGGAGAGTCAAAACTTCTACGTCAGGAGACCTCACCAGAGCGACGAAGGGACTGAGGAGTAAAAAGAATCCTACTCTCCGATATATATAATCCTAAGACTCAAAACATTTTTTGTTCTAGACTCAACAGCGCCAGCAATCAATCAATCAGGGGGCTCCTAAGTCAGGGATGGCTCTGATTACCAACTTGTAACGCCCACGATGCGGCTATATGTCCCACGTGTCGAAGCACGACTTAGAGGCATAACTGCATGGTGGTTTTGTCCCAAGAAGGGTCATCTTCACACAATCCCATGTAATGAACAAGAATGGGATAAAGAGAGTTGGCTTACAATCGCCACTTCACACAATACATAATTAAGATCATACATCATTCAAAATACACTCATAGACCGTCTACGGTCAAATCCAAATAAAAAGAAGATAACCCCAAATGCTAGATCCCCGATCGTGTCGACTGGGCCCCCCTATTGATCATCTGGAAACGAAACATAGTAATGACCAAGGTCCTCGTCAAACTCCCACTTGAGCTCAATTGTGCCACTTCCACTAGTATCCTCGGTACCTGCATCTATTTTGGTAGAATCTGTGAGCCACGGGGACTCAGCAATCTCACACCCACGAGATCAAGACTATTTAAGCTTGTAGGTAGGAAAGGGGTAATATGGTGGAGCTGCAGCAAGCACTAAGCATATATGGTGGCTAACATATGCAAGTGAGAGCGAGAAGAGAAGCAACGCATCGGTTGAGAAGCTAGAAGTGATCAAGAAGTGATCCTGAAACTACTTCCGGTCATACATAACTCAAACCGTGTTCACTTCCCGGACTCCGCCGAGAAGAGACCATCACGGCTTCACACGCGGTTGATGCATTTTAATGAAGTCAAGTGTCAAGTTATCTACAACCGGACATTAACAAATTCCCATCTGCCTCATAACGGCGGGCACGGCTTTCGAAAGATAATATACCCTGCAGGGGTGTCCCAACTTAGCCCATCATAAGCTCTCATGGTCAACCAAGGATATACCTTCTCCCAGGAAGACCCGATCAGTCTCGGAATCCCGGTTCGCAAGACATTTCGACAATGGTAAAACAAGACCAGCAAAGCCGCCCGATGTGCCGACAAATCCCGATAGGAGTCGTATGTATCTCATTCTCAGGGCACACTGGATAAGTCAAGCTACGAGTAAAAACCAGGCCTCGAGTTTCCCCGTGGTGGCCCCACAGGCTGCTCGGTTCGGACCAACACTCGAAGGAGCACTGGCCCGGGGGGGCTAAAATAAAGATGACCCTCGGGCTCGCGAAAACCCAAGGGAAAAAAGGTGTAGGTGGCAAATGGTAAAACCAAGGTTGGGCCTTGCTGGAGGAGTTTTATTCAAAGCAAACTGTCAAGGGGGTCCCATAAATCACCCAACCGCGTAAGGAACACAAAATCAAGGAACATAACACCGGTATGACGGAAACTAGGGTGGCAAGAGTGGAACAAAACACCAGGCATAAGGCCGAGCCTTCCACCCTTAACAAGTATATAGGTGCATTAATTAAACAAGAGATATTGTGATATCCCAAAGCATCCATGTTCCAACAAGGAACAAACTTCATCTTCACCTGCAACTAGCAACGCTATAAGAGGGGCTGAGCAAAAGCGGTGACATAGCCAAACAACGGTTTGCTAGGAAAGGATGGTTAGAGGCTTGACATGGCAATACGGGAGGCACGATAAACAATGGCAGGTAGAGCTAACATAACGATAGAGCGAGCAACTAGCAAAGCAAAGATAGAAGTGATATCGAAGGTATGGTCATCTTGCCTGCAAAGTTCTCAGAGTTGTCGAAAGCTTGATCCTCGTAAGCGTTCTCAACAGGTTCCTCGTGCACGTACTCGTCTCTCGGCTCTACCCAAAGCAAGAACACAAGCAAGGGAACCACAATAAATCACGGTGCAATGCACAAGCAACATGATGCAATACATGGCATGATATGCGAGATGTGATATGCAATGCTTATGCGTGCTCCGGAAGGAAAATGATGAACAAGGCATCAACTTGGCAAACCAAGTATGCCTCTGGAAAGATGAGATGATTTCGGTTGAAATCGATATAAAGATCACCGAAATCGGATGCACGGTTTGCAAATGGCAAGCAAAACACGAATGACACCAATCTGCGATTAACAGCATGATAGCACTTAGAATACATCAAGAAACTACGCTACAGCACCCCAACATAACAACAAAGCATATGACAGTGATCTACAGGAGATGCTTGACAAAAGAGGAACACTGAGCTACGGCTAAATCACACAACAACATGTTCAAACAAGCATGGCAAAAGTGCAAAAGATATCAGCTTGGACATGGCATAAACAGCATCAGGTAGCAATGTTCAGAGCAAGCAACCAACATGCTACAGGAACATATCATAGATACTTAAGGCATGAAATGATAGTACTAAATGCATAGAACAAAAGTCCTTTACTAACCATGAGCCAAAAAGGATCAGAAGAAATGATGGCATCCAGGTAAACATAGCAAGTTTCGTTAACAGATTCAACAAACAGGGCATGGCATTGACAGAATTATGAAGGCATCTTCGCGAGCTCGATTCACTCACCACAAGCCATTGCATGACAAGATAAGCATAGCATCAGCAGGAAGACATGTTTATAAAGATATCCATGGCAAGAACAAGTTCATAGCATGCAAGGATCAACTACAACAACCTTGGCAAAATTGAATAACATGTAAACAATCTGCCTGGAAACATTTTGTAGCAAAAGTAGAGCACGAGAATGACATGCTAGACTACTCCATAATTTCAAACAGGGGCATGAATGGATAGAGCACAACCATATGTTCAAAACATCCTTACTGAAATATCTCAAAATATGCATGGATCTCTCTGTAGCATCAAGTTTACATGGCATCAAAATAACAGCAGAACAGGGACTAAAAACAGCAACATCACGAGGCCTAGTTTTCATGCTTGTTCTTGTCACCACATTGATCACAAAAATAAATGGTAAGCACCTCTGTATAGATGGCATGGCATAGTTCAAAACATATGTAGGGCTCAAGTTCATAAGATGCACACATCAATCATGGCAAAAATGACAAAAGTGCATGTTCTGGTAAGAATCTGGAACTAACATCACATAGCCCTCTTCCAACAGCATTTAGGGCATCAAGATGAGCTCAAATGAAAATGATGCAATGAGATACAATGATGTACTCGTCGAGACGAACAACGCGGTATGCTACACGCCCAAAATGGAGCCACGGGTGCTAAGTTATGACACGATGAATATGGCATGATGATATGCAGACTTGGAGGGAAAACGAGGTCAACCCTATATTTCAGATCTGGATCCGGCTCGCTTCCCGATGACGGCCGGAGCAGCCGCCAGAGTTGGAGAGGAGGGGGATGAGGACGGCCGAAGGAGGAGCTCGGGGAAGAGGCGGCGGCGCGGTTACCGGAGCGGCGAGGCGGCCGCGGGGCGACGTGGCGGCGCGCGGCGGGCGGCGGCGGAGCTCGCAGCCGGTGACGGCGGCGGGGGGCCGAGGTGGTGGCGGCGGCCTGGCGGCGGCCGGCGGACGGAGATCCGCGGCGGAGAGGAGGCAGCACGGCGATGTGGGCACGGCCACGTGGCGGCGCGCGGTTCGCCGGGCGGCGCCGGGCGGATGTGTCCGGCCCGGTCCGGATGCGTCCGGTGGCTGCGGGGAGGAGTTGCCCGAAATTTCGGGGATGGGCACATATTTGTAGGTAGAGGGAGCTAGGAGACTCCAAATGGAGTGCAGTTTTCGCCCACACGATCGTGATCCGACGACGGAGAGCATGGAAGTGACTTAGGTGGGTTGTTGGGCTGTTTTGGAGGGGTGTTGGGCTGCAACCCAAAATAGGCCTTTGCGGTTATCCGGTTAACCGTTGGAGTATCAAATGACCTCCAAATGACACGAAACTTGACAGGTGGTCTACCGGTGGTGTACCAAGGCCACTTGGCAAGCCTCGGTCCATTCTGAGATGTTTAACACCCGCACACGAAAAGAGACAAGAGGGGTGCGCCGGTGCATGTGGGAGTGTCGGATTGCAAAACGGACAACGGGGAAAATGCTCGGATGCATGAGACGAACACGTATGCAAATGAGATGCACATGATGACATGATATGAAATGCATGACATGAACAAAATGCAAAACAAAAGACAAAAACCCAACCACGGAGGGAATATCATAACATATAGCCTAAAATGTCAAGAGTTGGAGTTACAAAGATGGAAAGTTACACCCAGGGTGTTACAACACATGACTAGCTAGCCTTGAGCATACCAGAACTAGGGATGTGACAGGTTGTCTAGTGGCCTTCTTGGGCAATGGCTTCTTGGTCCTTTGGGACACACGAGATAAATCCTTAGACTGCATACTGTATTCAGGCGGGGCAATCCTTAGAGCCTTCCTTGCTGAAGCTTTTGGTGAAGAAGACAGATTTGAAGCTTTTGTCTTCTTCTTCTTATTTTCCTTGGGCGGTGAGGGAGCACCTTCAGTATCAGCATCACCATCAGAGTGCTCCACTGCTGCTCTTTGAGCAGCAATGTGAGATAGAAGCTCATTGAAATTGGCAAAGGGGCCAATTCTGTTTTCATTGGCTTCATGTGTCCCATCAGATCTGGGAGCAAAGGGGTCAGGATTGAAGTTGAGGTCTTAGTCTTTTGCGTTCTGGGCAGCAAAATCTTTGACAAACTGAAAGTTGCGCTTGAAGAGATTGTCGTCACGACACCATAATAAGGAGGATGGGTCGGCATTTTCAGGTTGCGGTCATCTGACCATTCAAGGATAGAATTCCTGCGCAATAGCTTTAGCCTTGTTCTTCGGCACTAGGCCGCGATACAGACAGTCTCCCCATGGATGCTTGATGGCATTCTTCTCAGCATATTCAGTTGTGATGGATTTGTACTTGAACCACCCCTGAGCGCCATATCTTTGGATCCACTTAATCTGGTTCTTGCGCTGGATGTAGTTTTCATCGTCTGACTTGTATTGTTCATACAAGGCAGGAGGCAGATCAAGAGCTGTGTTGCCTTGGCATTGCCTGCAACCCTTCCGAGCAGACTTTTCTGAAGCCATAATATTTAAGCTGATTGGCTTCAACATAGAGAATGGCTTCTATCTGATTGGCTTCAGACAAGAACTGGCTTCAAGTGATTCAGTGTGATGCTGTAAGTATTCTGCAAATGTATGCAGACTATGAGAACCAAGGGATTCTCCCATGGACATGTACCTATGACAGCATTAGAGATGCGAGGAAAGGGGAAGAGGTCATATGCATTCTTAGGAGGTTTTGAAGATAAATCAGTTTTGAAGACATTGACCTCATAGTGCGAAGACATTCACTCACTTGGAGAGAGTCGGTTCCAGATTTATACGAATCCATGAATAAGTACAAGTAAGGAATCTAGTTAGTTATGAAGCATAAGTGAATATACTAAGCATGGTATGAGATGCAGAAGTGAACAAATCCAGATTTGGAAGTTTAGAAACCACTTTTGGAAAAAGTGGTCGGATTTGACAGATCTAAAAGGCAGTAAAAAGTAAGATTTATTTACCCTTGATGAACTGCTAGACGGATGGGAAGAGAAGCCAAGCAGTTCAATCCCCCGCGCCCTAACTTGGCGGCGGAAGACACCTACGGCGGCGGCGGAGAGGACGAGGTCCGCAGCCGGCGTGAGGACGGCGTCGAAGAGGTTGCGGCAGCTGAGTGCTTCTTCTCCAGCGACGACGCAAGCTAGCGGAGGCGCTAGGATTTGTTGGAGGTGGCATGGTGGAAGAACAGATAATGACCACGCGGGTGAGAATTTATAAGATAGAGGAGGGCGGCGCAACGTAATTACGCATGTGCCCCTAGCGGTTCACATCTCAGAGACACGTGGCATACATGCAACTCATTGAGAGTTGATCCATGTTCCCACGCACGCATGGATTGTCGGGTGGTCGTTCCGGCTTCTCTGGTTTTCAGGCAATAAGGATGCAGCATTAAAAACAGATTAAATATTTGTCAGATTGTCCTCTGCTGACAGAGACTCAAAGAAGACAATTGACAGGTTTCAATAGAATGCATATGATTTGGACAGATAGGGTTGAGGTAGAAGCATAGAATAGGTTAGGGTCCGATCACATTCACTTAGATCAAAAGATTCAAGAGTGAAGACATAGCTATAAGTGAATGTTGTATAGGACAGAACACAAATATTATATATATATATATATATATATATATATATATATATATACATCTGGGCTATTCTATTACGCGTAACTGAATATTATTCTGTTACCCTTTTTGAACTGACAGCCGAGAGATGTTGGACTGATATGAATTTCCCAGATGAACTAATTTTTTCTGTGTGTTCGGCATGGAGTAGGGCAGCCTAATTCAACGCGGACAGTGCCATGGACTGCCGTGATGCTTTGATTTTTGGGTTTGATTGATGATGGACTCCAGCACAAAGCATGCACGACACCAGGATCTAGCACTAGATTATCACGTCAACCACCGGCGACAGGGAAATGCACGAGGAAGACCAGGGAGGCGGCAGTAACCCGGGGAGGTGCATGGCGTGCAAGTACCTGCGCAGGAGGTGCGCCCCCGACTGCGTGCTCACCTCCTACTTCCCGGCGTCGCAACCCTCACCGCTACGCCGCCGTCCACCTGGCCTTTGGCGCCAGCAAAGTCGCAAGGTTGCTCGAGGATCAAGCTACATGACCTCTGGTAATCAATCGTTTCAGCCGCCATTGACAAACCATCAGCTAGTTCGTGCTACATGGTTCGACATTTAAACTTGGTTGCCACTTGTAGAGCTTGCCGGTGGATGAGAGAGCTCAGGCGGCGGATACGATGGCAATGGAGGCGCAGTGGCTGGTGGAGGACCCGGTGTACGGATGCGACGGGATCATCAGCCAGCTGCAGGAGGAGATTCAGCCAACGCAGTGCAAGCTCACCAGGACGCGGGCGCAGCTCGCCATCGTCCTTGTGCATGATGCATAGCTGCAGGGTTCCACGGCTGCTCTTCCGCCGCCGCAGCCGCAGCGAGACAACGGCCCCCGCGTCCCCGTCACGTAGATGCAAGGCCAAGGGCAGGGAAAGGCGGTGCCATTGCTTGACCCGGACGATGGCCACCGTTTCGCTGTCGCGCAGATGCAGGGGCAGGGAGAGGCGGTGCCATTGCTTGACCGGCCCGGATAACGGCCACCGCGTCGCCATCGCGCAGGGGCAGAGGCAGGGAGAGGCGGTGACGTTACTTGACCCGGATGAGTTCTGGAACTCTACGGGCTCTGAGCTCTGATCGATCAAGTGCGCATGTGCATCCATGCTTGGGGAAAATGACTGGGCGATCGATGGTGCAATTGGGCTTTTTACCGTTGAAGTTGATAATTGATGAATAAATAATGTCGTGTTGCAATGATTTACACTCAACCTTTTATTGTCCTTATTAGATAGAGAATCTCTTGTTAAATTAAGAGATTTGAAAGGCGTGTGTGTTGGTGGAACTGAATAGAAATGTACAGACATCTGAAACGCGCATGTATTGGTGACATTGAGTCGGAATAAACTGGATCATGGTTTTCGATATTGTTTTCCATATAACCCGGCTCGTTTCCACAAGGTCAAAACTGCATTTCATGAACGGTCTGAAGATAAACTCCAGACGCCAACCGTGCCGCCATCATCTTCATAAAAGGAAAAAAGCAGGATCATACAGGAATTTCCATCGTCTTCAAAGTTGTACTGACGATATTCATCTCGTCGAACTGATTGTCTTCTCTACTTCAAAAAAAAATACAAATACGAAAGACCCATCATGTTGTTTTCCTTCTAAAACACAGAGTACTCGTACTAATATTTGTGTGTGTTTGTATTGAGGTAGTTTTCACGGAGTAATTTTGAATACGGTTGCTTTTCCCGTTCGGCAAAAAGAGTACTCGGACTGATCTCCCTATGGTTTTGTGCTGAGCGCGTTTTCATACTCGTCTTTTACTCTGTTTTTTCGGTAAGGTTTTCCTCGTTGAGTAACGGTTTACAGTATCATCTCCAATGACCTTGCATGGTTTATATTGTTGAACTGAATGATATTCTTTTCAAAAAGAAAACATTTTGCATGTTTTCTTTTAACTCGACATTTTTTTGCAATGATGTTCTGGACTTCTCTCATTTTACGACTTGTATATTTACCATTTGAATTTTCATGGGGTTACTTTTTTGAACTTTTACAATTTGAATTTCTATGTGTGTTTCTTTTTTAATTCAAACTGACCATTTCTTTTTATTCCGAACTGATCGCCGTTTTTAACTTGTACTGATCAATAATTTTAATTCAACCTTTTTGTACTTTCATATGACAGAAATTATTCATCTCCCCTCACCTCTTAAAGTTCAAGACTTAGGCACAAACATCCTCATCTTAGCAATTTATTTTTATTCCGAACTGATCGCCGTTTTTAACTCGTACTGATCAATATTTTTAATTCAAACCCTTTTGTACTTTCATATGACAGAAATTATTCATCTCCCCTGACCTCTTAAAGTTCAAGAGTTAGGCACAAACATCCTCATCTTAGCTATTTCTTTTTTATTCCGAACCGATTGCCGTTTTTAACTGGTACTGATCAATATTTCTAATTCAAACCTTTTTGTACTTTCATATGATAGAAATTATTCATCACCCCTGACCTCTTAAAGTTCAAGACTCGGGCACAAACATTCTCATCTTAGCAATTTCTTTTTATTTCGAACTGATCACCATTTTTAACTCGTACTAATCAATATTTTTAATTCAACCTTTTTGTACTTTCATATGACAGAAATTATTCATCTCCCTTGACCTCTTAAAGTTCAAGACTCGGGAACAAACATCCTCATCTTAGCAGGACAAGCTAATTCATTTGCATGCAGAGCAACAATAACAGTACTCCTAACATACCAAGGGACGTCACACTGGAAAAACAATGCAACCAACATGTTCTCTCCAGTGGCAAAATAGACAATTTTTGAACTTGCGCGGCATCTAAACAAGAACTACATGATACACAATTTTCCATCATGCACCTGCTATCCTGAACGGTATCCTGAACGGTATCCTGAACATCTAAACAAGAACTCACTAGTAGAAAAAGTACTTGCATTTTTTTCCATCATGCACCCAGAGGTTCTGCCTTCTCCCTCGACCCTGAAACAAGAGCACCATCAGTTTAGTTTTAAAGAAATTGAAAATTCAAACATGAGACATGTAGATATTCAAATGATGAAAGTCACAAAAGTGAGCTATTTTTGTATTACTTCAAATAATTCAATATGAAAAAGACAAATACACATAAATAATTTTTTGTGCGATATTCTGAAGCAGATGTGAGTTCGACCTTTTAGACAACCTTTTTGCACAAGGAGATGATGTTATTGAACTGGCTAGGTACATTCAGTTTTACCTAGTATGGTTGGACTAGTAATGCAAGCACTGCTTCCAAGGGTTTATAGAGATCAGTAGCCATCCAACTATGAAATGCATGCAAACCCAATCTGCATACACTAGCGAACATTGAAAGAAAGAACCCCTGTTTCTCAACTTTGAACTTTTGTATGGGTTTTCCCTCAACTTATTGTATCCGCGGGTCTGAACTGATGCAAGTATATAAGAATACCAAACATTTATTACCTGAACCTGAAAAGGATCTAAGCCAGGTTGCCCTGGAACTGCAACTTGTATCTTTTACTGCTCATCTTTAACATTAAGAAATGTGACGCCCCCGATTCAATCCTACACTAATCATACACGCAAACATGTACGATCAAGATCAGGGACTCATGGGAAGATATCACAACACAACTCTACAAATAAAATAAGTCATACAAGCATCATAATACAAGCCAGAGGCCTCGAGGGCTCGAATACAAGTGCTTGATCATAGACGAGTCAGCGGAAGCAACAATATCTGAGTACAGACATAAGTTAAACAAGTTGCCATAAGATGGCTAGCACAAACTGGGATACAGATCGAAAGAGGCGCAGGCCTCCTGCCTGGGATCCTCCTAAACTACTCCTGGTCATCGTCAGCGGGCTGCACGTAGTAGTAGGCACCTCCGGTGTAGTAGTCGTCGTCGACGGTGGCGTCTGACTCCTGGGCTCCGACATCTGGTTGCGACAACCAGGTAGAAAGGAAAGGGGGGAAAAGGGGGAGAAAGCAACCGTGAGTACTCATCCAAATTACTCGCAAGCAAGGAGCTATACTACATATGCATGGGTATATGTGTAAAGGGGCATATCAGTGGACTGAACTGCAGAATCCCAGAATAAGAGGGGGATAACTAATCCTGTCGAAGACTACGCTTCTGGCAGCCTCCGTCTTGCAGCATAAAGAAGAGAGTAGACTGAAGTCCTCCAAGTAGCATCGCATAGCGTAATCCTACCCGGCGATCCTCTCCTCGTCGCCCTGTTAGAGAGCGATCACCGGGTTGTATCTGGCACTTGGAAGGGTGTGTTTTATTAAGTATCCGGTTCTAGTTGTCATAAGGTCAAGGTACAACTCCAAGTCGTCCTGTTACCGAAGATCACGGCTATTCGAATAGATTAACTTCCCTGCAGGGGTGCACCACATAACCCAACATGCTTGATCCCATTTGGCAGGACACACTTTTCGGGATCATGCCCGGCCGGGGAAGATCAACACGTCGCAGCCCCACCTAGGCACAAGAGAGAGGTCAGCACGCCGGTCTAAACCTAAGCGCATAGGGGTCTGGGCCCATCGCCCTTAGCACACCTCCACGTTGCGAACGCGGCCGGAAGCAGAACTAGCCCCCTTAATACAAGAGCAGGCTTACGTTCCAATCTGGCGCGCGCCACTCAGTTGCTGACGTCACGAAGGCTTCGGCTGATACCACGACGTCGAGTGCCCATAACTGTTCCCGCGTAGTTGGTTAGTGCGTATAGGCCAGTAGCCAGACTCAGATCAAATACCAAGATCTCGTTAAGCGTGTTAAGTATCCACGAACGCCGAACAGGGCCAGGCCCACCTGTCTCCTAGGTGGTCTCAACCTGCCCCGTCGCTCCGCCACAAAGTAACAATCGGGGGCAGTCGGGAACCCAGGCCACCTCTACCAGGATGGAGCCACCTGTCCTTTCAGCCCCCTCATCAGAATCACTTGCGGGTACTCAATGAGCTGACCCGACTTTAGTCACCATCTGTATAGTATGTATGTATGTATAGTATATACCCGTGATCACCTCCCGAGTGATCACGGTCCAATAGTATAGCAAGGCAGACTGACAAGAATGTAGGGCCAATGATGATAAACTAGCATCCTATACTAAGTATTTAGGATTGCCGGTAAGGTATCAACAGATGTAGCAACAATGTCAGGCTATGCATCAGAATAGGATTAACGGAAAGTAGTAACATGCTACACTACTCTAATGCAAGCAGTATAGAGGAGAATAGGCGATATCTGGTGATCAAGGGGGGGCTTGCCTGGTTGCTCTGGCAAGGAGGGGCCGGCAACTCCGTAGTCGAACTGGGGGGTCGTCGACAGTCTCGGGGTCTACCGGAAAGAAGTAACGGAGGGGGAACACAATAAATAACTGAGCAATCAAAGTATCACAAAGCGTAGCATGGTAATACGTGGTGCTAGAGGTGACCTAACGTGGTAGTAGGTGATACCGGCAAAGGGGGGAAACATCCGGGAAAGTATCCCCGTAGTTTCGCGTTTTTAGACAGATGAACCGGAGGGGAAAGTTGCGTGATTGCTATGCTATGGAGGTGTGGTGGACGAACGGGCTCCGTAACCGGATTCGTCTCATCGTTCTGAGCAACTTTCATGTACAAAGTTTTTCCATCCGAGCTACGAAATATTTTATATTAATTTTTAAAGATTTTAAATCATTTTCTAGAAATTAGCATAATTAAATTAATTCAGAAATTGCAATTATGATGTCAGCATGACATCAGCATGATGATGAGGACATCAATACCATCGTTACACCCACAGCCCCTACTGCTACATATACGGGACCAATTACTAGAGCTCGCGCACGCCAATTAAATTATCAGGTACTTTCGTTTCTTGGTAATGATTCTAATGTTCATGAGAATATGATGCTGCCTAAATTGTTTACATTTGTTTTGCTTACAAATGAAGGGCCTAGCTTGGAGAAGGATGAACATTGGAGCAAGAACAAGCATGGAGATGATGCCATGCGCAAGGGGAACAAGAACGGAGTTACAAGTGATGATTTCAGGACTTTGAAGCCACCATAATGGGTGCATGAAGCCTTGGACGAAATATACAAGATGCCACTTCATAAATTTCGTCCCGAGGCTATTATAGGTGCTGCGTCACCTTTTTATTGGGCCAGGCCCATGTAATTTCGAAATACATAAGTATAGGCTATTTTTAGAGTCCGTATGTGTGGGGAAACAAGAGATAGGGTTGATTTCGGACCCCTCCACCAAGGGCCACGAAATTCCCCCTCTCTTCCTCCATATATACAGCCCTTAGGGCACCGTTTAGACTTTGGGTTTTGTTTAGATTAAAAGTTCACCATAGCTGCAACTTCGCGTACTTCATTTGTGTTCAACGACCAGACAAAGGCGTCACAAAACCCCACCTTGATCAGTAAAGCTTTCATCTTATATTCGCAATATCCAGATTGCAATCTCAGTTTCTTGCTTGTTCTTCGTTTGCTCGCAGGAAACAGACCCTCGTGGTCAGGTTGATCGTGCTCCGGCGTGGTCAATAACCTCCCGGAGTTGGTTTAGCGATTGCTAAGGCGCGACGTCCTCGCACGTTCGTAGTCGGATCGTCGAAGTCGACTGCCACCAAAGCGATATCCATCATCTCATCGAAAGACGGGACACCTTTGCCTCTATCAAGTGGTATCAGATTTCCAGGTTGCTCGGTGAGATTTTACAGTTTTTCGTAGTTTAGATCGAGTCTGTTCTTCATACCTATAGTCCACGAAAAAGCCAAAAAAATTAGGGTTAGTTCATCCCATCCGAACCAATCTGAGCCTTTGCATAATCTTTTCTGTATTTGCTTTGTTGAATTTGTGGTTGCATCATCGTGTCAAGTTGCTGGTCTTAGCGTCTAGTCTTTTAGAGTTTCGAGTTCTGTTCACAGGTTGTCACGTCGCCACTGCCATATATCACCACCGCATCATCATCGTCGTTGTTGCCATATACCACCACCACATATTCACCGCCAATCCGAATCCATATACGCCACCACATGTCCGCCGCCATCACGCCAATCCGAGTTCACCTGCAACATATATCCGCCACCTGTCCTTGTTCCACCAGATTCATCTCCGCCACCAGTCCGAGTTCCACCAGATTCATCTCCGCCACCAGTCCTAGTCCGAGTCCAGTAATTGTTGCTTTGTTCTCGATTTCCAGATCACGCGATACTTCGAGTCGTGACAGAGAAGGACTCCCCAACTTCCGAGTCATCCGCAGAAGAAAAATAGTTCCAATTTCAAAAAAAAACTAAGTCTGGAAAATTCTGGCTAGGCAGTTTTTAGACCATTTGTAGACTTTTTCGAAAAAAATTTGTTGCGGAGCAAAAAAAAGAGAAAAAAAAATTCAGAGTGTACTCTTCCCTTGTTTACGTGCCGCGCCGTGATTTTGTTGGTGTTCTAGGATCGCGTCTCTAGCACAGTCTAGCCGAGGACCAGCACAGTACCGTCGTTGAGCGTTTATTCAACTTTGCATCTCTGAATTGATTATTGCTGACCCTTTTTGCTACCATATTATAAGCCTTCCCAGCTCCACATACATCTACGTCGTGCGTTTGACTCTCCCTGGTAATCGCTCTATCCAAGCTTTGAGAGTTTTTGACTACAACGGTTGCCGATTACCGCCTGCTGCTGGGTAAGAACTGGTAAGAATTTGAGATTTGCTTGACGGATTTGTGACACCCACCACCACCTCTTGTTAGTAGTCTGTAGGATCATATTCTTGTGTGTTTCTATTGCTGCTAACCATGCCAGGATCACAAGCCGATGAGACTGACTGGGTGAACATGACGAATAAGGATTTGCATGATAAATTTCAGCAAATGATGAGTGGACAGGTGCAAGATGTGCTAAACAGATTTGAAGAGGCCATGGAGAAGATAGATGGCATGGAGAAGACGTTTGAAACAAAGCTCGATAACAGATTTAATGAATTGCTCGCGCGTCTTCCACCACCACCACCCGCTGCACCTAACGCACCTCTCCAACAACAACAACAATGACTACCTCCACGTCGCGAAACAGACCTTCGCCGAGCGAGCCGTGTTCCTCTTGCGTTTGGCCAAACTGTTGGTGCTGCTGTTGATACTTCTATGGCTCCTGCTGCTAATGCGGAGGAGGATGATTATGTGGGAGATTATGAGGATGAGGTCGATCAAAATCAGCACTACGTGCAGCCACCTGCACCACCACCAGCAGGTCGACCTCAGGTATATATTCGTAATGGTAGGCCTGCACCACCACCTCAGGTACGAGATGATGTCCATATTCCTAAACTGAAATTGAATATTCCACCATTTGAGGGTAGATATGTTCCTGATATATATCTTACTTGGGAGTTAGAAACTGAACAACGATTTACATGTTTACAATATCCTGAGGAGAGACGAGTTGCTGCTGCTGTTTGTGCTTTCACTAGTTTTGCATGTGTATGGTGGTCTGAACATTGTAGATTATATCCTATTCCAACTACTTGGGCTGCTTTGAAAACTGCTATGCGTACGCGTTGGGTTCCACCATATTATCAACGTGAATTGCTTCAAAAATTGCAGCGTTTAAGACAAGGGAAAAATTATGTAGAAGAATATTATCAGGAATTACAAACTGGCATGATTAGATGTGGTATTGTTGAGGAGAATGAAGCTATGCTTGCACGTTTTCTGGGTGGATTAAATAGAGAGATTCAGACCATTCTAGACTATAAGGAGTATACTTGATAGAGGCGAGGGTCCCGATCTTTCGATGAGATGATAACTATCGATTTGGTGGAGACAACTTTGACGATCCGACTACAAACGTGCACGACGTTGCGCCTTAGCAATCGCTAAACCAATCTCCTGAGGTTACTGACGATGCCGGAAGCACGGTCAGCCTGACCACGAAGGTCTATTCCTGCAAGCAATCGAAGAACGAGCAAGAATATGATAAAGCAATCTGAATATTGCAAATATATATGAGGTATTGATAATGGTGGGGATCCGTAAGCGGTCTTGGTCTGGTCGTTGGACACAAACGAAGTACACGAAGTTGCAATGGCTAACTTTTAACTAAACAAATCCCAAGGAAAAGCTACTAGATGGATCTACTTATATAGGAGCAAGGGGTGGCGGCCAAGGAGGTGGGAGGACGTCCCAAGGCAGCCTAAAACTAAATCTAGGTCGTACAAGGCCAATGGGCCCAAGTGGAGGTGATGTAACACCTTTGGACTTGTAGTTTGACTCGGATTCTACTGCAGCATCAGATTGTTTCGTCCACAACTCAACGCTCCGGACGAATTTGAAGGTGATTCCAATTGGGTTGGAAAGTGCACGAAATCTAGTTTCCAACAAAAAAGAATCATCCAATTCGGAGTCCGTATGAAAAACTTGTGTGCGTTTTGAGTCAGGTATGTCTGTGCAGTCCGAATCTGAATCCAGAACGTGAGAGACTTGGACTCTATCTTCTCTTGGGCCAAAAGTGACGTGAGAGAACTTTTTGGACAGCAAATAAACATCTCTTTCTTCCTTATCTTCATATGTGGATTGTACAAATGTCCCATACACCTGCAATTAGACAAAACACAAAAGTGTGTGAAGTATTTTTGTTCTGGATAACATAAATAGATTATTGAATAGTTTGCACTAGAAATCACCTGACAAATATGCATATATGCAATATTTTTGGTCATATCCAAGGTAGTCATGTCCTCATCAAGGTTGATCAAAATCAGCACTACGTGCAGCCACCTGTACCACCACCAGCAGGTCGACCTCAGGTATATATTCGTAATGGTAGGCCTGCACCACCACCTCAGGTACGAGATGATGTCCATATTCCTAAACTGAAATTGAATATTCCACCATTTGAGGGTAGATATGTTCCTGATATATATCTTACTTGGGAGTTAGAAACTGAACAACGATTTACATGTTTACAATATCCTGAGGAGAGACGAGTTGCTGCTGCTGTTTGTGCTTTCACTAGTTTTGCATGTGTATGGTGGTCTGAACATTGTAGATTATATCCTATTCCAACTACTTGGTCTGCTTTGAAAACTGCTATGCGTACGCGTTGGGTTCCACCATATTATCAACGTGAATTGCTTCAAAAATTGCAGCGTTTAAGACAAGGGAAAAATTCTGTAGAAGAATATTATCAGGAATTACAAACTGGCATGATTAGATGTGGTATTGTTGAGGAGAATGAAGCTATGCTTGCACGTTTTCTGGGTGGATTAAATAGAGAGATTCAGACCATTCTAGACTATAAGGAGTATACTAATATCACTCGTTTATTCCATCTTGCTTGTAAAGCTGAACGTGAAGTGGAGGATCGACAAGCATTGGGGCGAACTAACTTTTCTGCAGGCCGACCTTCATCATGGACACCACGTGCATCTTCTACTTCAACTGCACCAGCACCTCCATCCGGTGCCACCTCCAGCCGTGATACAAGAAAACTGGCACAACCACCATTATCTGCCAAGAGCGCACCTGCGGGGCCTGCACAGCGTTCTTCTTCTTCCATGGCATCAACAGGGCACACAAGTGATATTATTTGTCGTTGTTGTAAGGGAGGAGGTCATTATGCGAGAGAATGCAAATCTCCGCGTGTGATGATTGCTACCGCGGATGGTGGATATGAGTCCGCTAGTGACTATGATGAGGAGACTTTGGCTCTTATTACACATGAAGAACATGGTGGAGATGATTCTGATCATGAGACGCAATACATGGCTCCTGAAGACGTTGACAGGTATGAATGTTTAGTTGCTCAACGTGTTTTGAGTGTGCAGGTCACACAAGCTAAGCAAAATCAGAGGCACAATTTGTTCCATACCAAGGGAGTTGTGAAGGAACGTTCAGTGCGCGTCATCATAGACGGAGGGAGCTGCAACAACTTGGCTAGCATGGAGATGGTGGAGAAGCTTTCTCTCACCACAAGACCACTTCCACATCCTTACTACATCCAATGGTTCAATAACAGCGGCAAGGTTAAGGTAACACGTACTGTTCGTGTGCATTTTAGTATCTCTACATATGCTGATTATGTTGATTGTGATGTGGTACCTATGCAAGCATGTTCCTTATTACTTGGTAGACCATGGCAATTTGATAAAAATTCTGTACACCATGGTAGAAACAATCACTATACTCTTGTTCATAAGTATAAAAATATTACTTTGCTTCCTATGACTCCTGATTCCATTTTGAAAGATGATATTAATAGAGCTAATAAAGCAAAACAGGAGACGAATAAGAGTGAAAATCAGATTGTGGCAAAAGAATTTGAGCAACAAATGAAGCCTAATAATAAACCATCTACTGTTGCTTTTGAAATTAAATTGAAAAGTGCATGTTTATTTGCCACCAAATCTGATATTGATGAGCTAGATTTCAGCAAATCTGTTTGCTATGCTTTTGTGTGCAAAGAGGCATTATTTTCATTCGAGGACGTGCCTTCCTCTTTGCCTCCTGCTGTCACTAACATTTTGCAGGAGTTCGCTGACGTCTTTCCACAAGACGTGCCACCAGGATTACCGCCTATTCGAGGGATTGAGCATCAGATTGACTTAATTCCCGGTGCTTCACTGCCAAACCGTGCACCATACCGTACCAATCCAGAGGAGACAAAGGAGATTATGCGTCAAGTACAAGAGCTTCTCGACAAAGGTTTTATACGCGAATCCCTTAGTCCTTGTGTTGTTCCTATTATTCTAGTGCCAAAAAAGGATGGTACATCACGTATGTGTGTTGATTGTAGAGGCATTAATAATATTACTATTCGTTATCCTCATCCTATTTCTAGGCTAGATGATATGCTTGATGAATTGAGTGGCTCTACAATATTCTCCAAACTTGATTTGCGTAGTGGATACCATCAAATTCGTATGAAATTGGGAGATGAATGGAAAACAGCATTCAAAACTATGTTTGGATTATATGAGTGGTTAGTCATGCCTTTTGGGTTAACTAATGCACCTAGTACTTTCATAAGATTAATGAACAAAGTTTTACGTGCTTTCATTGGACGATTTGTGGTAGTTTACTTTGATGACATATTGATTTATAGCAGATCTTTGGAAGAACATTTGGAACATTTACGTGCTGTTTTTATTGCTCTACGTGATGCACATTTGTTTGGTGACCTTGGGAAGTGCACCTTTTGCACCGACCGAGTATCTTTTCTTGGCTATGTTGTTACTCCACAGGGAATTGAAGTTGATAAAGCCAAGATTGAAGCTATTGAGAGTTGGCCGCAACCCAAAACGGTCACACAAGTGAGGAGTTTTCTTGGCCTCGCTGGATTCTATAGGCGTTTTGTGAGAGATTTCAGCACCATTGCTGCACCTCTCAATGAGCTTACAAAGAAAGATGTGCCTTTTTTTTGGGGTACCGCACAGGAAGAAGCCTTCTCGGTATTGAAAGATAAGTTGACACATGCTCCTTTACTCCAACTTCCTGATTTTAATAAGACTTTTGAGCTTGAATGTGATGCTAGTGGAATTGGATTAGGCGGTGTGTTATTACAAGATGGCAAACCTGTTGCATACTTTTCTGAAAAATTGAGTGGGCCTAGTCTGAATTATTCTACTTATGATAAAGAATTATATGCTCTTGTTCGGACTTTAGAAACATGGCAACATTATTTATGGCCCAAAGAATTTGTTATACATTCTAATCATGAATCTTTGAAACATATTAAAAGTCAAGCTAAACTGAATCGCAGACATGCTAAATGGGTTGAATTCATTGAGACTTTTCCTTATGTCATTAAACACAAGAAGGGAAAAGAAAATGTTATTGCTGATGCATTGTCTCGCCGCTATACTATGCTTTCACAACTTGACTTCAAAATATTTGGTTTGGAGACCATCAAAGATCAATATGTGCATGATGCTGATTTTAAAGATGTAATGCAGAATTGTAAAGAAGGAAGAATGTGGAACAAGTTCGTCGTTAACGATGGATTTTTGTTTCGTGCTAACAAGCTATGCATTCCAGCTAGCTCCGTTCGTCTTTTGTTGTTGCAGGAGGCGCATGGAGGAGGATTAATGGGACACTTTGGCGTGAAGAAGACGGAGGACGTACTTGCTACACATTTCTTTTGGCCAAAGATGAGACGGGATGTTGAGCATTTTATTGCTCGATGCACTACATGCCAAAAAGCTAAGTCACGACTCAATCCTCATGGTTTATATATGCCTTTGCCTGTACCTAGTGTTCCTTGGGAGGATATATCTATGGACTTTGTTTTAGGTTTACCTTGAACAAAGAAGGGGAGGGATAGCATATTTGTTGTCGTGGATAGATTCTCAAAAATGGCACACTTTATACCATGTCATAAAAGCGATGATGCTGTTAATGTTGCTGATTTGTTCTTTCGTGAAATTATTCGCTTGCATGGTGTGCCAAATACTATTGTTTTAGATCGTGATACTAAATTTCTTAGCCACTTTTGGAGATGTTTATGGGCTAAGTTGGGGACTAAACTGCTTTTTAGTACTACTTGTCACCCCCAAACTGATGGACAAACTGAAGTAGTCAATAGAACGTTGTCTACTATGCTTAGGGCTGTTTTGAAGAATAATAAGAAAATGTGGGAGGAATGCTTGCCTCATATTGAATTTGCTTATAATCGTTCATTGCATTCTACTACTAAGATGTGCCCTTTTGAAGTTGTGTATGGTTTCTTACCTCGTGCACCTATTGATTTGTTGCCTCTTCCATCTTCGGAGAAGGTTAATTTTGATGCTAAACAACGTGCTGAATTGATTTTAAAAATGCATGAGTTAACTAAGGAAAACATTGAGCGTATGAATGCTAAATATAAACTTGCTGGAGATAAGGGTAGAAAACATGTTGTGTTTGCACCTGGAGATCTTGTTTGGTTACATTTGCGTAAGGATAGATTTCCTGATTTGCGCAAATCAAAGCTAATGCCACGTGCTGATGGTCCCTTTAAGGTGTTAGAGAAAATAAATGATAATGCATATAAACTTGAGCTGCCTGCAGATTTTGGGGTTAGTCCCACTTTTAACATTGCAGATTTGAAGCCTTATTTGGGTGAGGAAGATGAGTTTCCGTCGAGGATGACTTCATTTCAAGAAGGGGAGGATGATGAGGACATCAATACCATTGTTACACCCACAGCCCCTACTGCTACATATACGGGACCAATTACTAGAGCTCGCGCACGCCAATTAAATTATCAGGTACTTTCCTTTCTTGGTAATGATTCTAATGTTCATGAGAATATGATGCTACCTAAATTGGATACATTTGTTTTGCTTACAAATGAAGGGCCTAGCTTGGAGAAGGATGAACATTGGAGCAAGAACAAGCATGGAGATGATGCCATGCGCAAGGGGAACAAGAACGGAGTTACAAGTGATGATTTCAGGACTTTGAAGCCACCATAATGGGTGCATGAAGCCTTGGACGGAATATACAAGATGCCACTTCATAAATTTCGTCCCGAGGCTATTATAGGTGTTGCGTCACCTTTTTATTGGGCCAGGCCCATGTAATTTCGAAATACATAAGTATAGGCTATTTTTAGAGTCCGTATGTGTGGGGAAACAAGAGATAGGGTTGATTTCGGACCCCTCCACCAAGGGCCACGAAATTCCCCCTCTCTTCCTCCATATATACAGCCCTTAGGGCACCGTTTAGACTTTGGGTTTTGTTTAGATTAAAAGTTCGCCATAGCTGCAACTTCGCGTACTTCGTTTGTGTTCAACGACCAGACAAAGGCGTCACAGAACCCCACCTTGATCAATAAAGCTTTCATATTATATTCGCAATATCCAGATTGCAATCTCAGTTTCTTGCTTGTTCTTCGTTTACTCGCAGGAAACAGACCCTCGTGGTCAGGTTGATCGTGCTCCGGCGTGGTCAATAACCTCTCGGAGTTGGTTTAGCGATTGCTAAGGCGCGACGTCCTCGCACGTTCGTAGTCGGATCGTCAAAGTCGACTGCCACCAAAGCGATATCCATCATCTCATCGAAAGACAGGACACCTTTGCCTCTATCACATGATGTCTGCAGTACCAAAGGTTGACTAGGTCAACCCTGCAGGTGGGTCCCGTTCGCCATAGTCTCAGGTTAATTAAACATGGTTAATTTATTTAACTAAATGATTAGGTTAAATAAACATCATTAATTAAGTTATGTATTTATTTATTTAATTAACTAATTATTATTATTATTCTTTTTAACGTTCGACTAGGGCGGGCCCCACATGCCAGTGGCCCAGGAGGCCACTGGAGCGGGCGCTAGCGGGCGCGCGGGTGCGGGTGCCCGGACTGGGCGCGGCTAGTCGGTGCCATGCCAAGGGGAGGACGCCGGCGCGGCGCCAGCCGGTGCCGGCAAGGCCACGACGGGGTGAGGATGTGGTGATGCAGGCGGTGTCGGGGCGCCAGGACGGTGCGTCAGGGCGGACGAGGCAAGGCCGGGGTGAGGTCGTGGGTTCAGGGGAGGGGGAGCAGCGAGGGAGGCCGGTGGCCGCGGCGAACTAGGCAGGACGCGGGGGTCTCCGAGCGGCGCAGTGGGACGAGGCCACCGTGGTGATGGAGCGCACGCAGCCCGACTGGTCCTTGGCGTCGGCTGGAGCGGAGGAGGGTGCCAGCCAGGGCAAGGGACAGAGGCGGAGCGGTATGGCGGACGAGCGCGGGCGCGCACTGGGCGGCCAAGACGCGTGGGGGGTGCACGGTCGAGCGCGATGACGGCGCGGGCACAACCCGCTGAGGCACGGCGAGCGCGGGATAAAGGGGAGGGGAGGAGCGAGGCGAAGGCTCACTAGGGCGGTAGGGGTTCGTGCAGCGAGGGGTCGAGGAGGACGTCGGGGACGACGGTGACGAAGAGGAGGCAGGCCGTTGAGGAGGAGGAGGCAGTCCGGCGGGGGAAGCTCTGGCGACGAGGTGGCCGCGGCGACGGCCGGCGCGGTTCGCCTAGGGGTCGGGGCGACGTGGGGTTCGTTCCCCCCCGATCCCGATCTAGATCGGGAATGGGGGAGAGAGACGAGAGAGTGGGGGTGGGGATCGTGCGGGGGAAGTGAGAGGTGTCGGTGGGGGTTACGGGTTAGGGTTCGGTGGTGGGGAGGCCTAAGTAGGCCAGAGGCGTGGGCCGGCCTGGCTAGGCCATGGCCCAGTTGGGCCAAGGGGTCCAGTGGGGGGAGGGGGGTATTTGTCTCCCCCCCCCCCATTTTATTTATTTTTGGATTTTGTTTTTATTTCTTTTCTTTTAGTTAGTTTTCTTTTCTGTTTTCTCTTTGTTTCCTATTGTTTTATTTTTTTGTAAAATATATACTTGGCATCTAATTTAGTAATTCAATTTAGGCCATTGTCACAAAAAGTCTAGTCCTCAAATATTTTAGTTTGACATTTTATTAATTACAAAAGGTATTTAAATAACTATTTATGCTGCTGTTTTATTCATCTGATAGTATTTAAACATTTTATAGAAGTGGGGTTTCTTCACCACAATCACCTTTGCATTATTTAGCACGACTCGAACATTTTAGTTTTAAAGTTTGAAAACTTTTGTTGTTTGTCTTTATTTTAAATTTGAATTTGAATCGTTTGTAAACCATTGCGAGATTAACTAAAGTGACAGCGGTGACATGGCATCATTAGGAGAGGGTTACTGTAGCTTAATTATCCGGGCGTCACAAGAAGGTACTAATCAGTACTAGTATTTGTGTAAGTCATCTTTTACTGCTTGCTGTACTGCTCATCTTTTACTGCTTGTCATACTGATGAGCACTAGTACTGATCGCTAACACAGAGAATTTTTCATCTAGTGGACTTTTAACATTATATTAGAAAAAGTGAGCTACAAAATAAACAACTAGATTAGAATATAAGCATTGTCTTATATTAGAAACGATGAGCTACGAAATAAACAACCAGATGCGAATTTGCTTCAAGTTAGTTTGCTATTTTTTTAATTTGATGCATGTTGCACTATAGGACTGCTACTGGTTTGCAAGTTGGACCAGAGTACTTTTAAATTGTTTGCATAGTTTACTACCGAAATCTAAACCACAAAGGAACACATCGGCATTACCAATCGTATATAGCAAAACTGAACTTTATGCGTCTACTGTTGTTTCTACAGAGTGGACTTACGTTTTCTTATGTACTTGAACTATTAAAGTTTTTTGAAAATTGCCACCATCACACATGTTATACTTGAAAACTCTTGCCAGACTAGGCACCCCCCAAATCCTGCACAACAAAGCATCCCCCAAGTGAATTATAGTAGCCTCTCTCTCTATGTCTCCTTTTTGCATCTCTCTCTCTCTATGTATCTCTTTGCATCTATGAGCAGTCCCCCGAAGAACTCCTGAACTTTCAGTTGGATCAAAATCTAGATTACAAGAAAAATGGCCTTCATGGATGGCAGTATGTGAACTGAAGAGTAGGAGAGGAGGAGCACGAAGGTGTTTCTCACCAATCGTGTTCCCGATGGCGTGGTGGATGGCTAAAATCCATGGCTGAACAGGAAGTCAAGGCATCACGGCAGGAACTCCATGGGTACGTTTTCATTATGAGGGTTTGCATATGGATGAACTGACTGACACATTTTTCTTGTACTAAACCTTGTTTGTACGCAAGCTTGTTTTCGAGAAATTTAAGACAATGCAAATATTATGTACAATATGGGCATGTAGTAAGTCCGAACTGATCTTTTTGGCACTTTTTGCACCGAGGTAATAGCAGTGAACCTGTGACAAAGAATAGAAATCAAAAAGAAATTTTTTGGAGGGGGAATAAGATGTTGGAGATCGAGTGGACCGGCTACACCCCCTCCTCTGGACTGATTGCTCCGACAAAGTGGAGCTGATGGAGGCGAAGATCACGAGCGGCGCGATTTCGCCACTGCAGGGAATCCCAGTGACTACCAAGTCATCCTTGCTGTTCCAGGATTATGTCCAGAGCACTAAGATGGGGGTGGAGGAGCCGCGTCGTCGGAGGGAATGGCGACTAGAGCAAATGAGTTAGACAGAAGTTATTTGATTTCTATTCCTGGTGGTGTTTATTCCGCAAGGGCACCAGGGATGACTAGAGCAAATAAGTTCGGCATGGGCACCAGGGAGGACTAGAGCAAATAAGTTTAGCCATCCCTACGGTGTTTATTCAGGATCCAGGCAAAGTAAAGTAGCATATGATTTCGAAATGGATGGTTATAGGTTTAGACAGAAGTTAAGTTTCAGCAATGCCCTTGCGGCAAAGCAAAATAAAATGTATCATTTTGCCTCAGGACTCTACACATTTAAAGCATAATGCATTGAAAATAACACAAAAGTTAAACTGAAAATCAAAATAAAAGTTGGGGTAGCATGCCTGTGAGGAAGAAGGTCGAGGGCAGCAGGGTGCACAGTGGGCGAAGGACACACAAGGAAGATGAGTTACCTTGTCACTAGGCTGCGAGGCTACCTCCATCATGGAGGTCCTCGGGTTGGAGTGCATCGGCAACGAGTGGTGGGGCTGTGATAGGGGACAGGTTGGAGCGGTGGCCCTGCAGAGATGATGACGGCATGAGGAGTTGTGGCTTGGAGCAGCAACAAGAGAAACAGAGGAACCGCCAACATGCTACTGGCAAGGTTGCACCTGAGGTTGGAAAACATAGTTAATTAATTAACTCATCTAATGTAATCATCCAAGAGTTCTAGTCTTGGGTATGTATAACACTAAACAAAATTTTAGAAATTGAACTGAAGTAGAATAAAATCTAGAATAAGAAATTAAACTCCTAAAATAACAAATAGTTGAACCTTTCTTTCAGTTCACATATTATCATGAAATAGTACCAGACTGTAAGGTTTAATACATGAAATCAGAAATATATAAGCAAGCATCGGCGCCGGAAATACTCAGTGCACCAGAGAACCTGCACTTCTAGATTTGTTGAGAGAGGACTGACGGCAGTACATCCCCGTGGCAGATAGGTAATTTTAAGTTCTATATGAACCAACACTGCTGGATTTGTTAAGTACTAAGGGCAACACATCACCTCCAAAGCTTCTTGGTGCAGGCCAAAACACGCCGTGCTTGGCTTCCTAGGATGCGTCCATCGACGCATCGCGTACTCAGAAACTTGAGGAGGCGTTTCAGGACTAGCCAAACCTTCTTATTGGAGAAGCCAAGAGGCTTCATGGCCCCTAACACTTTCTAGTAGCATTACCATTGTTGGAAACCATGGCGTTTGATCAAATGGTTCAGGGATCACTCCCAGTCAGTCCCACTGCTAACTGTGCTGCAGAGAACATGAATATAAAGCAAACGGTGACTCATCAATTTTTCTTATGATATATCTAAACTTACAGAATTTTCGAACTTGCACTCACGATACTTAAGGTGATACATCTAAACTTTACAGAATTTTGAAGAAACTCGCTGCAAATCATTACTTATTTAGGTGATATATCTAAACCTACAGAATTTTGAAACTTGCACTGACGATATTTCGGCACACACACCAACTATTTCTGTGATTTTTAATGGACTGACGATAGATTACACACCAAACTAATACTAAGTTGGTACAAAAATTCTCTATCACGTAGGTGAACGGGCTCTCTTCGCAGTGGTGTACGGCCTGGGGTGGCGGAGGTGAACGGCCTGTGCACTGAGCGGTGGAGGGTGACGCTAGAAAATTGGCCTGCGACATAGCGCGAGAGCTTCGCCGGGAGGATGCCACACACGGCATGGTGAGTGCAGGATGCGGCTGCGCGAGAAGGAGGGGCCGTGGCGATGGTCAGGGCATAGGGCCATGTTGTTGGCCGGCGGTGTTGGTTAGGGAGCAGGGCCCCGACGATGGGCAAACAACAAAGTATTTTGCAATCAACCAATATAATCCAATATCAATTGGTTAAAGTGAACTGAACTACTATATTTTTGTTTTTTCCATTACATACAGTGAACTTATCAAGGGAGATAGAAGTGAATTGAAGGGATTTGAATGCTGTAGTAGATTTTGGCTTCAATAGATCATAGCAATAAGTAGTATATTCCTCAGTCCAGATAAGTGATTTTTTTTGTTAAGCAGCAGTAGCAGTTTACATTGGGTTTGGAACTTTGAATTAAACACATCAGGTAGGAGCGGGCCATCTATCTATCTACAGTGGCATTGGGTGTGTGTATTCCTGTATCAAAGACTCAATTTATTGTTGTGCATATCAAACGTTTTTTAAGTGTTACTCACGGCTAAAT
This sequence comes from Triticum dicoccoides, assembly GCF_002162155.2. Classification (NCBI taxonomy): domain Eukaryota; kingdom Viridiplantae; phylum Streptophyta; class Magnoliopsida; order Poales; family Poaceae; genus Triticum; species Triticum dicoccoides. The sequence goes on from NC_041389.1 coordinate 171,190,251, forward strand.
AGATAGAATGTGTATGTTTTGTTCAATACACCATGTTTATGTTGATCAGTACACCATGTGATGCAATTACAAAGTCTATTTCTTTCTGAAACAAGCAATATTCACAAAGGACCTAATTTCTAGCATCAGAAGGCACTTGTCTTGAACTGACAGATTTACAACAAGTAGACCAAATTCGCGAACTAAATTAGTCAAATTTCTACACACACAAAAATGCAAGGTGGGAACTTGTCGGACAGGAGCGGGCGAACTGCACGGTGCATCACTGCAGCCGTCCTCATTTTACTTCGAGCTCCTAACTATGTTGCTCCTGCTGAAGAAGAGAGTAGGGGAGGTGGAAGATGGGGACTGACCTGCGGATCCCACCGGCAGCCGCCTGCTGGAGCTCCTCACCGTCTTGGAAGTAGAAAGAAAGGAGAGTGTGCACGCATGGTGACGTCGTCCTTGTCATCATGGAGAAGTAGGACTGCTGGAGACATTGCAAAGCAGCCACAACAATATTACATGTTTTCTAAAGTTTGAGTAAAACATGTTTGAGATTATCAACAGTACACATATCGTATCTTTCAGCAGATCAACTAGTATATCTGAATGTGTAAACATAGAACAACTGATTTGAATGGATCTCTATCATAGCTGGAGAAAAGGAGTTGCACTGGCTGATATCAATCGAGCAAAAAAACAATAGATAAGAACGATGCAATCCAGCGAGGAATTTTGTTATTTGAGCTTGAACTGATTAGCAAAACCTCCCATCTATTATTAGAACTTACAAACAGAAGAATATGCACTCCTGCATAGTGTGAAGCTGAACCCAAAATTTAACAAATGATCAGTTGTTATTTAGGTTGTGTGAGCTGCAGAAAAGAAACCAAATGTATCACCAGGCCAAGTTCTGAACTGAACATCTGGGCGTTCAAAGTTCTGAACTGACCCTCTTTGAAGCTGAGAGAACAAAGTTGCACGGGGTTGACATGGGTGTTGACGCACAGGATTCTCCTGGTGGCGTTGAACAGACATCGGTGGCGGAGGTGAACGGCCTGGGTGGCAGAGGTGAAGGGCCTACGAGCTGAGGCTATGGAGTGCGACGCCGGAACATGGGGTCGGGGCACGGCGCGTGTTACAGGAATTTCTTTGAACTCCCATGGTAGTAATACATGGACTTATGTGATGATAGGAATTCTTGGACTAGCACGCAACGGTAGAGCACACACGATAAAAATTTTGTAGTCATCTAAGCTACAACATTTGGCAAGAACGAGCTACCTACAAATGAACATGAAACAAGATAAAAATGGTGCTCCACTGCACTGAGTCAATTTAGCAAACACATGGCGTGCACCTCATGAGCTGGTGGTTGAACTTGATGGAGCAGAGCAGCATCGAATGGCCCCAGTCACTAGCTTCCATGCGCGGGGGCAGGGGGAGGAAGAGGTGCCGGGGGGCATATCCAGTCCGGTACACGACGGAGGCAGGCGGTGGGCGATGTTGGTGGCTGGTGGGTGGCGCGACTGGAGGAAGGCCGGCGGGAACGTGGGATAGAGGGTGGACGGGGGTGCGCGGGGTGGAGGATGG
>NC_041389.1:171192438-171323241 GCF_002162155.2 Triticum dicoccoides
ACAAATCAATGTTGAAGACAATCCAAATGCGAAGACTTTGTAATTATAACGCCAAGAGAAACACTTCAATAAGAATTTGGTGGTGGCGTTACCCACTATATAGGAAGTATTAGACCCAGACACGGCACACGATTATCGTGGAGCTCCGAAGTCAAATTCCACATTAATGTATTCACACTCAGAGGGTAAGTCTTCATTAATTGAAGATATACGTTACTTCGTGTGTTGCACATCTAAGTCGTCAACATGCATAAGCATTAGGATGTGTGTCCATTCACAGGACATTCGAGGATTCTAAGATATTTAGCTCACACCGCAACTTGCAGAACCTCTTTTCATCCAAGGGCTTAGTGAAGATATCTGCCAAGTGCTATTCAGTGTTGACGTGAATGGTATCAATGTCTTCCTTGTTGACATGATCTCTGAGAAAGTGATGACGGATCTGAATGTGCTTTGTCTTCGAGTGTTGAACTGGATTCTTGGAAAGCTTGATGGTGCTTTCATTGTCATAGAAGAGTGGTACATTCTTCGTGTTGATGACATAGTCCTTGAGAGTTTGCTTCATCCATAGAAGCTGAGCACAACATGATCCAGCAGCAATATATTCAGATTCACAAGTGGAGAGTGACACACAGTTCTGCTTCTTTGAAGACCAACAGACAAGTGATCGACCAAGAAAGTGACATGTTCCTGAGGTGGATTTGTGATCAACCTTGTCACCAGCATAATCAGCATCAGAATACCCAATCAGATCAAATGTTGAGCCCTTTGGATACCATAATCCTATCGTTGGGGTGTAAGCCAAATATCAAAGAATTCGCTTCACCGCTAAGTGATGCAACTCTTTTGGTGCCGCATGGAAACGGCACAGATGCAAATGCTTAGCATTATATCTGGCCTGGATGCACATAAGTAAAGTAAGGAACCAATCATGGAGCGGTATACCTTTTGATCAAACTTTTTACCATTGTCGTCAGGACCCGGAGGACTTTTGATTGGCATTGGCATAGTGTATCCTTTGCAGTCTTGCATTCCAAAGTTCTTCAGGAAATCTTTGAGGTATTTCTCTTGTGATATGAAGATGCCATTCCTCTGCTGACGGATTTCAAGACAAAGGAAGAACTTCAGCTCACCCATCATGGACATTTGATATTTCTCTTGCATCATGTGTCCAAACTCATTGTTGTATCTCTTGTCGGTGCAGCCGAAGATAATGTCATCCACATAGATTTGGCACACAAACAGTTCGTATGACTTCGTGAAGAGTGTTGGATCTAGAGAACTAGGTTTGAAGCCTTTGCTCTTCAAGAAGTCTTTGAGCGTGTCATACCAAGCGCGAGGAGCTTGTTTGAGGCCATACAGTGCCTTGTTGAGCCTGTACACCATATCAGGATATTTTGGATCTTCAAAGCCAGGTAGTTGTGCAACATATACTTCTTCTTCAATCTTGCCATTGAGAAAGGCACTCTTCACATCCATTTGGTACAGAAGGATGTTGTGATGGTTGGCATATGCTAGCAGTATGCAATGGCTTCAAGTCTTGCCACGGGAGCAAATGTTTCATCGAAGTCAATCCCTTCTATTTGAGTGTAACCTTGAGCAACCAGACGAGCCTTGTTTTTGACAACCAGACCATGTTCATCTTGTTTGTTGCAATAGATCCATTTGGTGCCAATGATATTATGCTTCCGAGGATCAGGATGCTTCACTAGTTCCCAGATGTTATTCAGCTTGAACTGATGAAGCTCTTCTTGCATGGCTTGAATCCATTCAGGTTCCATAAAGGCTTCAACAACTTTCTTGGGTTCAGATATAGAGACAAATGCAAAGTGCCCATAGAAATTTGCTAGTTGAGTTGCTCTTGAACGAGTGAGTGTACAAGGTGCATTGATGTTGTCAATTATCTTCTCAATCTATACCTCATTTGCAACACGGGGATGTACTGGACGAAGACTTTGCCCTTGCAGATCATTGCCTTCTGCTTCAGCATTGACTTCAGGCTAAGCATTGTCTTTAGGTTGACATGGTGCAATGATGAGTTCATCTTCAGCCTGAGCTTCAGATGGTATGATTTCTCTAGTACCCATGAGCTCGATAGATTCACTAGGAGGGACTTCATCTAGCACATTCGGCAGGTGCTCTCTTTGCGAGCCGTTAGTCTCACCGAACCGCACATCCACAATTACAACCACTTTATAGTGAAAGAGGTTGAAGACTCTGTAGGAGTGCGAGTCCTTTCTGTATCCTAGCATAAAACCTTCATGTGCTTCCCGTGCAAATTTTGAAGTGTGATGTGGATCCTTGATCCAGCACCTTGCACCAAATACTCTAAAGTAACTGACATTTGGCTTCTTACCTGTTAGCAAATCATATGATGTCTTCTTTAAAAGCTTGTGAAGATAAACTCGGTTGATGACGTGGCCTGCAGTGTTAATGGCTTCAGGCCAGAACTTCATTGGAGTCTTGTACTCATCAAGCATCATCCGAGCCATCTCGATTAGGGTTCTGTTCTTGCGCTCCACGATGCCATTGTGCTGAGGAGTGTAGGGAGCAGAAAACTCATGAGTGATGCCCAGTGTATCATGATAAGTGTCGAGGCCGGTGTTCCTGAATTCTAAGCCATTGTCACTTCTGATGTGCTTGATCTTGACGCCATAGTTCGTCATGGCACGATTGGCAAAGCGTCTGAAGACATCCTGCACTTCAGTCTTACTGAGAATTATATGCACCCAGGTATATCTTGAGTAATCATCAACAATAACGAAACCATAGAGACAAGCAGTGGCAGTTAGAGTAGAGTAGTGAGTAGGGCCGAATAAGTCCATGTGAAGCAGCTCGAAGGGTTGAGCTGTCGTCATGATTGTCTTCGAGGGATGCTTGGCCCTAGTCATCTTCCCAGCTTCATAGGCACCACACAGATGGTCTTTCTTGAACTTGACGCCTTCGATGCCCACGACATGCTTCTTCTTTCGCAAGAGTGTACAAGTTCCTCATGCCCGCATGTCCTAGCCTCCGATACCAGAGCCAACACTCTGAAGCTTTTGCTAGAAGACATACGACAAGTTGTGGTCCTGCTGAGAAATCTACCATATACAGATCATCTTTTCGATACCCTTCAAAGACTAGAGATTTGTCAGATTCCATAAGGACAAGGCAACGATATTTTCCAAATATCACAATCATGTTAAAATCACATAGCATTGATACAGACATTAAGTTGAAACCAAGGGATTCAACAAGCATCACTTTATCCATGTGTTGATCCTTTGAGATTGCAACTCTACCGAGACCCAATACCTTACTTTTACCAGTGTCAGCAAATGTGATATGACTTTTATCATACGGCCAAAGAGTTGAATCCATCAGAAGACTTCGATCACCAGTCATGTGGTTGGTGCAGCCACTATCCATAATCCATTTTGAAGCTTGAGGTGTCATAGCCTACAGTACAGTTTGGGGGATGGGCTTCACCAAGAGACTTGTGAAGCAGAAACATTTGACGAACAAGCGGAACATAGAAGTTCATATCTTGGTTAGGATAGATAGGATGAGTGTCAAGGAATCCTGGGATGAAATACATAGTAAGACCATTTGGACATTTTATTTTGTGTCCCACAAGATGTTTAAGGTCCCCAGCATAAGCATCAGACGCCTTTGATATCCGGCTGGAGACCTTTCCCTGCCAAAGAGAGTTAAGTTTTCTTAGCCACCCACATCCTTAGGGGTGGCTTAGAAGCAATGAGTCTAGGTGCAGCATCTGAGAACTTCGGCTTTGAAGCCCTAGAAAATAGCCTGTAGGAGGAGAATAATACTCATAAGAATAAGCAAAAAAGTTCTTAGACTTATGAACATAGCGGTTTGATGAAACACACTCATATTCAAAGGTTTGAGTATGATTTCCCCGCAAAACATTGGCGTTAGGGTGAATTCGGTGAGTCCTCTGTCTGTATGAAGCATTTGGACCATATGAAGCCTTTGGTCTGGGATTTGTCTTCTTCCCTGGTGGTGTCATAATGATATTCATGGGAAGACTTTCGAGACAACTTTTGGGTACCCAGATCTTCTTAAGAGGTGGTCCATTCCTGCAGTTAGTACCAATATACCTGGCAAACACTTCACCATTCTGATTCCTGAACAGTTTATAGTTTGCATCAAAGGATTCATCAATGATAATTGGGTTAGCACTAGTGAAGCCAGATAAGGTAGATGGATCCACTGAAGGTCCCTTAGCAGCAACCCATGTGGTTTTGGGGTACTGCTCAAGCATCCAGTAAGAACCATCAACATTCATTTTCCTCTCGAACCCAACACCCTCTTTCCTAGGGTTTCGGTTCAGAATCTGCTTTTTAAGGAAATCACATAGTGTATGATGCCCTTTGAGACTTTTGCACATTCCTATCTCGTGTAATGACTTCAACCTGGCATTCTCATCAGTAATAGTAGTGGTATCCTCAGCTGAGGGGTTAGTTGCCACATTAGCAGTTGAAGATTTTGCAACAGTAGCAGTAGTTGAACATTCAGCAACAGAGACAGCATTATCATGCTCAATACATTTTAGACATGGTGGTTCAAATCCTTCCTGAGCGTAACGGATCTATTGAGCGCATAGTGACTCGTTTTCCTTTTGAAGATCTTCATGAGCAAATCTGAATTTCTCAAGTTCTTGCTTCCTTTGAAGATAATCGTAGGAAAGCTTTTCATGAGAGGTTGAGAGCGATTCATGACGACTTTGAAGTTCCTCATACTTAACATGAAGATTCTTAATGTCTTCAATTAAGGACTAAGATTTGGTCATTTCCGCGTCCAACAGGTCATCGCTTTTGTCTAACAATTTTTGAATATGTTCCATGGCATTCTGTTGTTCAGTTGCAATTTTAGCAAGTGTTTTGTAGCTAGGTTTAGATTCACATTCAGAGTCATCTTCACTTGATGTTTGAACGTAAGCATCGCGTGAGTTTACCTTGGCACCATGTGCCATGAAGCAATAGGTGGGAGCAAAGTCATCCTCATCCTTGGCATCAGCGTTGGCGACGAGGCCATTGTCTTCAGTATTGAAGATGGACTTGGCGACGTATGCAGGAGTTAGAGCCAGGCTTGCTACTACAAAATCAGATTCCTCTTCGGACTCCACCTCTGCCTCCTCAGATGCAGACTCCTCCTCTGAATCCATCTCCTTGCCAAAAAAGCACGAGCCTTGCTAGATGAGCTCTTCTTGTGTGATGAAGACTTTGATGAAGACTTGGAAGAAGACTTTGAGGATTTCTTCCCCTTCTTTTCATCAGAATCATATTCCTTGCTCTTCTTCTTCTTCTTTGTCTCATTGTCCCACTGTGGACACTCAGAGATATAGTGACTCGGTTTCTTGCACTTGTGACAGGTTCTCTTCTTGTGATCACGAGAGGAGGCTTCATCATTTCTTGAGCTGGATCTTGAAGACTTTCTGAAGTCTTTCTTCTTGGTGAACTTCTGGAACTTCTTCACAAGCATAGCGAGCTCCTTTCCAATGTCTTCAGGATTCCCAGAACTGTTGCCAGATTGTTCTTCAGATGAGGAGACGGCCTGTGCCTTCAAAGCGCGAGTACGGCCATAGTTGGGACCATAGATATCTCTTTTCTCAGATAGCTGGAACTCATGAGTGTTGAGCCTCTCAAGTATGTCAGGCGGATTGAGAGTCTTGAAGTTAGGGCGCTTTTGAATCATCAGGGCCAGGGTGTCAAATGAGCTGTCAAGAGATCTCAGAAGTGTCTTGACGATTTCGTGCTTGGTGATCTCAGTGGCGCCGAGTGCATGAAGCTCATTGGTGATATCAGTGAGGCGGTCAAATGTGAGCTGGACATTCTCATTGTCATTTCTCTTGAAGCGGTTGAACATATTGCGAAAAACAGTGATCCTTGAATCTCTCTGTGTTGAGACGCCTTCGTTGACCTTGGAGAGCCAGTCCCAGACTAGCTTCGCAGTTTCCAGAGCACTCACACGACCATACTACCCCTTGGTCAGATGACCACATTTGATGTTCTTGGCAGTTGAGTCCAGTTGTATGAACTTCTTGACATCAACAGGAGTGACACCTTCACCAGTCTTGGGAACACCATTCTTGACGACATACCAGAGATCGACGTCAATGGCTTCAAGATGCATATGCATCTTATTCTTCCAGTAGGGGTAATCAATGCCATTGAAGACAGGGCACGCAACGGAGACTTTGATTGTCCCTGCACTTGACATAGCTAAACTCCAGGTGGTTAAACCAAATCACACAGAACAAGGGAGCTCCTCGCTCTGATACCAATTGAAAGTGCTAGTATTCAACTAGAGTGGGGGCTGAATAGGCGATTTTTATGAAAGTCTTCAAAACAGGGGTGTTTCAAAGACAAACAATAGAAATGAACCAATTGATATGCAGCGGAAGGTAGACTACACTAGACAAGCCATAGTCAAGTAAGCATTGTAGTGAAAGCGCGAAGACTATGAGCAGCTAGGTAATATGGATCAGGATGGAACAAGGTATGAAGCCAAACAGACAACAGTCTTCACACAGTGAAGTAAATCAGACCAGGCAAGTAGGCAAAGACTTCATGAAGACAAACTGTAAGTAAGGTGGGAGAGGTAGGATAGAACCAGTTGCTCAAAGAGGACAAGGGGTTTGTTGGACCATTTCCAGTTGCTGTGACAACTGTACATCTGGTTAGGCAGGCTGAGATTCAACTCAGAAGACCGTGTCTTCACCTTATTCCCCTTGAGCTAAGAACACTTAGTCCTCGCCCAATCACTCTGGTAAGTCTTCAAGGGAAACTTCCAAACCTTCACAGACTTTGTTCACTGGCAATCCACAATGACTCTTGGATGCTCAGAACGCGACGCCTAACCGGCTGGAGGATTCATAGTCCTCAAGTGTAATAAGTCTACAGATCACGCGGACAGAAAGACTTCAGTGATGCCTAACACTCTTTGGCTTCCTTTGAAGATAATCGTAGGAAAGCTTTTCATGAGAGGTTGAGAGCGATTCATGACGACTTTGAAGTTCCTCATACTTAACATGAAGATTTTTAATGTCTTCAATTAAGGACTGAGATTTGGTCATTTCCGCGTCCAACAGGTCATCGCTTTTGTCTAACAATTTTTGAATATGTTCCATGGCATTCTATTGTTCAGTTGCAATTTTAGCAAGTGTTTTGTAGCTAGGTTTAGATTCACATTCAGAGTCATCTTCACTTGATGTTTGAAAGTAAGCATCGCGTGAGTTTACCTTGGCACCATGTGCCATGAAGCAATAGGTGGGAGCGGAGTCATCCTCATCCTTGGCATCAGCGTTGGCGACGAGGCCATTGTCTTCAGTATTGAATATGGACTTGGCGACGTATGCAGGAGTTAGAGCCAGGCTTGCTACTACAAAATCAGATTCCTCTTCGGACTCCACCTCTGCCTCCTCAGATGCAGACTCCTCCTCTGAATCCATCTCCTTGCCAAAAAAGCATGAGCCTTGCTAGATGAGCTCTTCTTGTGTGATGAAGACTTTGATGAAGACTTGGAAGAAGACTTTGAGGATTTCTTCCCCTTCTTTTCATCAGAATCATATTCCTTGCTCTTCTTCTTCTTCTTTATCTCATTGTCCCATTGTGGACACTCAGAGATATAGTGACTCGGTTTCTTGCACTTGTGACAGGTTCTCTTCTTGTGATCACGAGACGAGGCTTCATCATTTCTTGAGCTGGATCATGAAGACTTTCTGAAGTCTTTCTTCTTAGTGAACTTCTGGAACTTCTTCACAAGCATAGCGAGCTCCTTTCCAATGTCTTCAGGATTCCCAGAATTGCTGCCAGATTCTTCTTCAGATGAGGAGACGGCCTGTGCCTTCAAAGCGCGAGTACGGCCATAGTTGGGACCATAGATATCTCTTTTCTCAGATAGCTGGAACTCATGAGTGTTGAGCCTCTCAAGTATGTCAGACGGATTGAGAGTCTTGAAGTTAGGGCGCTCTTGAATCATTAGGGCCAGGGTGTCAAATGAGCTGTCAAGAGATCTCAGAAGTGTCTTGACGATTTCGTGCTTGGTGATCTCAGTGGCGCCGAGTGCATGAAGCTCATTGGTGATATCAGTGAGGCGGTCAAATGTGAGCTGGACATTCTCATTGTCATTTCTCTTGAAGCGGTTGAACATATTGCGAAAAACAGTGATCCTTGAATCTCTCTGTGTTGAGACGCCTTCGTTGACCTTGGAGAGCCAGTCCCAGACTAGCTTCGCAGTTTCCAGAGCACTCACACGACCATACTACCCCTTGGTCAGATGACCACATTTGATGTTCTTGGCAGTTGAGTCCAGTTTTATGAACTTCTTGACATCAACAGGAGTGACACCTTCACCAGTCTTGGGAACGCCGTTCTTGACGACATACCAGAGATTGACCTCAATGGCTTCAAGATGCATATGCATCTTATTCTTCCAGTAGGGGTAATCAATGCCATTGAAGACAGGGCACGCAACGGAGACTTTGATTGTCCCTGCACTTGACATAGCTAAACTCCAAGTGGTTAAACCGAATCACACAGAACAAGGGAGCACCTCGCTCTGATACCAATTGAAAGTGCTAGTATTCGACTAGAGTGGGGGCTGAATAGGCGATTTTTATGAAAGTCTTCAAAACAGGGGTGTTTCAAAGACAAACAATAGAAATGAACCTGTTGATATGCAGCGGAAGGTAGACTACACTAGACAAGCCATAGTCAAGTCAGCATTGTAGTGAAAGCACGAAGACTATGAGCAGCTAGGTAATATGGATCATGATGGAAGAAGGTATGAAGCCAAACAGACAACAGTCTTCACACAGTGAAGTAAATCAGATCAGGCAAGTAGGCAAAGACTTCATGAAGACAAACTGTAAGTAAGGTGGGAGAGGTAGGATAGAACCAGTTGCTCGAAGAGGACAAGGGGTTTGTTGGACCATTTCTAGTTGCTGTGACAACTGTACATCTGGTTAGGGAGGCTGAGATTCAACTCAGAAGACCGTGTCTTCACCTTATTCCCCTTGAGCTAAGAACACTTAGTCCTCGCCCAATCACTCTGGTAAGTCTTCAAGGGAAACTTCCAAACCTTCACGGACTTTGTTCACTGGCAATCCACAATGACTCTTGGATGCTCAGAACGCGACGCCTAACCGGCTGGAGGATTCATAGTCCTCAAGTGTAATAAGTCTACAGATCACGCGGACAGAAAGACTTCAGTGATGCCTAACACTCTTTGGCTTTGGGTTTTTTGGGCTTTGTCCTCGCAAGGATTCTCTCTCAAAGGCTTCGGAGGTGGGTTGCTCTCAAACGACAAAAGCCGTGCACTAACTCTGAGCAGCCACCAATTTATGGTGTAGGGGGTGGGCTATTTATAGCCAGGAGGCAACCCGACCTGATTTTTCTAGAATGACCCTGGGTCACAAAGGAACTGACACGTGTCCAACGGTCAGATTTCAAACACATGCGGCATCATAGCTTCAGCTACAAGCCATGCTGACTTAAACAGCGCTGGATAAGATTTGCTCTCATTGTCTTCGCTCGAAGACATAGGATTTGGTTGACCATCACATCAGTCACTCTGACTTTGTTCACTTGGACCCCACTTAACAGTACGGTGGTTCCTATGACTCAACAAAGAAGAAAAGGAAACTACGAAACAACTATGTCTTCGCGCTCCATAGTCTTCACGCGATTTTCTCCTGTCATAGTCAATGTGTATGTCTTCACAGATTACCATTGTCTTCAATGTCTTCACACATTTTTAGGGGTCATCTCTGGTAGGTAAACCGAATCAATATGGGACTACTACCTGTGTTATCCTGCAATTCTCACAAACACATTAGTCCCTCAACCAAGTTTGTCGTCAATACTCCAAAACCAACTACGGGTGGCACTAGATACGCTTACATTTGGTGATCTGAGCAAAGGACAGTACGACAGAATGAGTGCTTTGGAAATGGCAAAGCTGATTTGGGACAGGCTGTCCAAGGTCAACGAAGGAGTGTCCACTCAACGTGACTCTTGAGTTGATGTTCTTCGCAATATCTTCAACCACTTCAAAAGACTCGACAACAAAAATGTTTAGCAAACCTTCGATCGCCTCATTGACATCTCAAAATGCGCTTCAAGTACTTGGTGCCACTGACATCACCGACCATGAGGTGGTGAAGAAATTGCTGAGATCACTTCATTCTTCATTCAATACTCTTGCAGTAATGATTCAAGAGCGAGGATACTACAAGTCACTAGATCCTGCTGATATCCTTGAGAGGCTAAATACTCATGAGTTCCAGCTTGCTGAGAAGAGAGACCTCTATGGGCTGAGCTATGGAAGATCACGCGCACTAAAGGCCAAGGCAGTCTCTGAATCTGAAGGTGAAGATTCTAGTAGCAGCCTTGGTGATCCTTAAGAATTGAGCTAGGAGCTAGCAATGCTCGTGAAGAAATTCTAGAAGTTCTCTCGCCATGGTCTCTTTGGAAAGTCTTCAAGAAGTGATGACTCCTCATCCCGTGACTACAAGAAGAGGACTTGCCACAAATGCAAGAAACCTAGTCACTACATGTCTGATTTTCCTCAGTGGGAAAAGGAATCAAAGAAGAAAAAGTACAAAGATGACGATTCTGATGACTCAAAGAAGAAGAAGAAATATTCAAAGTCCTCATCATCAAATTCTTCAAAGTCTTTATCTCACAAGAAGAGCAGTTCCAAGAAGCTCTGGCATTTATTGGCAAGGAAATGGACTCTGAAGCTGAATCTGAGGAAAATGTGGAAGAGGAGGAATCTGCAGAGTCAGACTCTGGTGTGGCAAGCCTAGCCCTCGCTACTGCTTATGTCAGCAAGTCCATCTTCAATGCTAAAGAAAATGACCTCCCCAATATCGCTGACAAGAGCGTCAATGACTATGCTCCCACCTATTGCTTCATGGCAAAAGGTGCCAAGGTACTCAAACATTCCCCCTCTGAATCTAGTGAGGATGAATCTGATGAAAATCCCAAACCTAGCTATTCCAAACTTGCTAAGATTTCTATCAAACAACAAAAGGCTTTGGAAAAGGTTCAAAATCTGCTAGACAAAAGGGATGACCTGTTGGGTGAGGAATTGAATTGAACTAAGGCTTTGACTGTTAATCTTCAAAGACTTCGGTTTAAGTTTGACAATCTTTAGCGTCATCATAACTCTCTGTTAACTGATCATGAGAAGCTTTCTTATGAATTTCTTTAGAGAAAGCAAGATCTTGAGAAGTTAAAAGTGAGTTATGAAGATCTTCAGAAGGAAAAACGATTCATTGCTTGCTCAACAAATTAGTTCCGCTCAAGAAGAATTTATTCCACCATGTTTGAAATGCATTGAGCATGAATCTGCTAATTCTTCACCTAAATGTTCGAATGCGTCTATTGCGGCAAATTCTTCAACTGTCTCTGTGGTCACAAATTCCTCATCTAAGGATACCACAAGTAGCACTAATGATAATGCAGGGTTGAAGGAATTGTATGTGACAGGCATATATAAAGGCCTCAAAGGGCATCAGACTCTTTGTGATGTGCTCGAAAAGCAGATCTTGAACAGGAACCCTAGGAAAAAGGGTATTGCCTTCGAGAGGAAACACAATGCTGATGGGACCTACTGGAAACCTGAACAGTATCCCAAAACCTCTTGGGTTGCTGCGAAAAGACCTCCCGTAGATCCATGCACTTTATCTGGATTTACTTGTGAATCTTCATATTCCTCTGATGAGTCATTTGATTCCAACTATAAACTGTGCAAGAATCAGAATGGTGAAGTATTTGCTCGATATGTTGGAACTAACTGCAGGAATGGTCCCCCTATGAAGAAAATCTAGGTTCCCAAAAGGTGCATTGAAAGTTTTCGGGTGAATGTCATCATGACACCACCAATGAAGAATAGGAACCCCAGATCAAATTCTTCATAAGGATCCAAGTCCTCATATGGACCGAATTCTTCATCTAGATCAAATTCCTCACGTGGATCCAAATCCTCATATGAACATCATCGTGCTAACACTTTTGTTTTGCAGGGAAAGTCAAAAGGCTATGAATATGTGCATTATTCTTCAAACCATTATGATTGTAAGTCCTCGGAGAATTTCTTTGCTTACTCATATGCTTATCCTAACCCCTCTTCTGTGAAACAAAGTGCACTGACTTCAATGCCATCTTTCTCTTATGGAGCTCGCAGAATGATGAACTCTTTGCCACCCCTCCAGATGTGGGTGGTGAAGAAAAGAACTAATCTCTTATGCAAGGTCAGGTCTCCAGACGAACTTAATCGTCTGAAGAAATTACTGGAGCCGTGAATATGCTTGAAGGGACGCAAGCTAATCATGTAGAAATGAATTACTCACTTCTCACGTCCTCATATTGTTATATCTGTTATACTGTTAATGAAATTTGTCGGCCTTCTGGGAACGGGGGTCCCCAGACTTGCCTGCCTGCGGCCTGCGGCGTGGCTCGAGGGGTGGCCCAGTACGGCCCATCTTCATCAACTCAAGCTCAAGACCCTCGCGAGGGGCTGAGCCTCGCGGGGCGGATGATGCAAGGCTTCCTCAGGAACGGCCTCACGAGGCAGGCTCGCGAGGAGGCGGAGAGATCAAGACAGGGATACCTCACGAGGTGCCCATGACGCAAGCCATGACGATCGAGACCAGGCGGGCGCCAGGCGGGCGCCGGCCTGCGCAATGTCCTTGTTTCCTCTTTGGTGCAAAGGGGGCAAGCACAGGTGCGGAGTACCGAGGCATCAAGCAAAGGTTACCATTTCGGTGCAACGAGACCAAGACCAGCAGAGTGGCAGGACGGAGGTCACCGTGGAGCCCAAGACGGCGTCATTGCCAGTGCCTTTGGCAGCCGAAGACCAACTTTAGTTAGGATAACTTGTACTAGATGTTCCCCTTCAAAATGGCCGTTGTTGGCTCCCTTCCCACTCAATATTTGGGAAGAGGACCAGGGCCTCTATATATAGAGGTAGCCATCACAGTAGAAGGCATATGGATCTCACCTAGAGCCAATAGAGACGGGGCAATTCCTCTCCAAGCACACCACCACAAGAACACCCCTTGCGAGGTTGTTCTTCCTCTGTACTGCTCATCATCAGCCCAGAGGCTATCCACCACACCACACACTGGTTTAGGGTATTACACCACAACGGTGGCCCGAACCAGTATAAACCTTGTGCCCCTTGTGTTGTTCATCGTGTAAATTAGATTCGCAGCGAGGCGTTGGGACGTGGATCGGTAGGGGGAAGATCTTCGTGCACACCCCAGAGTTCGAACCTTAAGGGTTTTGCCAGAACCCGATATCCAACATTTGGCGCACCAGGTAGGGGTGCGCCGGAATCTTTCTTCCGTTGTTCCGCGTTCGATCGTTCGTCGCATCCATGGCTGACGCTCGCCGAGCTCGTGTCGAGCGTCGGGCTCCTCTCACCGCCCACGTCCCCCACACGGCCCCCATCAGTGGGCCTCCCCGTCGTTCTCCATTGCATGCCGCCAACGCCACCACCAGCCCGGTGGGGAACAAGCAGCAGGCATCGTCGCTGCATCCCTCGGTGCGGCGGGAAGGCCGCACTGCCACTCCGTCGCTGACCCCAGCTGGTTTGTCGTCTCACACTCGTCGCGTTCCGACGGGCGTGCATGCCGCGTTGCTCCTGGCATGCGAGCTCCTGCACTACCGCCCTGTCGACGACCTCTACGAGGAGTGGCTCGCTCGCATCACCGAGCTCGTCAGCGCCACAGGGGGCTCTCATGCGTCGTCCCTCTCGCTGCCTCACCCTCCGTCTTGCATGGGTGATGCAGCTCAGGAGGCGCCTCCGCCACCTCCTCCCCAAGAAGGTGCCCTGGCTCTAAGGCCCGCGGCCCCTGGGCGAGACCCACCGCGCCCAGCGCCCGGGCAACAAGAAAGGAGCTGCCAAGAAATCCCTCGTCCCCAAGAAGGCGCTCGCGTGCTCCCTGCTCCAGCACGTCATGACCACATCCCTACACCAGCACGTCAAGACCCCGCGCTGCCCCTGGCGGCGGCGCGCAGGAATCCCCAGGAGCAACCCACATCTGCAAAGGGCTCCGGTGGCCACCGCAGGCTGCTGCGCCTTCACCACCGAGCTGCGCAGTGTCGCCTAGCCGGGCCAGTTCAAGCCGGATCTGCCTCCTCGCTACGACGACACTGCCGACCCTGCGGAGTTCCTGCAGCTCTATGAGCTGGGCATCGATGCGGCCAACGGAGATGAAAGGTCATGGTGAATTGGTTTCCAATGGCGCTCAAAGATGGTGCCCGCACCTGGCTCCTGAACCTGCCTCCCAGCACGATCTCCTCTTGGTACGAGATGCGCACCCGTTTCATCGCCAACTTCCAGGGCACTCGCAACCGTCCTCCGGTCATGGGTGACCTGCGGCGCATCAAGCAGCAACCAGGACAGACCCTGTAGAAGTACATCTAGCACTTCAACAGCGCTCGCCTCAAGATTCCCAAGGTAACCAAGGAGGCCATCATCTCAGCGTTCTCTGATGGCGTCTACAACGTCAAGATGAAGGAGGAGCTGGCAATCCACGAGGATCTGTGCACATCTCTGGAGCTGTTCAACCTGGCGACCAAGTGCGCAAGGGCTGAGGAGGGGCGCCTCTCCCTTCCCGAGCTCCTAGCTGCCGACCTGGAAGAGAAGAAAGCCAAGGCCAAGGATGTGAAGCGCAAAGGAGCAGCCATGCTCGAAGCAGAGCCAGACACTAAGCGCGGCAGGGACCAGCCAGAGTCGTCCAAGGGCAGCCGGTACTACGTGCACCACGACCTCCACACCTACAACACCAACGAATGCCAAGAGATCAAGGGTCGTGCGAGAAGGACATATCAGTCGACGCCGTGAGCACAATGATCAGGGCTACTGCCGAGGAGGAGGAAGAGGCGGAGGACGATGGGACGACCGAGGCCCTCGCCAAGGGTGGAAAACCAACCTCGCGAGGACTGCTGGCAGGACCAGCCTCGCGAGGGGGCTTGGAGGGATCAGCCTCGCGAGGATGGCCCGCAGGGTAACGTAGGCCTTCCTCCTCTGCCGCCACCACCAAGAAGGAATGACGACCATCATCAAGATGAGGGGGCTGGGGGCTTCTAGGAGCCACGTGCTATCGCTTGCATCCTGGGCGGCGCCCAGGCCCCAGCTTCTCAGTGCATCTTCAAGCAGTTTGCTCGCGAGGTGAACATAGTCCTCCCCAAGCTCGAGGCCACACACCCTCTCAGGTGGTCCACGTGTGCCATCATGTTCAGCTCAGCGGACCAGCTCAAGTGTGCGGCTACAGCGGGGTCCTCCCAATGCTTTGTTCCATAGTCATCAGCAATGTGCAAGTTACCAGGCCCCTTATCTATGGCGGCGCAGGGCTCAACATCCTGTCCGTCGAGACATTCAACAATCTCCAAGTGCCATATGACCAGCTTCAGCCGACGAAGCCTTTCTCAGGAGTCACCGATGGCTCCACCACCCTGATAGGGCAGGTCCGCCTCCCTGTCACCTTTGGACAGCGCAAGAACTATCAAACCGAGCTCATCGACTTCGACGTTTCCCACATCCGCCTGCCATACAATGCCATCATCGGGTATCCAGCCCTAGCCAAGTTCATGGCAGTGACTCACCACGGTTACAATGTCCTCAAGATGCAGGGAAGCGGCAGAGTCATCACAGTCCCCTGTGAAGAAAAAGATGTGGTATGCTCTCTTGAGCGTGCCTTCCAAGCTGCGTCAGTTGAAGACCCAGACAACAAGAATGAGAACCTTCCCGAGGTAGTCCCTAAGAAGAGGAAGACATCACCCAGCTCAAGGCCTCAGGAGACAGGCCTCTCCAGAGGCGCCGCGTCAGGATCTGCGCCCGTGCAAGGGGCGCCTCCCTCCATTGCATAGGAAGGCGCGCCCGGCGCCCTCCTCGGGCAAGGCTCGGGGGCTCTCTCCTGGAGGGCCTCTGACTTCGCCAAGATCACGAGGGAGTTGCTCGGGCACCACTTGGAGGCGTGCTTCCCGGCATGTTTCCCTCGGGAAGGCATGAGGCAAGGAGGGCCCATCCCTCAGGAGTTCATCACCAAGGTCGCTCAGGAGCTGCAAGAATCGAGTGTCATGGGTGGCAATTGCCGCTTCCCGGCGTAGCTCCCCATCCAGGCGAGCATGGCGGGCTGCGCGTCTGCATCGACTACCCAGGGCTCAACCAAGCCGCGTCTCAGGAGCGTTTATGGCCTTCGCGCGTGGGACACTGCGAGGGACCACCACGCAGCTACGTTTGCATGTCGTTCGGCCTGCCAAACACGGCTGCTACTCACCAGCGCCTGATGCGGAGCATTCTGGAAGCTCAGGAGGTCAGGCACCGCACCTTCCAGGCGGAGATGGAGATGGACTTTGAGGAGCCGCCCGGACCCCAGAGCCTCCCGAGGCTCAGGGCTCCGATGGCTTGTGAGGATTGGCTTCTTCATTGCGCATCGTCAGCTACCCCAACACCCGCTCTGCAATGATATCAGGTGACACCTTTCGAGTTTCATTTCAGCTCGGAGCACCCTCAGGGCTGCATTATTCCCAGGACGTGTGGGTCCGTCCCTGCGGCATGTATCCGTTTTGCTTATGTATTTAGCTTACTTTGCTGGGGGTGCCCCTCGGGCTGCATCATCCCTGAGCCACTCGGGCCTGACCCAGTTGCATGTACCCTTCCTGCATCTACCTAAGATGGTCTGCCTTCATGCTTAACCGGCCTATGTTAATCGCCTCCTCGATTGACATCTTCCCTTGGAGCCGCTCGCACTGGTACGTTGCTTGCGCATGGGTCCGTCCCTGCAACGTTGAGAAATCTGAGTGGTCGAGCTCTGGCCGCGGCACCCCACAAAGCGCTACCTCACCAGGCCCTTAGTGCCCTCATCACTCACTCGGGGCAACCAATGGCTGGCCGGCAATCGTAACGGCAATCCTTGCTTCTCTCGTGTTGGTTTATAGGGTCCACCTGAGGAATAACGTGGGGGGCGTAGGGAGCTCTCTCTCTCTCCTACCCGTAAGATCCGCTCGCGCGTTAAAAGGGGAGCTCCTAAGCATCACGACTCAGGAGCTCTTACTGGCTCTCCAGCCCTCACCCCCTCGCCTTGTCCATGGCATCGCGACATGGCATACCGGCGGCGGCTGAGCTCGCTCGAGGGCCGGGACCTGAGGACATAGAGCACGAAGGAGAGTGCGGGGAGGGGAGGAGAAGCTCACGAAGGCCTGACCCAATGACGTCCCAGCTGCCGACACGCAGGTCCGGCACCTCGCGAAGGAACGGCTCCAAGCTTCCGAGATAAGTCACGCTCCTGGAACAGCTAATCGACGGGACACCAAACCCTCACTTAATGCGGCCCTATGACGGCGACGGTGCCTTCCTTTCTCGCCTTGCGGCGGCTTCTTGAGGGCTAAAGGGGACCTCCTGAGCATCGCGCCTCAGGGGCTCTTACTGGACCTCGGGCCGCTCACCTCCTGGCCTTGACCACGACATCGCGACCTGGCATACCAGCGACAGCTGAAGCCTGCCTGGAGACCGGGACCTGTCAGCGTAGAGCACCAAGCCCTCACGAGGTTAGAAAGGGGGAACCGAGCCGAGACAGGACAAGCATCTTGCACCACTTCATAATAAGGATGATATCAACAAAAGACACAACAGAGGCTTTACATGCCCCCATGGGGTACTTCCTTGATTCCTCGCAGGAAACAAAAGACGCAAATCCTAAGGAGCCCTGGCTACATATGCCTCCATGGCCGACGCCATCATCAAACGTGGGCCACCTAGCGCCGGCGCCAACCCCATCCAGATCAGCCGCGTCGGCGGCCTGATGCAGCAGCCTTGCTCCGGGTGCGACGCGAGCTCGGGGGCTCGTAGCTGTCGTCGCTCGTCTCCGGAGTCACGAGAAGCTCGGGAGAGTCGCTGGACTCCCTAGCACGTTCGCTACTGCCAGAGAATCCACTGAGGAAGCGGAGGGCCACGACGCCGCCCTGGCCGCCTCCTCTGGGGCAGCACTCCAGCCAGCGTCCTTCCGCGTCGAAGACCTTGAAGAGCATCAGGGAGGCGTTGTCGTATTCGAGATGAATTACGAGGGAACCTCCTATTCGGCAGACCCGGGCAACCTTGCCCTAGCCCCGGGTCATGTAGACCTTTCCCGGAGCGACGACCTCGACCTCCGCTCTGGTCGCGGGGGTACCGTAGTCAGCGTGCTGCAGCAGAGCTCAAGAGGCCCTGTCGGTGTCAAAACCGGCGGATCTCGGGTAGGGGGTCCCGAACTGTGCATCTAGGTGGATGGTAACAGGAGACAAGGGACACGATGTTTTTACCCAGGTTCGGGCCCTCTTGATGGAGGTAAAACCCTACTCCTGCTTGATTGATATTGATGATATGGGTAGTACAAGAGTAGATCTACCACGAGATCAAGGAGGCTAAACCCTAGAAGCTAGCCTATGGTATGATTGTTGTTCGTCCTACGGACTAAAACCCTCCGGTTTATATAGACACCGGAGAGGGCTAGGGTTACACAGAGTCGGTTACAATGGTAGGAGATCTACATATCTGTATCGCCAAGCTTGCCTTCCACGCCAAGGAAAATCTCATCCGGACATGGGACGAAGTCTTCAATGTTGTATCTTCATAGTCTTGGAGTCCGGCCAATGATGATAGTTCGGCTATCCGGACACCCCCTAGTCCAGAACTCCCTCAGTAGCCCCTGAACCAGGCTTCAATGACGATGAGTCCGACGCACATATTGTCTTCGGCATTGCAAGGCGGGTTCCTCCTCCAAATAATTCATAGAAGATTTTGAACACCAGGATAGTGTCCGGCTCTGCAAAATAAATTCCACATACCACCGTAGAGAGAATAATATTTACACAAGTTCAATCTGCTGACGTATTTCATGGCATGACATCACACCACGTCCAAGCCTTTACTCGAATCGTTTTTATAGTTCCACCTCAGCGCGTTTAGCGAAGCGGTTTCCTTGGCACGTCTTGTCAAAGCAGAGATCGTGTCCCCTTATTCCGGGATTCTCATCAACACGGACGTGGGTAACCCAACCGCGCCATTGATTGCGGCGCTTGGGAGATAAGCGAGTTTTACCGGGCTGGTGGGGACGCATAGTTTCGTCCGCCCATATATAAGGGGATAAGGATCCACCTTTTCACCTACGCCTTCTTCCTCCTGTGCTTATCCATCTCCGCACACTCGAGCTCCAGCGCCCAAGTCCGCACATCACACCTCAACCTTCTCCAACCATGTCCGGAGCGGGAGGCAAGTGGATGTCCTCCTTCGTCACGGAGGGGCACATCAAAAAGCTGCGCAAGGCCGGATATTTGTCCAGCGATATCGCGCACCGGCTCCCCGACGAGGTGCAGCTCATCCCCACCCCCGGGCCCCATGAGAGGGTAGTGTTCCTTCCCCATTTCCTCCACGGACTGGGCTTCCCACTCCACCCATTTGTCCGAGGGCTCATGTTTTACTATGGCCTGGATTTCCATGATCTGGCCCCAAATTTTATCCTCAACATCTCGGTGTTTATTGTCGTGTGCAAGGCCTTCCTCTGCATCCAGCCCACTTCGGCTTATGGCTAAAGACCTTCAATGTCAAGCCGAAGGTAGTGGGCGGCTGTCAAGCGGAATGCGGAGGTGCCATGATGGGCAAGATGCCCATCGTCACCTGGCACGAGGGTGCTGTCGGTGTCAAAACTGGCGGATCTCGGGTAGGGGGTCCGGAACTGTGCGTCTAGGCGGATGGTAACAGGAGACAAGGGACATGATGTTTTTACCCAAGTTCGGGCCCTCTCGATGGAGGTAAAACCCTACTCCTGCTTGATTGATATTGTTGATATGGGTAGTACAAGAGTGGATCTACCACGAGATCAAGGAGGCTAAACCCTAGAAGCTAGCCTATGGTATGATCGTTGTAATGGTTGTTCGTCCTACGGACTAAAACCCTCCGGTTTATATAGACACCGGAGAGGGCTAGGGTTACACAGAGCCGATTACAATGGTAGGAGATCTACATATCCGTATTGCCAAGCTTGCCTTCCACGCCAAGGAAAGTCCCATCCGGACACGGGACGAAGTCTTCAATCTTGGATCTTCATAGTCTTGGAGTCCGGCCGACGATGATAGTCCGGCTATCCGGACACCCCCTAGTCCAGGACTCCCTCAGTAGCCCCTGAACCAGGCTTCAATGACGATGAGTCCGGCGTGCATATTGTCTTCGGCATTGCAAGGCAGGTTCCTCCTCCGAATAATTCATAGAAGATTGTGAACACCAGGATAGTGTCCGACTCTGCAAAATAAATTCCACATACCACCGTAGAGAGAATAATATGTACACAAGTCCAATCTGCTGACGTATTCTGTGGCGTGACGTCACACCACTACCAAGCCTTTACTTGAATCGTTTTTATCATACCACCTCAGCGCGTTTAGTGAAGCGGTTTCCTTGGGACGTCTTGTTGAAGAAGAGATCGTGTTCCCCTTATTCCAGGATTCTCATCAATACGGACGTGGGTAACCCAACCCATATATAAGGGGATAAGGATCCGCCTTTTTTACCTACACCTTCTTCCTCCTTTTCTTATCCATCTCCGCACACTCGAGCTCCAGCGCCCAGGTCCGCACATCTCGCCTCAAGCTTCTCTAGCCATGTCCGGAGCGGGAGGCAAGTGGATGGCTTCCTCCGTTACGAAGGGGCACATCGAGAAGCTGCGCGGTGCCGGATACCTGTCCGGCGACATCACGCACCGGCTGCCCGACGAGGGGCAGCTCATCCCCACCCCCAGGCCCCATGAGAGGGTCGTATTTCTTCCCCACTTCCTCCGCGGACTGGGCTTCCCACTTCACCCTTTCGTCCGGGGGCTCATGTATTACTACGGCCTGGACTTCCACGATCTGGCACCAAACTTCATCCTCAACATCTCGGCGTTTATCGTTGTGTGCGAGGTTTCCTCTGCATCCAGCCCCACTTCGGCTTGTGAAATACCTTCAAGGTCAAGCCGAAGGTGGTGAAGGGCGTCCAAGCGGAGTGCGGAGGCGCCATGGTGGGCAAAATTCCTAACGTCATCTGGCTCGAGGGTGCCTTCGTGGTGTCCGTCAAGGGGTGGCAATCGGGGTGGTTCTACATCACCGAGCCGCGTGACCCTAAATGGGCGGCGGCCCCCGAGTTTAGATCTGGTACCCCCATGCAGCTCACCTCCTGGAAAGAGAAGGGCTTGCTATGGGGTAGTTCGGAGGAGCTGACCGAACTCCAGTCCTGTCTCCAGACCCTGGTGAACAAGAAGCTTAAGCTTGTCAACGTGATCCAGGTCATGCTCGTCCGCCGAATTCTCCCCTGCCAGCAACGGGCCTTCAATTTGTGGGAGTTTGATCCAGCACAGCACCGAACCCTGAGCGGGCTCTTTGACACGACGTATGAAGCTTCCTGTAGGGTGCTATTCAAGGGCAGAGAAGCCCCCGCATCCGCGACTAAAGATCGCGGATTCAGCATGCAGCGCCCGGCCGGCGAGGTAAGCTATGTTATCCTTTATGGGACACTCATTTCTTTCATAGTTTGATTCTATGTGGGATCTAAAAACTCCCAATGCCTTTAATAGGACTGGTAGAAGACGTCCGGACAGGTTAACTGTCCAGCTCCCGTTCCCGAAGACCCAGCGGACACCCGTTTAACGGGGCTGCTGGTTCCGGCACTTTACGTGGTGCCAGAGAAGAAGGCCAAGAAGAAGGCCACGGGAACCTGAAGAAGTTCCCGGCGCCAGGTGGTATCGGACTCGTCGTCCGATGGCTCCGAGGCGGACTCCTCCCCTGAAGACGAGGAGGATAAAGAGGCCTCTCCCCAAGAGGGGGGAGAGAAGAAGAGGAAGGCTTCCCCAACGAGGGAGGCCGAAGGGTCCAAAAAGGGAAGGACCCTTCCTCCGGACTGCTCCGCCAACGCCGGCGACGGCGACGAGGAGTGGCCCTCGAGGGCCAAGCCCCTGCCAAGATCGTAAGTATCCGGATTCCTGAATGATTTATAATTTCTCTTTTTGCCATATAGTGTCCTTCTAATGCCGCATACAACCTGTAGTCCGGCCGAGGACGATCTTCCCGCTTCATCGAGTGGGTCTTTGGCTCCGTCGGATGTGGATTCCATTCCGACTGCCTCCACCCCTCGTGACGCTGATGACGCCAAGGTGGGATCCTAGGAGGGGACCCACTAGGAGGGGGAGGCTCAGGAGGTGCAATTGGGCAACCTCCCGGACTTCGCACCGGACTCCGCACCGGAACCCGCAGTGGTTCCGGAGTCCGACAGGCGGCCCCTTCGTAAGAAGGGCACCGTGACACCGGCGGCCTCCGTCCAACCGGAGGCGCTGGACAACTTGTTGGAGGCGCTCAACGGCGCTTACATCGAGGAAGAACACCGCATTATCATGAGTGCGGTGATTCAGAAGGTTCAGCTCGCCAAGAGCGGGCTGCCCGAAGCCTGCAGCAGCCATCTAACAGGCTTTGAGGTAAGAAATCTAAGATATGTAATATAATACTACATAGACAGTAGCCCCTGATGCTCGGTTCGGTGTTCGGAAAGAAAAGCCGGACTGAGGATCTAAAAAGATATATGCAGGAGTTCTAAAAATTATGTCAATATGGGATTGCAGGCTGCGCTACTGACCTCTGCCGCACTGACTGCGGAGGTCGATGCTTTGAAGCAGAACCTCGAGCGGTCCGAGAACGAGCTCGGCCTTGCCAAGAAGCAGCTCGAGGACAAAGAAGGTGAGTAACACCGTATTAAATTTGTACCTTACAGAAAAGGATTTTGGTTGCAAGAGAAATAACAAGGATAACGTGGGCACTGCAGGGGCCACGAACGAGGTGGCGACCCTGAAGGAGGCCGTGTCCGCGGCTGAGCGTAATGCGGCCGCGGAACAAGCTGAGCAAGAGAAGCAGGAGGCGCGGGTGGCAGAGGTGCGGCAAGAGCTCCAGGTTCTCGTGGAAAAGCATGAGAGCTTGGAGCGCGACTCGAAGACTCGAGAGTCCGAGCTTGCTTCGGCTCTTGAGAGTGCCAAGCTGCTAAGGCCGAAGCCCATAAGGCCCTCCAGGAGATTGAGGCGGTGAAGAAAATAGCGGCGGGTAAGGCATTTTTCATGCAAAGCAAGCATGTGAATGTGAATTACCTGTTACTTACCCAAATTCAGAGCTCTCCAAGAGCGTTCGCAGATCTGCCTCGCAGCGTGTGCGATGCTGCCGCATTCTACCGGGCCGAGGAGGGGAGCTCGACGGAGAAGGTCTTCTGTTCTCAGTATGCTGAGGCCGGACATCCGGTGCCCCTTAGTGACCAGCTGAAGCAGCTGGTCGAGCTCCACAAGGTTGCCGAACAGGCCATGAAGGGCCTCATAGTTCGGCTGTGGCCCGGGGAGGCCATGCTTGGGAGCTACTTCGGCCTGGTACGGCGGCTGGTGGATGCGTGTCCCTGGGTGGAAGTCGTCAAGCGCTCTGCCTGCATTGAAGGTGCCCGTCGGGCCCTTGCCTGTGCAAAAGTGCACTGGGGCAGGCTGGATGCTGAGAAGCTTCTGACGGACGCGCCGCCGGCGGGCAAGGAGTATCGCATGCCCGAAATGAATTATAAGAGTGTCCTGAAGGGTGCCCGCAAGATTGCGGATGAGTGCTCCAAAGATGTAATATTTGAGTAGACTCGCAATGTGTTATCCTGTGCGCTGAAAACTTTGTTCATATGCGCTAAGCGACGCTTATTAATTTAAAATATTACCTTATGTGCGGCCGTTTATCAAATCTGAGAGATGGCAAGTCGTCGGCTTCAGCCCCCATGCCACGAGTGCTGGGGTGTTTGGGATAAACTTGGGCGCTCTTGTTCCCATTTTTGGGTCCATCTAGGGAGGCGCTCAACACGACGAACAAGGCAACCGGACTTATAATGCTTGAACACTCTCACTTCGCCATAGAATTCTATAATTCTAAATTTCGGCAAAGCCCCTAGTGTTCGGAAGACCGAGTTTGGGGCGCTATCCACGCCTGGGCCGGACAAAGCCGGTTCCTCACTCTAAGCGGCATAAGTATTTAGGGACTCGAAAAGACCTCTCGAACAGCGACCAGCTCTCGCCTTATCATGACGGTCAGTTTTAGCTTTCTCCAGTGAGGCGCTCTGTAACACCCACGATGCGGCTATATCTCCCACGTGTCGAAGCACGACTTAGAGGCATAACCGCATTGTGGTTTTGTCGCAAGAAGGGTCATCTTCACACAATCCCATGTAATGAACAAGACTGGGATAAAGAGTTGGCTTACAATCGCCACTTCACACAAGTACTTAAATAAATCATACACCATTCAGAGTACACACATAGTCTGACTATGGACGAACCCAAAAGAAAAGAAGATAACCCAACTGCTAGATCCCCGATCATCCCAACTGGGCTCCACTACTGATCAACAAGAAACAACACATAGCAACAACTAAGATCTTCGTTGAGCTCCCATCTGAGCTAGGTAGCATCCTCTGCACTGGTATCATCGGCACCTGCAACTGTTGTGATAGTATCTGGTGAGTCACGAGGACTCAGCAATCTCAAAACCCGCGAGATCAAGACTATTTAAGCTTATGGGTAAGGAATGGATAAGTGGTGAGGTTGCAGCAGCGACTAAGCATGATATGGTGGCTAACATACGCAAATAAGAGCAAGAAGAGAAGCAAAGGAACGGTCGTGAAGCTAGTAATGATCAAGAAGTGATCCTAAACTCCTACTTACGTCAAACATAACCCAAAACCGTGTTCACTTCCCGGACTCCGCCGAAAAGAGACCATCACGGCTACACACGCGGTTGATGCGTTTTAGTTAAGTCAAGTGTCAAGTTCTCTACAACCGGATATTAACAAATTCCCATCTGCCACATAACCGCGGGCACGGCTCTCGAAACTTTATACCCTGCAGGGGTGTCCCAACTTAGCCCATCACAAGCTCTCACGGTCAACGAAGGATATTCCTTCTCCCAGGAAGACCCGATCAGTCTCGAAATACCGGTTTACAAGACATTTCAACAATGGTAAAACAAGACCAGCAAGACCACCCGCTGTGCCGACAAATCCCGATAGGAGCTGCACATATCTCGTTCTCAGGGCATACCGGATAAGCTAAGCGTACAGGTACCGACGTAATCCAAGTTGCCAAGGAATGGTCCCGCACAGTGTTCTCGTTTGGACCAACACTCGAAGGAGCACTGGCCCGGGGGGTAAAATAAAGATGACCCTTGAGTCTGCAGAACCCAAGGGAAAAAGGCTTAGGTGGCAAATGTTAAAACCAATGTTGGGCCTTGCTGGAGGAGTTTTATTCAAAGCGAACTGTCAAGGGGGTCCCATAAATCACCCAACCGCGTAAGGAACGCAAAATCAAGGAACATAACACCGGTATGACGGAAACTAGGGCGGCAAGAGTGGAACAAAACACCAGGCATAAGGCCGAGCCTTCCACCCTTTACCAAGTATATAAATGCATTAATTAAATAAGAGATATTGTGATATCCCAACATAATCCTGTCCAACATGGAGCAATCTTCAACTTCACCTGCAACTAGCAACGCTGTAAGATGGGCTGAGCAAAGCGGTAACATAGCCAAGCAATGGTTTGCTAGGAAGGGTGAAAATGTTAGAGGCTGACATGGCAATTTGGGAGGCTTGGTAAAACAAGTGATAGGTAGCGCAGCATAGCGATAGAACGGAGCAACTAGCAAGCAAAGATAGAAGTGATATCAAGGGTAATGGTCATCTTGCCTGAAATCCCGCAAGGAAGAAGAACGAGTCCATGAAGAAGACAAACGCACGTAGTCAAACGAATCCTCACAACTCCGGAACGAAACCGAAGCTAATGAGAGAAGCAAATCGGAAAGAAGCAAACAACATGGTAAACACACAAGCATAAACATGTCATGATGCACAAACAAGTATGATGCATGTCCGGTTTAATGAGGCATGACATGGCAAGGTGAAGCAAACAACACTACAATTTAAGTGGAGCTCAATATGCAACGAGTTGCATATTGATGGAACACCACATCAATTATTTAGTTTCTCACTCGGTTATGGTACCAAACAATATTAAGTGTTGTTAAACATGGCAAGAGGTGAAGCATAATTAAACTACATATTTAGGCAAGTTTAAATGAGGCCGGAAACACAAACAACACTTCCGGAAAATCCCCATGTTATTTAGCAATCTAAAGCAAGCAACAATTTTCAACATTTTAATTGTTGTTATCCTGATGCGGATGACATATGCAAGTTTTATGCAATTTTTATGAAAATGTTGACATAAGCATGTTATGAAGCATTTGGTCACTATGGCGGAACAAAACGGGTGCCACGGCAACGAATCCGAAAATGATGCCACAGCAACATATCGGTTTCGGTAGCTCACGGAGATACCAGTGCAAAAGGAAGTGAGCGTGAGCGAGTCATGCAAGATGGTGGGGTGCTCCCGGTTACCGGGTTCCCACGGGTCGACGGCATGGCAAACGAGGAGGAACGTGCATGAAACAAATGGGCACGATGCAAACATACGGTTCATCTCATACAACATGCATTCGTTCACGGGCATCGTCTCGGCGTTATACCTTCGAAGCGTGCATTTCAGGCGGATCGAGTTCGTAGTGGAAGTAGTCGTTCACGGGTCGTCGTGGGAAGTAGTTGTTCACGTTTCGTAGTCGTACATGTCGGCGGTAGTGGAAGTAGTGGTACACGACGACGGTAGTTGTACCCGTTACGTAGATGTTCAGGTCGTTGGTAGAGGTACTTGGTGAAATCCACGGGTGTCATTAGTTGTACACGGGTCTTCGGCGTCGAGGTACTTGGCGATTCCAGGATGTAGAGGTACACTTGTTGTAGACGTCTAGTGCATCTGTAGAGGTTCTTGGCGCTCGGTGCGGTACTTGGCGATCCAAAAGAAATGCTCCTATTCAAGGAGGTCTCGGTTTTCGCGATCTCATGGATGGCAGAGGCATGGTGCAGGGTCGACGGGAGCAGGAGGTGCACGGAGGCCTTGGTGTGCAGGGGGTCACTGCGCCTTGGCGCAGACTGCAGCCCACGGCAAAGCAGAGGGGAGGCGCAAAGGTCGTAGTCAATGCGGCTAGGACGAGCAGCAAGGTAGGAGAAGCGGGGCTTGGACGCCGGCTGCAAGGAAGCAACCACCATGGGGACGGGGAGGAGCTCGGCTCCCCTTGGGCGTGGCAGGCTGCTAGTGGAGGAGATGCGCGGGCGAGGGGATGGATGGCGCCGGTGGAGATGCAGGTGTGGAGCCACCGGAGTTGGACAAGGAGGAGGCAACGACTGAGATGATGGGGAACGAGTGTCGGAAGAGCAGCGGCAGCACGACACTGTCTCCATGGGAGGCGTCGGGAAGAGCTCGATGCGGCAGCAGCTCGGGCTGATCTTGACGTTGGAGGCCGGGACTTGGCCGGCAGCAGGGCGTTGCAGAGGAGCAGGAGAAGGGGAGGCGCAGAGGCAAGAAAGTGCGGCGGCGGCGGTTTCGGGCCGGATCGAGGAGGAGGGCGGCGAGGGGATCGGGTGCAGGGAGCTCGTCTCCCTGGCTCGATGCGTGTGTGTGTGGCGGTGGGCAGAGGGAACGAGAGGGAGAGATATGTGTGGGGGTTGGGATCAGTTGGGGCTAGGGTTAACAGTGGTTTAGGTGGGCTTAAGGGGAATTGGGCCGGTCTGGGCTGCGGGCTAGAGTTGGTGGGTTGCTCTCTCTTCCAAAAACAGAAGAGAAATAATAGAAGGAAAGAAAAGGAGAGAAAACAAGATGTTAGAGAAGCAATTTGGGAAAGGAGTTAATTTTCTTGGGCTCATCGAAAAGGTCTTGATCCAGAAAAATTGCAAAGATACGTGTCGAAGGGACTGAATACAACCTCATTTGAATTACATTCAAAAGAGTTTAAATAGGAAGTGGGAGTTTGGAAGGTCCAAAAATGTTCGGATTTTTGGTGGAGCTCCGGAAAATGATGAAAGAAATTATGGGCAAGGTTGGAGACCAAGAATTGAGATAACAACGGCATGGGATATTTTGCAAGTGGGTTATGGTTAATTCCAAATAAACGGAAAAATTTTATTATAGCTCCCTAATAATAGTAGGAGACTTTGAATATGTTTTAAAGAGAAATCACCATGTGAATATCCCTCGATTTAAATAGATCAACGATCTATGCAATTTATTTAGGTGAGTTTTAAAAATTAATGATATGATGGC
Source organism: Triticum dicoccoides (assembly GCF_002162155.2). NCBI lineage: Eukaryota > Viridiplantae > Streptophyta > Magnoliopsida > Poales > Poaceae > Triticum > Triticum dicoccoides. The sequence continues at coordinate 171,220,670 of NC_041389.1, forward strand.
ATGATGACATGATGCAATGCAAGAGATGGCATGATGAATGCACAAACAAAACAAATCACACTACAAAACTCGGAATAGCTGGAAGTCTTCTGGAGCGTCGGTCTCGGGGCGTTACAACACTCCACCACTACAAGAGGATCTCGTCCCGAGATCTAGGATGGCACCGGAGAGAAACGGAAGAGGAAGAGAAGAGGGTAAACTAAGTTGCTTCTTCGACCAATGAGTGAAACCACGAACCTTGGGAGGTTGAGCAATTTAAAAGAAAGACTACAACAGAGATGATCGAGATTGCAAACAATCCGTTAGAAAAGAGGAACAAGGAACATTACGAGAACTTGAAGATTGCAAAGACACGAACCAAGAGTTTAATGGACAAGATAGAATTCGAAACCACTCTGGTTAAAACAAGATGAGAGAGAAAGAATTCGGGCAGCACCCTGGTTGAACATGGAAGGAATGGAACATGAACTTGAGAAGATGGAATGATACTTGATGAAATCAACTACACACTGCCTCCAGAACTATTGAAAGAATGGCACAAGGGGTAAGAAGGATTTCAGACAGCACTCCGATTGAAACGGGAGGCAAAACTTGATAAGATGAAAGAACTTGAATGAGAACACAACACCCCGGTTAAATGGATAAGCATGAAAAGAACACGATCCTCAATTCGAGAAGAGGAGTGAAGAGGGCAACATCACAATGCCTCCGAAAGAAATAATAGAAGATAGATCATTGGAATAACAGAATGGAGAAGAAAATGCCAAGCACCCTTCCAAGAAGGTTATAACGGAGTTGTTGGAAAACCAACAATGAAACGAATAAGCTTGTAGTGGGCTTATGGAAAACATCTCAAGACTATGAGGTGACAACCGGCCACTAATGGAAACCATTGATTTGATTGAGAGCACCAAAGAGATGAAAAACTTCTTCACCGAGATGAGAAGGAGAAAATTGGATCATTGATAAGCACCACAAATAGCTACATTCTTTAGGGAAGGCTTTAGGTGAATTATGACACAAGATAACTCCAACAAGGAGATTGATGGATTTAAAATACCTCAATCTTGACAACTTGAATAACCAAGGGAAATTGTCAAGAGTGACATAACACCATCTCAAAAGATAAGGTAGAAAGAATTGCACTTTGGAATGCATGATGAAGAATACTTGAACTCCCCAAAACAAACGTGTGGTGAACACCACGTTTATTTTTAGAGTATAGCTTGGCTGACCTTAACTTCGAGAGAAATCTTGAAGTACAATTGAAGAATGAAAAGAATCCTTGACGACCCACCATGTAGAGCCTCCATGAAGAACTCCGGTAAAAGAAAGGATGAAGCATCTCTAACCGAGAAATGTGACATGATGAACAACTCTGGAAAGAAGAAACTAGATTACTTGGATGAAACAATAATAAGAATTACGTTATGACTATCCTTCACCAATTTAAATTGATGACAAGCAACGGATTTGGCATACTACTTATTCCCATTGAAAAAGGATTAAGAGAGATATAGCGTAAACTTGAGAAGGTCTTCATGAACCACCGGTAGGATTGAAAAGAACGAATGAATTAATATGATAATCAAAAAAATCTTGAAAGAACCACCGTAAGAATTGAAAATGAAAGTAGCAAAGGCACAATTAACCAGGAAGAATTTGAAAACGATTGAAGATACTTGAAGGGATTTAGATACATGAGAACGAAGAGAACATGAACTGATTAGAGGATATTTAAACGATTCACCGGTAAGATTTGGAGAGCGATAGCTACACGCTGAGAATGAAGAATTATAACATGATGGCCTTCGGAGGAAAGAAATAGAAATAACTCATGAAATGCTCCGGATGGGTGAAAAGAATTGTCACAATCAAAAACAATTATGAGAGGATGGCATCAAGCTAGAACCATGAATCTCTGGAAGAACGGGTAAGGATTTAAGAGGAACTGTTCTTCGGTCTTCAAAATTCGAGAATGACGATGAGAAACACCACCATGAATTGCTGAGGCACTCCGGAATGACAATTAGAAAGGTTGAACCAACAGTTAAAAGAATTTGCAAGATCTTGGAGAAAGACATTTGACTGATGATAATTCATTCTTACATCAAACTTTGCAATGAATTTGAGAATAACTCCAGAAAGAATTAGAAGAGTCAGGTAAGATCCTAGAAAAAAACATGTGGGTTATGGCCCACTCAAAAGAAAACGCCGTTGAAAAGATTGCTTGACAAGAGAGATTGCACCGGTTGAAATAAATGGCTTAAATGAGATAACAACCTGAAAGTAACTTGAACGGATTGAGAATGGAAACACAAATCTTCCTGAGAAAATCTTAAGCACTCTGGAACAAATGAATAGCGAGAAGTGAATGATTAAGAGGTGCATCGGCATGAGAAAGCATTAGAAACGAGGAAAGGAATATGATGAAAACCGAAAGCTTGAATTGAATCCACCGGAGAATAAAAGAGACGAAGAATAATAAACTTGAAGCTCCATTAGTATCTTCCTGAGAATCACCGGATAAGAACATTGACGGAAAAGAATGTAGAGACTTCGCATCAATAAAAGGATACTTGATTAAGAAATCTGAGTCCTTGAAGAAAAGGGTGGGAGGGCGGGAAAACAAAGGCAACTTGGGGAAAATGGAACAAACACCGTTGAGAAAACTTAAAATTGATCTTGCGGATGTTGAAATGATCGGATCCCACCTGAAAAGAAGCACACTGGTTGAGAAGAAATTGAGATGACAAACTCGAAGATCAAGAAGGATTAGTATTCACATAGGAATATGAGAACACCGTTTAGAAAAGGTATGGAATCAACACTTGACTTTGAAGCAACTCGAATACCACAAATAAAACAAAACAAAGGATTTGGCTTGCAAAATAAGCCGGAACAAACATATGATAGAGATTTTGTCCGAAGTTTTTGTGGTGGGGCCCACACGGGCTCGATCGTACAACACCATCATGTACAAGGCAGTGCACATGACATACAAAGTGTCCCCGAACCAGCATAGCCAAGGGTTCTTTAAGACACAACGAGACCACTGTAAAAAACGACTGTGGATAGGCGGACCACTAGACGTCGAACCCCAATCTCATATCATGCATCTGTTTGAAAGAAAAAAACTAGAGCTACTTGAATTCCCACCTATAAAACTCCCGAAACTTTCTGGTTATGCAATCTGGTGTTGGGGATACAGGGGAAGCAATATATATATATATCACCCAAAACTAACAATCCCTACATCCAAGCTATATCCATCCGTCAACACATAACCAAGAAACCTTCGGAAATCATGTACCTCAACCTTCGTAAAGCATCCATTATATGAGCTATGGCAATACTCCCGAACTCCCCAGTACTAGGCAGCGTCGAGGTTATCTCACCAACAACTGCATAAAAGAGATTTTTGATGTCGGCAAAACTCAGGTATTCCAGAACTGCAACGATAAAATTATGACGACAACACCTCGGAGCTCAACTCCTCGGGACACTACCACAACCCCTAAATGTCAGGAGGCACCAAGAACAATGTTCTCGTCATAAGAATATCGGAACGATCCCAAGATACCCGTGTGAGCCTAAAAAAAATTTAGTGAAATTTGAGGCGAGGAAAGACAAAACATCTACGTCAGGAGGCCTCACCAGAGCGACGAAGGGGCTGAGGAGTAAAAAGAATCCTACTCTCCGATATATATAATCCTAAGACTCAAAACATTTTTGTTCTAGACTCAACAACGCCAACGATTCGATCAAGCAGGGGGCTCCTAAGTCGGGGATGGCTCTGATTACCAACTCGTAACACCCACGATGCGGCTATATCTCCCACGTGTCGAAGCACGACTTAGAGGCATAACCGCATTGTGGTTTTGTCGCAAGAAGGGTCATCTTCACACAATCCCATGTAATGAACAAGACTGGGATAAAGAGTTGGCTTACAATCGCCACTTCACACAAGTACTTAAATAAATCATACATCATTCATAGTACACACATAGTCCGACTACGGACGAAGCCAAAAGAAAAGAAGATAACCCAACTGCTAGATCCCCGATCGTCCCAACTTGGCTCCACTACTGATCAACAAGAAACAACACATAGCAACAACTAAGATCTTCGTTGAGCTCCCATCTGAGCTAGGTAGCATCCTCTGCACTGGTATCATTGGCACCTGCAACTGTTGTGATAGTATCTGGTGAGTCACGAGGACTCAGCAATCTCAAAACCCGCGAGATCAAGACTATTTAAGCTTATGGGTAAGGAATGGATAAGTGGTGAGGTTGCAGCAGCGACTAAGCATGATATGGTGGCTAACATACGCAAATAAGAGCAAGAAGAGAAGCAAAGGAACGGTCGTGAAGCTAGTAATGATCAAGAAGTGATCCTGAACTCCTACTTACATCAAACATAACCCAAAACCGTGTTCACTTCCCGGACTCCGCCGAAAAGAGACCATCACGGCTACACACGCGGTTGATGCGTTTTAGTTAAGTCAAGTGTCAAGTTCTCTACAACCGGATATTAACAAATTCCCATCTGCCACATAACCGCGGGCACGGCTCTCGAAACTTTATACCCTGCAGGGGTGTCCCAACTTAGCCCATCACAAGCTCTCACAGTCAACGAAGGATATTCCCTCTCCCAGGAAGACCCGATCAGTCTCGGAATCCCGGTTTACAAGACATTTCGACAATGGTAAAACAAGACCAGCAAGACCACCCGCTGTGCCGCCAAATCCCGATAGGAGCTGCACATATCTCGTTCTCAGGGCACACCGGATAAGCTAAGCGTATAGGTACCGACGTAATCCAAGTTCCCAAGGAATGGTCCCGCACGGTGCTCTAGTTTGGACCAACACTCGAAGGAGCACTGGCCCGGGGGGTAAAATAAAGATGACCCTTGAGTCTGTAGAACTCAAGGGAAAAAGTCTTAGGTGGCAAATGTTAAAACCAATGTTGGGCCTTGCTGGAGGAGTTTTATTCAAAGCGAACTGTCAAGGGGGTCCCATAAATCACCCAACCGCGTAAGGAACGCAAAATCAAGGAACATAACACCGGTATGACGGAAACTAGGGCGGCAAGAGTGGAACAAAACACCAGGCATAAGGCCGAGCCTTCCACCCTTTACCAAGTATATAGATGCATTAATTAAATAAGAGATATTGTGATATCCCAACATAATCCTGTCCGACATGGAGCAATCTTCAACTTCACCTGCAACTAGCAACGCTGTAAGAGGGGCTGAGCAAAGCGGTAACATAGCCAAGCAATGGTTTGCTAGGAAGGGTGAAAATGTTAGAGGCTGACATGGCAATTTGGGAGGCTTGGTAAAACAAGTGATAGGTAGCGCAGCATAGCGATAGAACGGAGCAACTAGCAAGCAAAGATAGAAGTGATATCAAGGGTAATGGTCATCTTGCCTGAAATCCCGCAAGGAAGAAGAACGAGTCCATGAAGAAGACAAACGCACGTAGTCGAACGAATCCTCACAACTCCGGAACGAAACCGAAGCTAACGAGAGAAGCAAACCGGAAATAAGCAAACAACATGGTAAACACACAAGCATAAACATGTCATGATGCACAAACAAGTATGATGCATGTCCGGTTTAATGAGGCATGACATGGCAAGGTGAAGCAAACAACACTACAATTTAAGTGGAGCTCAATATGCAACGAGTTGCATATTGATGGAACACCACATCAATTATTTAGTTTCTCACTCGGTTATGGTACCAAACAATATTAAGTGTTGTTAAACATGGCAAGAGGTGAAGCATAATTAAACTACATATTTAGGCAAGTTTAAATGAGGCCGGAAACACAAAAAACACTTCCAGAAAATCCCCATGTTATTTAGCAATCTAAAGCAAGCAACAATTTTAAACATTTTAATTGTTGTTATCCTGATGCGGATGACATATGCAAGTTTTATGCAATTTTTATGAAAATGTTGACATAAGCATGTTATGAAGCATTTGGTCACTATGGCGGAACAAAACGGGTGCCACGGCAACGAATCCGAAAATGATGCCACGGCAACATATCGGTTCCGGTAGCTCACGGAGATACCGGTGCAAAAGGAAGTGAGCGTGAGCGAGTCATGCAAGATGGTGGGGTGCTCCCGGTTATCGGGTTCCCATGGGTCGACGGCATGGCAAACAAGGAGGAACGTGCATGATGCAAATATACGGTTCATCTCATACAACATGCATTCGTTCACGGGCATCGTCTCGGCGTTATACCTTCGAAGCGTGCATTTCGGGCGGATCGAGTTCGTAGTGGAAGTATTCGTTCACGGGTCGTCGTGGGAAGTAGTTGTTCACGTTTCGTAGTCATACATGTCGGCGGTAGTGGAAGTAGTGGTACACGGCGACGGTAGTTGTACCCGTTACGTAGATGTTCAGGTCATTGGTAGAGGTACTTGGTGAAATCCACGGGTGTCATTAGTTGTACACGGGTCTTCGGTGTCGAGGTACTTGGTGATTCCAGGATGTAGAGGTACACTTGTCGTAGACATCCAGTGCATCCGTAGAGGTACTTGGCACTCGGTGCGGTACTTGGCGATCCAAAAGAAATGCTCATGTTCAAGGAGGTCTCGATTTTCGCGATCTCATGGATGGCAGAGGCATGGTGCAGGGTCGACGGGAGCAGGAGGTGCACGGAGGCCTTGGTGTGCAGGGGGTCGCTGCGCCTTGGCGCAGACTACAGCCCACGGCAAAGCAGAGAGGAGGCGCAAAGGGCGTAGTCAATGCGGCTGGGACGAGCAGCGAGGTAGGAGAAGCGGGGCTTGGACACCGGCTGCAAGGAAGCAACCACCATGGGGACGGGGAGGAGCTCGGCTCCCCTTGGGCGCTGCAGGCTGCTGGTGGAGGAGATGCGCGGGCGAGGGGATGGATGGCGCCGGTGGAGATGCAGGTGTGGAGCCACCGGAGTTGGACAAGGAGGAGGCGACGACGGAGATGATGGGGAACGAGCGTCGGAAGAGCAGCGGCAGCACGGCACTGTCTCCATGGGAGGCGTCGGGAAGAGCTCGATGCGGCAGCAGCTCGGGGCTGATCTTGACGTTGGAGGCCGAGACTTGGCCGGTAGCAGGGCGTCGCGGAGGAGCAGGAGAAGGGGAGGCGCAGAGGCAAGAAGGCGCGGCGGCGGCGGTTTCGGGCCGGATCGATGAGGAGGGCGGCGAGGGGATCGGGCGCAGGGAGCTCGTCTCCCTGGCTCGATGCGTGTGTGTGTGGCGGCGGGCAGAGGGAACGAGAGGGAGAGATAAGCGTGGGGGCTGGGATTGGTCGGGGCTAGGGTTAACAGTGGTTTAGGTGGGCTTAAGGGGAATTGGGCCGGTCTGGGCTGCGGGCTAGAGTTGGTGGGTTGCTCTCTCTTCCAAAAACAGAAGAGAAATAATAGAAGGAAAGAAAAGGAGAGAAAACAAGATGTTAGAGAAGCAATTTGGGAAAGGAGTTAATTTTCTTGGGCTCATCGAAAAGGTCTTGATCCAGAAAAATTGCAAAGATACGTGTCGAAGGGACTGAATACAACCTCATTTGAATTACATTCAAAAGAGTTTAAATAGGAAGTGGGAGTTTGGAAGGTCCAAAAATGTTCGGATTTTTGGTGGAGCTCCGGAAAATGATGAAAGAAATTATGGGCAAGGTTGGAGACCAAGAATTGAGATAACAACGGCATGGGATATTTTGCAAGTGGGTTATGGTTAATTCCAAATAAACGGAATAATTTTACTATAGCTCCCTAATAATAGTAGGAGACTTTGAATATGTTTTAAAGAGAAATCACCATGTGAATATCCCTCGATTTAAATAGATCAACAATCTATGCAATTTATTTAGGTGAGTTTTAAAAATTAATGATATGATGGCATGATGACATGATGCAATGCAAGAGATGGCATGATGAATGCACAAACAAAACAAATCACACGACATAACTCGGAATAGCTGGAAGTCTTCTGGAGCGTCGGTCTCGGGGCGTTACACGCTCGCCCAGCTCAACCGGGGCGCAATCGCAGTGGTTCTCCCAGTTCTACCTTAGCCGATATAACGGAACGTAAGGTACCAAAACATGGGAGCCGGGCAAACCCAACTATTGACCCAAGACATGATTCAGAGCCGATGCATATAATGCTATAAGTTCGGGGTGCCGCACTTGTGAAAGCGTTCGGACTTATCACACCATAATGTGGGGAACATAAGCCCCTGGTGTATTCGGCCGTACCAAAGTGTACGGATGCAAAATGTTATAAATGAACATATATGTAAGAAAGGAATACAATTATAAGCGAAAAGTGATGCATTGTTTATTCCAGAAGTACTGCTATGAATGCAGAACGATACAAATAGTTCGGTAAGCAAGGGATTGGACTATTAAACATGTCCCCCTCCAGGCGTAGGCTGCGGAATGGTGTATTCAACAGATTTAATGCTCATAATGGAGACCACCTGAGTGTTCGTCGTAGCCTTTGTCCTTCCCTGGCTGTTGCATCGTGAGTTTGGCAGGTCCACTGCCAGACAGGGCCTCTGGTGAACGGAGTCCTGTGGATAAAAAAGAAAAAAGAAAAAGAGCGACACACTTGGGAGCCCCTGGTCTGGTTGAGCCGCACTCTGGGCCTGTCGTGGTCGTGCCCCTCCCCCTATGCCCATGGTACCTCCAGAGTGTAATGATGTACGCGAAGGACTAGTCTTGCAATCATGCAAGGGCTAGGGTTGGGGCCGCATTGCTACGCGTGCTCGGAACGTGCCAGGTGCTCTTGATGTATGTTACTCTGGGTGCGTTTGGCCATGTCCGGTCGTTTAACGGCCGGACTCGAAAATTGCCTTAAGAGGCTGCTCTGTACTTCTGCCGCGAGGGCCGCTGTGTGTTCCTCTGTTCGGAGGGAGCGTTCAGTGTTTCCGTTGACCATGATGACTCCATGAGGGCCTGGCATCTTGAGCTTGAGGTATGCATAATGCGGCACCGCGTTGAACTTTGCAATCGCGGTTCGTCCGAGCAGAGCGTGATAGCCACTGCGGAACGGGACTATGTTGAAGATTAACTCCTTCTTCGGAAGTTATTCGGGGATCCGAAGACCACTTCCAGTGTGACTGAGCCTGTACAATTGGCCTCTACACATGGTATGACGCCTTTGAAGGTCGTCTTTGTAGGTTTACTCCTTGAGGGGTCTATGCCCATCTTGTGCATTGTATCCTGATAAAGCAGGTTCAGGCTGCTGCCGCCGTCCATCAGGACTCTAGTGAGGTGAAATCCATCGATGATTGGGTCTAAAACCAATGCGGCGAATCCGCCATGGCGGATACTGGTGGAGTGGTCCCTTCGATCGAAAGTGATCGGGCAAGAGGACCATGGATTGAACTTGGGGGTGACTGGCTCCATCGCATATACGTCCCTAAGTGCACGCTTCCGCTCCCTCTTGAGTATGTGGGTTGCGTATATCATGTTTACCGTCCGCACTTGTGGGGGATAACCCTTCTGTCCTCTACTGTTTGGCGGCCGGGTCTCTTCCTCGTCATCGCTATGCAGCCCCTTGTCATTGTTTTCGGCAATTAACTTGCCTGCCTGCTTGAATACCCAACAATCCATGTTGGTGTGATTAGCTGGCTTTTCGGGGGTGCCATGTATCTGGCAAGAGCGGTCGAGTATTCGGTCCAAATTGGACGGACCCGGAGTAGTTCTTTTGAATGGCTTTTTCCGCTGACCGGGTTTAGAGCCTCTGAATCCGGCATTGACTGACGTATCCTCAGTGTTATCGACATTAACACGGCGTTTGTTTTTGTTGCGACGCGACCTACCATTGCGGTCCTTGTTGTCCGGACTGCCAGAATTTTTGCTGAGGTTGTTACTGCGGGCTAGCCAGTTATCCTCTCCCGCACAGAAGCGGGTCATGAGTGATGTGAGGGCTGCCATGGATTTTGGCTTTTCCTGTCCTAGGTGCCGGGCCAGCCACTCGTCTCGGATGTTGTGTTTGAAGGCTGCGAGGGCCTTTGCATCCAGATAGTCGACGATCTGATTTTTCTTTGTTAAGAACAGTGTCCAGAATTGTCTGGCCGATTCGTCTGGCTGCTGAATTATGTGGCTTAGGTCATCGGCGTCTGGTGGTCGCACATATGTGCCCTGGAAGTTGTCGAGGAATGCAGCTTCCAGGTCCTCCCAACACCCAATTGACTCTGCTGGCAAGCTGTTAAGCCAATGCCGAGCTGGTCCTTTAAGCTTGAGTGGGAGATATTTGATGGCGTGGAGATCGTCACCGCGGGCCATATGGATATGAAGGAGATAGTCTTCGATCCAAACCGCGGGGTCCGTCGTGCCATCGTAGGATTCAATGTTCACGGGTTTAAACCCTTCAGGGATTTGATGATCCATTACTTCATCTGTGAAGCATAGTGGGTGTGCGGCGCCTCTATACTAGGCAATATCACGACGTAGCTCAAGAGAGCTTTGTTTACTGTGTTTGGCCAGGCCGGAGTTGCTGTATCCGGCGCGACGGTAGTCGTCGCGCATCGTGGGGCGCCCACGTCATCCGTAGATCGATCTTGATTGTCTTGCCTTGTCCTCCAATATGTCTCGCAAGTCCGGCGCATTCCCCAGTGGCTTCGCGCTTTTCGAGCGGTGCCGGGGTATGGCTCTGGTGGGGGCCTAGATGCCTCTCTGTCGCGGCCACGAGGTGGTCGGTCTTCCGTATTGTGCGCTGGTGATGAGGGTTTATATGCCTCCTCCTCTAATCAGGGGAGCAACTTGCGTTTTGGGTAGCTTTTGGAGGGGCGTTTCAATTCATGCTCTTCGGCCGCGAGGACTTCGGTCCATCTGTCGGCCAGCAGGTCTTGATCAACTCGGAGTTGTTGCTTCTTTTTTTAGGCTGTTTGTCGTGGCCATCAGCCTGCGTTTAAAACGCTCTTGTTCGACGGGATCCTCGGGCACGAGGAATTCGTCGTCGTTGAGGCTTGCCTCGTCTCCGGAGGGAGGCATGTTGTTATCATCCTCGACCTCTTCGTCTGCCGCTCTCTCGTGAGGGCTGGCTTCTCCGTCCTCCTGCACTGAATCTTGCTGGAGGGGATTATCTTCGGCACTCTCTGGGTGTTCTTATCTCCGGTGCCGGAATCTCCATTCTTGCTATGTCGGGATTTAGAGCGGCGCCGCTGACGTCGGCGCTTGGGCTGTTTCTTAGAGGAATCTGCATCCGCTGCTTCTTCGCCATTCCCGTCCTTTGGGATGTCCACCATGTATATGTCGTATGACGAGGTGGTCTTCCAGTGCCCCGTAGGCGCTGGTTCTTGGTCGTCTCTGGCATCGTCGTCCATACCGTCGATGTCTTCGGAGTCGTAGTCTAGCATGTCGGTTAGATCGTCGACAGTGGCTACAAAGTGGGTGGTGGGTGGGTTTTGAATTTCTTTGTCGTCCGCATCCCAACCATCCTAACCGCAGTCCGGCCAGGGCTCTCCTGATAACGAGAGATACTTTAGCCAATTCAGGATGTCGCCAAAGCGTGAGTGCTGAAAGATGTCCGCACCGGTGAACTCCATGATCGGCGCCCAATCGAATTCGATTGGTAGGGGCGCAGGAGGTTCGGAGTCCGGCGAGGAGTCCGGCACCTCGGAGTCACGAGCTTTACAAGGGACAAGGTCAGTATTCGGCTCCATCGCCGTAGAGATTGCAGCCCCCGAGGCGGTGTCCAGCCACCTGTCCTCGATCTGTGCGGTCGGCTCCGAACTATGGGTCAGAGCGGACTCATGTGCAGCCTCCAAGGTACTGTCCGGCGGCAGAGCTAAATCATGCCCATCGTGACAGTGCGGCACGCTCGGCTGTGGCTCGAATCCATCGAAGATCAAGTCTCCGCGGATGTCAGCCGTGAAGTTTAGGCTTCCAAATCTGACCTGATGGCCAGGGGCGTAGCTTTTGATCTGCTCCAGATGGCCAAGTGAATTGGCCCGCAGTGCAAAGCCGCCGAACACAAAGATCTGTCCAGGGAGAAAAATCTCACCCTGGACTGCGTTGTTGTTGATTGAAGGAGCCATCAAGCCTATCGGTGACGACACAGAGGAACTCTCAATGAAAGCACCAATGTCAGTGTCAAAACCGGTGGATCTCGGGTAGGGGGTCCCGAACTATGCGTCTAGGCGGATGGTAACAGGAGACAAGGGACACGATGTTTTTACCCAGGTTCGGGCCCTCTCGATGGAGGTAAAACCCTACTCTGCTTGATTGATATTGATGATATGGGTAGTACAAGAGTGGATCTACCACGAGATCAAGGAGGCTAAACCCTAGAAGCTAGCCTGTGGTATGATCGTTGTAATGGTTGTTCGTCCTACGGACTAAAACCCTCCGGTTTATATAGACAAAGGAGAGGGCTAGGGTTACACAGAGTCGTTTACAATGGTAGGAGATCTACATATCCGTATTGCCAAGCTTGCCTTCCACGCCAAGGAAAGTCCCATCCGGACACGGGATGAAGTCTTCAATCTTGTATCTTCATAGTCTTGGAGTCCGGCCGATGATGATAGTCCGGCTATCCGGACACCCCCTAGTCCAGGACTCCCTCATGCGCCTTTGTGGAAACCATCAAAGGGTGGCAATCAGGGTGGTTCTACATCACCGAGCCGCATGACCCTGAATGGGCAGCGGACCCCGAGTTCAGATCTGGCATCCCCACACGGCTCACCTCCTGGAAAGAGAAGGGCCTATCGTGGGGCGATTCGGAGGAGCTGACCGAACTGCAATCCTGTCTCCAAACCCTGGTGAACAAGAAGCTCAAGCTTGTCAACGTAGTCCAGGTCATGCTCATCCGCCGGATTCTCCCGTGCCAACAACGGGATTTCAACTTGTGGGAGTTCGATCCGGCACAACACCAGACCTTGAGCAGGCTCTTCGACACTACGTACGAAGAGGCCTGGAGGGTGCTGTTCAAGGGCGCCGAGGCCCCCGCATCCGCTACCGAAGTTGCGGATTCAGCTCACAGCGTCAGGCTGGCGAAGTAAGCTATATTGCCCTTTACAAGATGCTTGTTTTCCATAATTTGTCTCTATGCGGGATCTAAACTCCCATTACCTTTAACAGGCCTGGCAGAAGACATCCGGGCAGGTTAACTATCCAGCTCCTCTTCCAGAAGACCCAGCGAACGCCCGCTTGACGGGGCTGCTGGTCCCAGTGCCCTACGTGGTTCCGGAGAAGAAGGCCAAGAAGAAGGCCACGGGAACCCGGAGGAGTTCCCGGCGCCAGGTGTTATCGGACTCATCGTCCGATGACTCCGAGGCGGACTCCTCCCACGAAGACGAGGAGAAGAAGAAAGAGGCCTCTCCCCCAGCGGGTGGAGAGAAGAAGAGGAAGGCTTCCCCAACGGGGGAGGCCGAAGGGTCCAAGAAGGGAAGGACCCTTCCTCCAGACTGTTCCACCAATGCCGATGACGGCGAAGAGGAGTGGCCCTCGAGGGCCAAGCCCCTGGCGAGATCGTAAGTGTCCGGATTCCTGAATAACTCATAATTTTTCTTTCATCGCATAGTGTCTTCTAACACCGCATACAACCATGTAGTCCGCCCAAGGACGATCTCCCCGCTTCGTCGAGCGGGTCCTTGGGTTCGTCCGATGTGAATAGCGCTTCACTTCCGACCGCCTCCTCCCCCCGTGACGCAGACGACACCGAGGTGGGGTCCCAGAAGGGGACCCACCAGGAGGAGGAGGTCTCGGAGGTGCCGCAGGGCAACCTCCCGGACTTTGGACCGGACTCGGCACCGGAACCTTTGGTGGTTCCGGAGTCCGGCGGGCGGCCCCTTCGTGAGAGGGGCGAGATAGCGACGCCGGCGGCCTCCGTCCAACTGGAGGCGCCGGATAATCTACTGGAGGCGCTCAATGGCGCTTCCATTGACGAGGAGCACCACACTGTTATGAGTGCGGTGATTCAGAAAGTTCAGTCCGCCAAAAGCGGGCTGACCGAGCCCTGCACCAACCTTCTAACAGGCTTCGAGGTAAGAATTTTTAAGATATGTAAAATAGTACCACATAGACAGTAGCCCCGCCCGGTTCGGTGTTCGGAAATAAAAGCCGAACTGAGGATCTAAAAACATATACGTAGGAGTCTAACACAAATATGTCAATATGGGAATGCAGGCTGCGCTGCTGACCTCTGCCTCACTGACTGCGGAGGTCAATGCCTTGAAGCAGAGCCTCGAGCAGTCCGCGAGCGAGCTCGGCCGTGCCAAGAAGCAGCTCGAGGACAAGGAGGGTAAGTAACACCTTATTAAAGTTATACCTTATAGAAAAGGATTTGGTTGCAAAAAATGACAGGAATAACATGGGTATTCTAGGGGCTATGAACGAGGTGGCGACCCTGAAGGAGGCGGTGTCCGTGGGCGAACGCAATGCAGCCGTGAAACGCACCGAGCGAGAAAAGCAGGAGGCGCGGGTGGCGGAGGTACGGCAAGAGCTCCAGGCTCTCGTGGAAAAACACGAGAGTTTGGAGCGTGACTCGAAGACTCGAGAGTCCGAGCTCGCGTCGGCTCTCGAGGGCGCCAAAGCCGCTAAGGCCGAAGCCCAAAAGGCCCTCCAGGAAATCGAGGCAGTAAAGAAGATAGCGGCGGGTAAGGCATTCTTCATGCAAAGAAAGCATGTCAAAGTGAATTACTTGTTACTTACCCGGATTCAGAGCTCTCCAGGAGCGTTTGCAGATCTGCCACGTAGCGTGTCTGATGCTGCCGCGTTCCACAGAGCTGAGGAGGGGAGCTCGACGGAAAAGGTGTTCTGGTCTCAGTATGCTGAGGCCAGACATCCGGTGCCCCTGAGCGACCAGCTGAAGCAGCTGGTCGAGGTCCACAAGGTGGCCGAACAGGCCATGAAGGGCCTCATAGTTTGGTTGTGGCCCAAGGAAGCCATGCCTGGGAGCTACTTCGGTCTGGTGCGGCGGTTGGTGGACGCCTGTCCATGGGTTGACATCATCAAGCACTCCGCCTGCATTGAAGGTGCCCGTCGGGCCCCTGCCCGCGCTAAGGTGCACTGGGGCAAGATGGACGCCGAGAAGCTTGTGACGGACGCGCCACCACCGGGCAAGGATTATCGCACGCCCGAGATGTATTATAAGGGTGTCCTGAAGGGTGCCCGCATTATTGCGGGTGAGTGCTCCAAAGATGTAATTTTTTGAGTAGACTGTGCGCTAAGCAATGCTTGTTAATTTAAAATATTACCTTTTGTGTGGCCGTTTATCAAATCTGAGAGATGGCAAGTCGTTGGCTTCGGCCCCCATGCCACGAGTGCTGGGGTGTTCGGGATAAACTTGAGCGCTCTTGTTTCCATTTTTGGGTCCTTCTAGGGAGGCACTCAACACAACGAATGAGGCAACCGGACTTATAATGCTTGAACACTCTCACTTAGCCATAGAATTCTATAATTTTAAATTTCGGCGAAGCCCCTAGTGTTCGGAAGGCCGAATTCGGGGCGCTATCCACGCCTCGGCCGGACAAAGCCGGTTCCTCGCTCTAAGCGGCATAAGTCTTTAGGGACTCGAAGAAACCTCTCGAACAGCGACCGGCTCTCGCCCCATCATGACGGTCAGTTTTAGCTTTCTCCACTGAGGTGCTCAACCCAGCTCAACTAGGGCACAATCGCAGTGGTTCTCCCAGCGCTACCTTAGCCGATATAACGGAACGTAAGGTACCAAAACATGGGAGCCGGGCAAACCCAACTATTGACCCAAGACATGATTCGGAGCCGATGCATATAATGCTATAAGTTCGGGGTGCCGCACTTGTGAAAGTGTTCGGACTTACCACACCATAGTTTAGGGAACTTAAGCCCCTGGTGTATTTGGCCGTACCAAAGCGTACGGGTGCAACGTGTCGTAAGTGAACATATATAGAAAGAAATGCAATGATAAGCAAAACGCAATGCATTGTTTAGTCGAAAAGTACTGCAATTAAGGCAGAACGATACAAATAGTGCGATAAGAAAGGGGTGGGACTACTTTAACATGTCCCCTCCAGGGGTAGGCTGCGGAATGGTGTATAAAACAGGTATAATGCTCGTAATGGAGACCACCTGGATACTCGTCGTAGCTTTTCTGCTTCCCTGGCTGCTGCATCGTGAGTTCGGCGGGTCTACTGCCGGGCAGGGCTTCTGGAAAATGGAGTCCTGAGGATGAGAAAAAAAGGAAAAAAGAAAAAAGGATGACACATTTGGGAACCCCTGGTGTGGTTGAGCCGCACTCTGGGCATGCCGTGGTCGTGCCCCTCCCCCTATGCCCATGGTATCTCCAGAGCGTAGTGATGTACGCGTGGTATTGGTCTCGCAATTTTGCGAGGGCTGGGGTTGGGGCTGCATTGCTACGCATGCTCGGAACGTGCCAGGTGGTCTTGTTGTAGGTTACTCCGGGTGCGCTTGACGGTGTCCGGTCGCTTAACGGCTCGACACAAGAATTGCCTTAAGAGGCTGCTCTGCACTTCCGCCGCAAGAGCCGCTGTATGCTCCTCCGTTCGGAGAGAGCGTTCAGTGTTTCCGTTCACCGTGATGACTCCTTGAGGGCCTGGCATCTTGAGCTTGAGATATGCGTAGTGCGGCACCGCATTGAACTTTGCAAATGCGGTTCGTATGAGCACTGCATGATAGCCGCTGCGGAACGGGACTATGTCGAAGATTAACTCCTCGCTTCTAAAGTTATCCGGGGATCCGAAGACCACTTCAAGTGTGTTTGAGCCAGTACAATTGGCCTCTACACCTGGTATGACGCCTTTGAGGGTCATTTTTGTGGGTTTAATCCTTGAGGGGTCTATCCCATCTTGCGCACTGTATCCTGATAAAGCAGGTTCAGGCTGCTGCCGCCGTCCATCAGGACTCTAGTGAGGTGAAATCCATCGATGATTGGGTCTAGAACCAATGCGGCGAATCCGCCGTGGCGGATACTGGTGGGGTGGTCCCTTCGATCAAAAGTGATCGGGCAGGAGGACCACGGATTGAACTTTGGGGCGACTGGCTCCATCGTGTATACGTCCCTGAGCGCACGCTTCCGCTCCCTTTTGGGTATGTGGGTTGCGTATATCATGTTCACCGTCCGCACTTGTGGGGGGAAACCCTTCTATCCTCTATTGTTCGGCGGCCGTGTCTCCTCCTCATTATCGCTATGCAGCCCCTTGTCATTGCTTTCGGCGATTAACTTTCCTGCCTGCTTGAACACCCAACAATCTCTGTTGGTGTAATTAGCTGGCTTTTCGGGGGTGCCGTGTATCTCGCACAAGCGATCGAGTATCCGGTCCAAATTGGACGGGCCCGGAGTAGTTCTTTTGAATGGCTTTTTCTGCTGACCTGGTTTAGAGCCTCTGAATCTGGCGTTGACTGCCGTATCTTCAGTATTATCATTGTTAATGCGGCACTTGTGCTTATTGCGACGCGACCTACCATTGCTATCTTTGGTATCCGAACTACCAGAGTTTTTGGTTAGGTTGTTACTGCGGGCTAGCCAGCTATCTTCTCCCGCACAGAAGTGGGTCATGAGCGATGTGAGGGCTGCCATTGATTTCGGCTTCTCCTGTCCTAGGTGCCGAGCAAGCCATTCGTCGCGGATGTTGTGTTTGAAGGATGCAAGGGCCTCTGCATCCGGATAGTCGACGATTTGATTTTTCTTGGTTAACAACCGTGTCCAGAATTGTCTGGCCGATTCGTCTGGCTGCTGAATTATGTGGCGTAGGTCATCGGCATCTGGTGGTCGCACATATGTGCCCTGGAAGTTATCAAGGAATGCGGCTTCCAGGTCCTCCCAACACCCAATTGATTCTGCTGGCAAGTTGTTGAGCCAATGCCGAGCTGGTCCCTTAAGCTTGAGTGGGAGGTATATGATGGCATGAAGATCATCACCGCGGGCCATGTGGATATGAAGGAGATAGTTTTCGATCCAAACTGTGGGATCTGTTGTGCCATCGTAGGATTCAATGTTCACGGGTTTGAACCCTTCGGGGATTTGATGATCCATTACTTCATCTGTGAAGCATAGTGGGTGTGCGGCGCCTCTGTATTGTGATATATCACGATGCAGCTCAAGCGAGCTTTGTCTACTGTGTTCGGCCCGGCCGGAATTGCTATATCCGGCGTGGCGGTTGTCGCCGCGTATCATGGGGTGCCCACACGATCCGTAGATCGGTCTTGTTTGTCTTGCCTTATCCTCCAATATGTCTTGCAAGTCTGGCGCATTCCCCCGTGGCTTTTACCTTTCGAGCGATGCCGGGGTGCGGCTTTAGTGGAGGGCCTAGAGGCCTCTCTGTCGTGGCCACGAGGTGGCCGGTCGGCCGTATTGTGCGCTGGTGATGTAGGTTTATATGCTTCCTCCTCTAATCGGGGTAGCAGCTTGCGTTTGGGGTAGCTTTTGGAGGGGGTTCGAGTTCGTACTCTTCTGCCGCAAGGACTTCAGTCCATCTGTCAGCTAGCAAATCTTGATCAGCTCTAAGCTGTTGCTGCTTTTTCTTGAGGCTGCTTGCCGTGGCCATAAGCCTGCGTTTGAAACGCTCTTGTTCGACGGGATCCTCAGGCACGACAAATTCTTCGTCGTTGAGGCTTGCCTCGTCTCCGGAGGGAGGCATGTAATTATCGTCCTCTACCTCTTTGTCTGCCGCTCTCTCACGAGGACTGGCTTCTCCATCCTCCGGTGTTGAATCTTGCTGGAGGGGGTTGTCTTCGGCACTGTCCGGGGTTTTATTGTCTCCGGAGCCGGAATCTCCATTTTTGCTATGGCGGGATTTAGAGCGGCGCCGCTGACGCCGGCGCTTAGGTTGTTTCTTGGAGGGGTCATCCTCTGCTGTTCCATCGCCATTCCCATCCTTTGGGATGTCCACCATGTATATGTCGTATGACGAGGTGGCTTTCCAGTGCCCCGTAGGCGCTGGTTCTTGGTCGTCTCCGGCATCGTCGCCCATACCGTCGATGTCTTCGGAGTCGAAGTCTAGCATGTCAGTTAAGTCATCGACAGTGGCTACAAAGTGGGTGGTGGGTGGGCTTTGAATTTCTTCGTCGTCCGCATCCCAACTGTCCTGACTGTAATCCGGCCAGGGCTCTCCTGATAAAGAAAGATACTTTAGAGAATTCAGGATGTTGCCAAAAGGCGAGTGCTGAAAGATGTCCGCAGCGGTGAACTCCATGATCGGCGCCCAATCAGATTCGATTGGCAGGAGCGCGGAGGGTTCGGGGTACGGAGAGGAGTCTGGCACCTTGGAGTCACGAGCTTCACAAGGGACAGGGTCGGTATTCGGCTCTATCGCCGTGGAGGTAGCAGCCCCCGAGGCGGTGTCTAGCCACACATCCTCGATTGGCTCAGTCGGCTCCGAGCTGAGGGTCGGAGAGGACTCTGGTGCGGCCTCCAGGGCACTGTCCGGCAGCAGAGCTAAATCATGCCCATCGTGACAGTGCGGCGCGCTCGGCTGTGGCTCGAATCCGTCAAAGATCAAGTCTCCGCGGATGTTGGCCATATAGTTCAAACTTCCAAATCTGACCTGATGGCCAGGGGCGTAGTGTCACAGCCCTAGAGCTTGCTTGTAACTAGTGGCATTGCATCCATGCATCATGTCTAAATTTCTTTAAATTTGAAATGAGGAAATTGAAAGCCTCGGAAATCATTTTATTAAAGGGGCAAGAAACCCTAAAATTGCAATCAGTAAATCCAAAATGCCCTAGAAATAGCTCTGACAATTTTGGCAAGAGTTATAAATCAAACCAAAATTTTGGGACATTTCTAAAGAATTATTTGGGCTCTGATTTTAAATCAATATTTTATTTGAATTTGGAGTTATATTCATAATATATAATGAATATATTTTCAAATGCCCCGAGATATTTTATGTTTATGAGGAGTAGACCTTAAGTGACATAAAATTATCCAGGGGAGTTTTGGCACTGTTTTCAAATTTGTTTGAATTTGAATTCAGTGGCAATTAAATAGAAAACAGAACAGAAATATAAAAAAAAAGAGAGAAGCCCAGCCACTTACCTGGCGCCTACCTGTGCGGCCTGCTGCAGAAACCGGCCCAGCCCATCTCCACTCCCCCCCTGTCGTCTTCCTCCTCGCCAGAAGGACCGAGGTGTGGCGCGCGCCCGAGAGCCCCGGCCACCTCCTGCTTCGCGCTGGAGGCCGCCCTTCGTCCTAATCCGTGCCACGGAGACGCCCAGCACCTTCCCCCTCACTCCCCCAAACCCTCTGGTGCCTCTCCCCTCTCACACCGAGCTCATTCCCCTCCTCTGCTCTTCCTCCCTCTCATCACCGAACGCACCTGCCGCCGCTGACTTGCACCACTGCGGCCATGGCCCCTCCCTCGTCCCCTTGAGCAGCCCAGGAGCTCCGCCTCGACCCCCTCTTCCTCCCCACCAAGCCAAGCCCCTCAGGAAGCTCTGCATCGCCTCCACGCCGTCGTCTTCATCCTCGACCGCCGCCGATGGTCGCCGCTCGATTCGCAGCAACGAGGACGCCCCCAAGCTCACCAACCCCTTCGTTCGATCCGCTATGAGCTGCTGCGTCGATCCCCTCCCTCCCCTGGCACTTTTTCTCCCGCTAACGCCAATATCCACTGGAGCCGAGAGCTCTTCGCCGCCGGCCATGTCGCCGCCGTAGCCACTGTTGCCTAGAGCTGCAACCGAGCATGCGGTCGTGCTCAGTGCAACCCCAGGAGGTCGTAACACCCCTCTTTGCCTCCTGTCGTGCTCCCTAACCCCGAAACCCAGTTCATCCGAACGCCGGCGCCGCCGTGAGCTTCATTCCGGTGAGCTCCGGCCACCCCACCTCGCCCCGGTTGCACCGTTCGATGCGCGGGATCGCCAGCTTTCCGTAGAGCCCAACGGCGCCTCGAATGGTTCCCTGTATCGCAATCCCGAGCCGCCCTGCTGTTTCTGTCGTCGCCGGCGACAAGTCGCCGGCAGGTTTGACCTGATCGACCTGGGGTTTGACCCCCCAGGGTCGCTGACTAGTGGGGCCAGGCCCTGCTAACTTTAGTTAAATATTAATTAAACCTAATTAGCCACTAACACTGACCAGTGGGCCCCGACCCCCCCTAATCCTTTAATTAAGCAGATAACCCCCTGTTAACTAACTGTGACACTGACATATGGGTCCCACGGGTCAGATTTGACCTGGACAACGCCCGTTGACTTGCTGATGTCACCGTGAAGTCATGCTGACGTAGTAATAGGTTTTCTGGATTTATTATTATTCAAGAAATTTCAGAAAATGCCCTAAACTTCAATAATTCATAGAAATTCAACCGTAACTCCAAATTAAATAATTTATATATGAACAATTATCAGAAAAATTCAAGGAATTCATCTGTACCATTTTCATGCATGTTTGAACAATGTTTGTCCTCTGTTTTGGAAAAAACAAATAAAGGGCATTTAAATAATCATATATGGAGTTGGAATTTGAATCATGTATTCAAACCAACTTCATTTAAATCATAGCTAGGTGCATTAGCCCAAAACACATTCATGTTGCCATGTCATAGCATGCATCATATTGTGCATTGCATTGATCGTGTTTCTTCTGTGTTTGCTGGTAATTGTCCCCTCTCGGTAGACGCTGCTCCGATGATGTGATCGTTGACACTGATGAAGACTCAATCCTATCTTCAGAAGTGCCAGGCAAGCAAAACCCCCTTGTTCATTCTGATACAATCCTACTCTCTCGCTCCTGCTCTCTTTTAATGCATTAGGACAACACCGATTCATCTGTTACTTGCTGCGGTAGCTGAACCCCTTTATCCTCTGCATGACCTGTCATTGCCACAGTAAATAGATGAAACCCACTAGCATGAGTAAGAGTTGTTTGAGCCCTGTTGTGCCTACTCATTCATGCTTGTTTGTCATGCCTGCTACTGCTTAGAGTTGAGTCAGGTCTGATTCATCGGGGATGAATCAGAGGTGTGTGAACATGTCCTACTGTGTGTGAGCTAAGTGTGTGAATACGATTTGGTAAAGGTAGCGGTGAGAGGCCATGTAGGAGTACATGGTGGGTTGTCTCATTGCAGCCGTCCTCAGGAACTGAGTTCTGTGTTTGTGATCCATGATTCAGCTACTACCACGCATTGGGCCCGAAACCAATGGACCCTCTCGGCTTATTAATCAGCCTTGTCCTCTGTCCAAGAGTTGCAAGTAGTTTCTGGTGTTTGTAGTATGCTGGAGGCGGTGCGCAGCGTTGACCGTAGGGGTGGGCTGTGATGCGGTAGGCACGTGGCACGGTGTACCGGGCGCCCGTTTGGTGTCTCGGGAACCCTGTTCACATCGTTTGGGGCTGTGAGCGAAACTCCGGCCGGATCTCCTCATGGATGGAACCCGAATAGGCGATAAACCTGGACTAGAGACTCAAGTGTTTAGGCAGGCCATGGCCGACACCCACGTTGGGCTTCCGCTTGAAGGTTGCCGAGTACATGTCGTGTAAACGACGGTAAGTGGTGAGAGCGTGTGTGAAGAAGTACACCCCTACAGGGTTGACATCATCTATTCGAATAGCCGTGTCCGCGGAAAAGGACTTCTGGGTTGCTTATATCAGTTCGTAGACAAGTGAAAGTGGATACCCTAAAATACGCAAGATAAGCGTGAGTGCTATGGTTGGCGTTCTCGTAGGGAGACGGGAGCGGATCCATAGTGGTGTATTGATATGGTGAATATGTGGACTCGTGTGCGCCACCTCAAAAGAGTTACATTGCAGTCGTAGTTCAGGATAGCCACCGAGTCAAAGCTGGCTTGCTGTTGTTAAACCCCACCACCCCTTTGTTGATAATGATGCATATGTAGTTAGTTCTGATGTAAGTCTTGCTGGGTACATTTGTACTCACGTTTGCCTATTTTATGTTTTTGCAGAGAGACTTCGGTCTCGCTAGTAGTACCGCGTGGACTTCGACGTTTAGCTTGTTACCTCAGCTACGATCTTGTGCCTCGGCAGGATCTGGTAGATAGTCAGGCTTTTCAGCCTTTTTTCATTTATAGTTGTCTGTACTCAGACATGTTAAGCTTCCGCATGTGCTTTGACTGGTATGCTCTGATTGTTGGGTCATGAGACCCATGTTTGTAATATCTTGCTCCTCGGAGCCTATTGAATAAATTACTTGAGTCGTAGAGTCATGTTGTGATGCCATGTTGTATTTGCACATATCGAGCATATTGTGTGTATGTTATTGAAATGCTTGGTATGTGTGGGATCTGACTATCTAGTTGTTTATCCTTAGTAGCCTCTCTTACCGGGAAATGTCTCCTAGTGTTTCCACTGAGCCATGGTAGCTTGCTACTGCTTCGGAACACTTAGGCTGGCCGGCATGTGTCCTTCTTCGTTCCTGTGTCTGTCCCTTCGGGGAAATGTCACGCGATGAATACCGGAGTCCTGCTAGCCCAGTGCTACAGCCTGGATTCACTCGCTGATGACCGACACGTTCGATGCTGGGTCATGGATGCCTGTCTCTGTAAGTTAGTGCCACTTTGGGTTTACGACTAGCCATGTCAGCCCGGGCTCTTTATCATATGGATGCTAGCGACACTGTCATATACGTGTGCCAAAAGGCGCAAACGGTCCCGGGCAAAGGTAAGGCGACACCCGTGGGAATACCGTGCGTGAGGCCGCAAAGTGATATGAGGTGTTACATGCTAGATCGATGTGGCATTGAGTCGGGGTCCTGACAGTGTTGGTATCAGAGCTTGACTGCCTGTAGGATTACCAAGCCAAACTGGTCGATGTTGAGTCTAGAAATTCTTTAGTTATATGTAGGGGAATTGATTGTGGGATGGAACGTAAGTCTCTTTTTACTCCTTATACCTTATGCCCTTCTGATCTGAGTCATCTTATCTTTCCTACGGGGATTAAGAACTAGGCTATCTCTTCTTTCTATCAGGATCACGTGTTACTTATCCGTAGATTTATAAGATTGTTGGACTTAAGCCTCGTTTCAGTTCCTATTACTTCCGTATGTTAACTGTTGATCTCGAAACCTTGGTATTGTGCTTCTGAGTGGTTATGCCACCATTTTGTGAATGTCTCAAATCTTTTCTGAGCATTTATAGCCGTTATGCTGTCCGAGTCATCCCAGGTTTCTAAATAGTCTGATGCATTTGCAAAATCCTTTCCCTCTGGTTTCGATGTTCCTTTATGCCAGCTCAATCACATAATTGTAAGTTGAGGTACTTTATTGCCTCGACATATATGTTGGAATAATTATTATGACCCTAGGTGTTTTAGGGAGTCACCTAGTAATCTAGCAACGTTTTGCCCAGTGTGAAGATTCTGGCCTTTATTATCGAAAGCATCCTGTGATGCCATTTAGTTAGTAGGCATTCTATTCCTGGGTTCTTGAACCCGAGATTCACCCTACTTACATCATGTTGATAGTGTTGCTAGTTCCTTTAGGATATTAGTAACCTTTGCGATAGTCCTCAAGGTCCGTGGTACATCCTTCTTCCAATTACCATGAACCATTCTTGGCAGGAGTTCTTCTGAACCAAAAGATGACAACAAGAGTGCTCTCGATGAGTTCTCCATGCTATATTGTGACACTGCCAGCTCAACCTTTCTGCATGGGTTATCCGGAAGAATTATGTTGAACTTGGTTCGACATACTAATCTATGCATCCACAACTCAGAAAGTTATATGTTCCTTTGAGTTGTCCCTCTTTAGTTGTCTACTGACCTTCTCTATCAATTGATAGTCAAGAGTATGCGTGCGTTCGTTTATCGATGCCTATTACTCTTGTGACCCGTCAAGCCATTATGTCCTGAATGACTTGGAGAAACAAACTCCAGTACCTCTTCCATATCCAGGATTGGGTCAAAGCAGTTGTATTCCACAGATCAAATGCCAATCCAGCTTTTGGTTCTGTTCTACCTTGGAGTATTACCATCTTTTATATCGGGATTGTTATAGGAATCGCACACCATCCTATGAACTCTTGGTACAGTGATACTTCTTGCCATCATTGTTCATTCCTCGGTTCCTGTGTTATTGTAACCGGAATGCCGACAAATGAATCATGGCGTGTGAAATCAATACTGCTAGCAAATCTGTTGCTTGGTAGTTAAATGGACGATAACCTCATTCTTAGCGTGTTGGTTTTTGAATCATCCTTCTAAGACTGATCGTGCTACCTAGTCCTTATTTCGGTGCACCCTTCGATTGATGAGTTAGGATCTTGTCAAGTCCTCACTCGTTTGATCATATCGTCTTGCCCTCAAAAGCGAGATTGTTCTCGAGCTTAGTAACATACCGGTGGTTCGTGATTTTCCGAATATCTTCTCGAAAGTATCACCAGGTTGTCACCTGACTGTTATGTTGAGCTCGTGATCAAGTTGGTTTATTCCTGTGAACCACCCCTTCTCCAAGAGTCTGTGTTAGATACCCCTGAGCTAGTTGGTTAAGCTAGACAACAACTTGGAGAATTGGAAGATAAAAGCTTGCCTAACTTAGTTCGTTCCAAAGGGATATTCTTGTGTAGTGTGTGTTGAAGATAGATGATATCTTTATTGGTTGATCCTCGTGATGAATTGTTGGATCTATTATCTTACCCCATCTTTGATTTGAGTGTGGGCTATCCTCAAATCAAGTCAGAACCAACGATGTTCGTAATGTTGTCCTACTCGTGGTTTTTCCTCGAGCATACACCGTTATATTCTTGGGTCTGACCAATGCTATCACCGTGTTCACTTAACTATGGAATTCCTTTTAAAGGAAACCCGGATGAATTGTTGTTGAGCCCATTGACAACATCCTTATCTCCTCCATGATTTTGTTGAACATTAAGCTAGTGTTGGAAACTTTTGAAAGCATTCCCTCATTCTAGTTCATGAAGCATATGTTCAGATGTAAGAAGTGACTTCCTCCAGTTCATGTGCATTGGTGAAAGTTGCCGACGTGAATTTGAGAAAGTTAGTTTTGCTTCCTCTGGAATCATCCCAAGTCAGTCATGCATACGTGCGAAGTATTATGTGGTCTGGAGACTTGCAACCTTCATTCCATATGTGTCCCGAGCACACCAAGCCACCGATTGATTTGTTCAAGGAGAAGAAGTTCCTTCTTAAGAGCATGCCTTATGCAAGGACTTCGATATCCTTGTTGATGGTTTCCCCACCTGAACTCGGTAGTGTTTTATTATAAGACTACCACGTGGTCATGCTTGTCTGGGACAACGTGTTCACATGTTTGTAGCAGAACCGGCTCATGTTTTGGAGCTTACTATCGTAGTTCATTTCCCGAGAATCTCGCAACGTCATCTCGTCGATTTGTGTTGCAAACTTTCGTTTTTCTTCCTAGACTCGATGAGTCTGGAATATCCTGACACCAACCAGATCTGAATCTCAGGCAGATATGATGGTTTGGAACATTTTCCAAGAACTATAATATCGGTCCCTCGGAAATCGGAAAAGTGGATGTCGTGGCCAACACATCCAGCCGGAAGACCTGTTATTATAATATCTTGATTGAGGAAGTTGGCCACCTCCCCATAGGGATTTCATAGGATTTACTCCCTAGTTGCCCCTATGGATTTCTGTGTTCCGAAGTTCGACCTTTTTACTCGATGTTCTAGATATCAAACCATATCTATGAATGGGTTACACTAGCACATCAAGGAGAACATTAGAAGCGGAGTGCTAAATGTCTCTCGGTCGATCATCCAGATTTCGTCCCCTTGGCCTCGCTAAGGTGAAATCTGAGAAGGTGTTATCTCCCTTTGCATCTGCATCCTCCATCACCATTCATCATGGTAGCAAGTTGTGTTGCCAGGATCCTTGACACGGATATTGGTAGAATCTTGATGATTATGGAAATGCTCAAGTTCTTGAGAGCACGCACAAGCGCTAGGTGTTATCATCGACACTAACTGGAGTGCTCTCAGTTTCCTCGGCAATGCTATAACCATTCCAATAGTGGAATAACTCTCTATTGTTGAGCCTCTCCCCAGTTACCAGAATCATTCCCAGCATTTGCATTTTGTTCCCAGCTTGCAACGCCAATGGGCCATTCTACCATGGGTCTCTTCCATTTCCGGTGATAAGCAAATTCATCCATTACGTTGTCTTCAACAAGGTAATCCACATCATTCAAGTCCGAGTATGCCATTCTACCGATCCCCTCCAAACGATCGCTCGAGAATTGCCTTAGGCTGGTTTAAAGGGTTTCAATGATCTCTGAATCAAAGGTAATTCTTTTCGCCACTTAAGGGGATATTTCTACGAGTCACCTTCCCTAAGGTGCATCGTTATGGTATCATGGAAACTCAACTCCTCACTACGTTGACAACCACTCACCACCCTTTTTAGCGTGGAATTGTTGTCTACCTAGTGAACCCTCGTCATTTGTTCCACTCCATCCCTCTAGATGTGTGTTTTGTGTCTTAGCTCGAGTGGTGTTACTATGCCTCATTCTGCGAGTTGATCCTAAGTTGTTCGAGCTTCGAGAAGATCGATCCTTCTAGAGTCTCCTTCTTCTCTCGTGGTCGTGTTAGCTGGAGTTCTCAGAGCAAGATTCGAGACAATGATGGTGAACGAATCAATGTTCAGTTGAAGTGCAACCTGGATCATGAAGATTGTGCTAGTTTGCGTTCCCCCTTCACCTTACCCTACGCTTGAATCTCGGGACGAGATTTTTGTTTAGTGGGGGTGAGTTGTCACAGCCCTAGAGCTTGCTTGTAACTAGTGGCATTGCATCCATGCATCATGTCTAAATTTCTTTAAATTTGAAATGAGGAAATTGAAAGCCTCGGAAATCATTTTAATAAAGGGGCAAGAAACCCTAAAATTGCAATCAGTAAATCCAAAATGCCCTAGAAATAGCTCTGACAATTTTGGCAAGAGTTATAAATCAAACCAAAATTTTGGGACATTTCTAAAGAATTATTTGGGCTCTGATTTTAAATCAATATTTTATTTGAATTTGGAGTTATATTCATAATATATAATGAATATATTTTCAAATGCCCTGAGATATTTTATGTTTATGAGGAGTAGACCTTAAGTGACATAAAATTATCCAGGGGAGTTTTGGCACTGTTCTCAAATTTGTTTGAATTTGAATTCAGTGGCAATTAAATAGAAAACAGAATAGAAATATAAAAAAAAGAGAGAAGCCCAGCCACTTACCTGGCGCCTACCTGTGCGGCCTGCTGCAGAAACCGGCCCAGCCCATCTCCACTCCCCCCCTGTCGTCTTCCTCCTCGCCAGAAGGACCGAGGCGTGGCGCGCGCCCGAGAGCCCCGGCCACATCCTGCTTCGCGCTGGAGGCCGCCCTTCGTCCTAATCCGCGCCACGGAGACGCCCAGCACCTTCCCCCTCACTCCCCCAAACCCTCTGGTGCCTCTCCCCTCTCCCACCGAGCTCATTCCCCTCCTCTGCTCTTCCTCCCTCTCATCACCGAACGCGCCTGCCGCCGCTGACTTGCACCACCGCGGCCATGGCCCCTCCCTCGTCCCCTTGAGCAGCCCAGGAGCTCCGCCTCGACCCCCTCTTCCTCCCCACCAAGCCAAGCCCCTCAGGAAGCTCTGCATCGCCTCCACGCCATCGTCTTCATCCTCGACCGCCGCCGATGGTCGCCACTCGATTCGCAGCAACGAGGACGCCCCCAAGCTCACCAACCCCTTCGTTCGATCCGCTATGAGCTGCTGCGTCGATCCCCTCCCTCCCCTGGCACTTTTTCTCTCGCTAACGCCAATATCCACGGAGCCGAGAGCTCTTCGCCGCCGGCCATGTCGCCGCCGTAGCCACCGTTGCCTAGAGCTGCAACCGAGCATGCGGCCGTGCTCAGTGCAACCCCAGGAGGTCGTAACACCCCTCTTTGCCTCCTGTCGTGCTCCCTAACCCCGAAACCCAGTTCACCCGAATGCCGGCGCCGCCGTGAGCTTCATTCCGGTGAGCTCCGGCCACCCCAGCTCGCCCCGGTTGCACCGTTGGATGCGCGGGATCGCCAGCTTTCCGTAGAGCCCAACGGCGCCTCGAATGGTTCCGTGTATCGCAATCCCGAGCCGCCCCGCCGTTTCTGTCGTCGCCGGCGACAAGTCGCCGGCAGGTTTGACCTGATCGACCTGGGGTTTGACCCCCCCAGGGTCGCTGACTAGTGGGGCCAGGCCCTGCTAACTTTAGTTAAATATTAATTAAACCTAATTAGCCACTAACACTGACCAGTGGGCCCCGACCCCCCCTAATCCTTTAATTAAGCAGATAACCCCCTGTTAACTAACTGTGACACTGACATATGGGTCCCACAGGTCAGATTTGACCTGGACAACGCCCGTTGACTTGCTGATGTCACCGTGAAGTCATGTTGACGTAGTAATAGGTTTTCTGGATTTATTATTATTCAAGAAATTTTAGAAAATGCCCTAAACTTCAATAATTCATAGAAATTCAACCGTAACTCCAAATTAAATAATTTATATATGAACAATTATCAGAAAAATTCAAGGAATCCATCTGTACCATTTTCATGCATGTTTGAACAATGTTTGTCCTCTGTTTTGGACAAAACAAATAAAGGGCATTTAAATAATCATATATGGAGTTGGAATTTGAATCATGTATTCAAACCAACTTCATTTAAATCATAGCTAGGTGCATTAGCCCAAAACACATTCATGTTGCCATGTCATAGCATGCATCATATTGTGCATTGCATTGATCGTGTTTCTTCTGTGTTTGCCGGTAATTGTCCCCTCTCGGTAGACGCTGCTCCGATGATGTGATGGTTGACACTGATGAAGACTCAATGCTATCTTCAGAAGTGCCAGGCAAGCAAAACCCCCTTGTTCATTCCGATACAATCCTACTCTCTCGCTCCTGCTCTCTTTTAATGCATTAGGACAACACCGATTCATCTGTTACTTGCTGCGGTAGCTGAACCCCTTTATCCTCTGCATGACCTGTCATTGCCATAGTAAATAGATGAAACCCACTAGCATGAGTAGGAGTTGTTTGAGCCCTGTTGTGACTACTCATTCATGCTTGTTTGTCATGCCTGCTACTGCTTAGAGTTGAGTCAGGTCTGATTCATCGGGGATGAATCAGAGGTGTGTGAACATGTCCTACTGTGTGTGAGCTAAGTGTGTGAATACGATTTGGTAAAGGTAGCGGTGAGAGGCCATGTAGGAGTACATGGTGGGTTGTCTCATTGCAGCCGTCCTCAGGAACTGAGTTCTGTGTTTGTGATCCATGATTCAGCTACTACCACGCATTGGGCCCGAAACCAATGGACCCTCTCGGCTTCTTAATCACCCTTGTCCTCTGTCCAGGAGTTGCAAGTAGTTTCTGGTGTTTGTAGTATGCTGGAGGCCGTGCGCAGCGCTGACCGTAGGGGTGGGCTGTGATGCAGTAGGCACGTGGCACGGTGTACCGGGCGCTCGTTTGGTGTCTCGGGAACCCTGTTCACATCGTTTGGGGCTGTGAGCGAAACTCCGGCCGGATCTCCTCATGGATGGAACCCGAATAGGCGATAAACCTGGACTAGAGACTCGAGTGTTTAGGAAGGCCATGGCCGACACCCACGTTGGGCTTCCGCTTGAAGGTTGCCGAGTACATGTCGTGTAAAGGACGGTAAGTGGTGAGAGCTTGTGTGAAGAAGTACACACCTGCAGGGTTAACATCATCTATTCGAATAGCCGTGTCCGCGGAAAAGGACTTCTGGGTTGCTTATATTAGTTCATAGACAAGTGAAAGTGGATACCCTAAAATACGCAAGATAAGCGTGAGTGCTATGGTTGGCGTTCTCGTAGGGAGACGGGAGCGGATCCAAAGTGGTGTATTGATATGGTGAATATGTGGACTCGTGTGCGCCACCTCAAAAGAGTTACATTGCAGTCGTAGTTCAGGATAGCCACCGAGTCAAAGCTGGCTTGCTGCAGTTAAACCCCACAACCCCTTTGTTGATAATGATGCATATGTAGTTAGTTCTGATGTAAGTCTTGCTGGGTACATTTGTATTCACGTTTGCCTATTTTATGTTTTTGCAGAGAGACTTCGGTCTCGCTAGTAGTACCGCATGGACTTCGACGTTTAGCTTGTTACCTCAGCTACGATCTTGTGCCTCGGCAGGATCTGGTAGATAGTCAGGCTTTTCAGCCTTTTTTCCATTTATAGTTGTCTGTACTCAGACATGTTAAGCTTCCGCATGTGCTTTGACTGGTATGCTCTGATTGTTGGGTCATGAGACCCATGTTTGTAATATCTTGCTCCTCGGAGCCTATTGAATAAATTACTTGAGTCGTAGAGTCATGTTGTGATGCCATGTTGTATTTGCACATATCGAGCATATTGTGTGTATGTTATTGAAATGCTTGGTATGTGTGGGATCTGACTATCTAGTTGTTTATCCTTAGTAGCCTCTCTTACCGGGAAATGTCTCCTAGTGTTTCCACTGAGCCATGGTAGCTTGCTACTGCTCCGGAACACTTAGGCTGGCCGGCATGTGTCCTTCTTCGTTCCTGTGTCTGTCCCTTCGGGGAAATGTCACGCGATGAATACCGGAGTCCTGCTAGCCCAGTGCTACAGCCTAGATTCACTCGCTGATGACCGACACGTTCGATGCTGGGTCATGGATGCCTGTCTCTGTAAGTTAGTGCCACTTTGGGTTTACGACTAGCCATGTCAGCCCGGGCTCTTTATCATATGGATGCTAGCGACACTGTCATATACGTGTGCCAAAAGGCGCAAACGGTCCCGGGCAAAGGTAAGGCGACACCCGTGGGAATACCGTGCGTGAGGCCGCAAAGTGATATGAGGTGTTACATGCTAGATCGATGTGGCATTGAGTCGGGGTCCTGACACGTAGCTTTCGATCTGCTCCAGATGGCCAAGTGAATTGGCCCACAGTGCAAAGCCGCCGAATACGAAGATCTGTACGGGGAGAAAATTCTCGCCCTGGACCACGTCGTTGTTGATGATCGAAGGAGCCATCGGGCCTATGGGTGACGACACAGAGGAACTCTCAATGAAAGCACCAATGTCGGTGTCAAAACCGGCGGATCTCGGGTAAGGGGTCCCGAACTGTGCTTCTAGGCGGATGGTAACAGGAGACAAGGGACACGATGTTTTCACCCAGGTTCGGGCCCTCTTGATGGAGGTAAAACCCTACTCCTGCTTGATTGATATTGATGATATGGGTAGTACAAGAGTAGATCTACCACGAGATCAAGGAGGCAAAACCCTAGAAGCTAGCCTATGGTATGATGGTTGTTCATCCTACGGACTAAAACCCTCTGGTTTATATAGACACCGGAGAGGGCTAGGGTTACACAGAGTCGGTTACAATGGTAGGAGATCTACATATCCGTATCGCCAAGCTTGCCTTCCACGCCAAGGAATCTTGTATCTTCATAGTCTTTGAGTCCGGAAAATGATGATAGTTCGGCTATCCGGACACCCCCTAGTCCAAGACTCCCTCAGGCCCCCTCGGTGGCATCTCGAAGGCAAAGGAAGGAGGAAGGCGTATCCAGGAGCTTGGAGGCATGGCGGCGTGAAGTATGAGCTCGCGAGAGGAGTCCGCGGCGTGGACTCCGGGAGCGATGGCGTGCACCGCCACAACTCGTCGACGCCGCCGACGGTGTAGGCGGTGCTGCTCGGCGCCTTCCTCTTCAAGGTCCTCAGCCCAGGCATACAGAGGTAGCGGAAACCCATGGGGTGGCTGCTCATACCAAGGCCTCGATGTCTCCGGCCGAGCAACCTCGTCACGGCGGCCGGGGACCGGCCGTTTCTTCAGCGGGAGCGGGTCGGGCCCCTCTCGGGGGGCCTTTCCCTTCTCCTCGGCTGAGAACTGGCGGATCGGCGCCATTGGCGTCAAGATGGAGGAGGAGCCAGGAAGAAGGAGCGGAGCAAGAAGAGATGGACTGCGGGGGCTCACGCCTCTCCATACTTATAGACTAGAGGAGGCCAACTGTCAGCCTCCACGATCACAGGTAATCATGACTCATTTTTGCATGCAGGTACTCGTCAAATCGGGCAGTTGCCCAGGCAGCGTGGGGAAGCGGAGACGCCCATGTCCAATCAACTGCCACGCAACAACCAATGCTGCAGGCTCTTGGGGCCCGCGGCGCTCCGCACTTGCCCTTTCGCTTCGCTGCTAAGCCAAGTCCGTTGCGCCTTGGGCCCGGGGGCTACTGTCAGTGTTCTGGGAACGGGGGTCCTCAGACTTGCCTGCCTACGGCCTACGACATGGCTCGAGGGGTGGCCCAGTACGGCCCATCTTCATCAACTCAAGATCAAGACCCTCGCGAGGGGCCGAGCCTCGTGGGGAGGACGACGCAAGGCTTCCTCGGGAACGGCCTCACTAGGCAAGCTCGCGAGGAGGCGGAGAGATCAAGGTAGGGGTACCTCGCGAGTTGCCCATGACGCAAGCCATGACGATCGAGACTAGGCAGGCACCAGGTGAGCGTCGGCCTGTGTAGTGTTCTTGTTTCCTCTTTGGTGCAAAGGGGGCAAGCGCGGGTGCGGAGTACCGAGGCATCAAGCAAAGGTTACCATTTCGATGCAACAACACCAAGACCAGCAGAGCGGCAGGACGGAGGTCACCGTGGAGCCCAAGACGGCGTTATCGCCAGTGCTTTTGGCAGCCAAAGACCAACTAGAGTTAGGATAACTTGTACTAGATGTTCCCCTTCAAAATGGCCGTTGTTGGCTCCCTTCCCGCTCAATATTTTGGAAGAGGACCAGGGCCTCTATATATAGAGGTAGCCATCACAGTAGAAGGCATCTAGATCTCACCTAGAGCTAACAGAGACGAAGCAATTCCTCTCCAAGCACACCACCACAAGAACACCCCTCGCAAGGCTGTTCTTCCTCTGTACTGCTCATCATCAGCCATAGAGGCAATCCACCACACCACACACTGGATTAGGGTGTTACACCACAACGGTGGCCCGAACCAGTATAAACCTTGTGCCCCTTGTGTTGTTCATCGTGTAGCTTAGATTCGCATCGAGGCGTTGGGACGTGGATCGGTAGGGGGAAGATCTTTGTGCACACCCCAGAGTTCGGACCTTAAGGGTTTTGCCAGAACCTGATATCCGACAAAATTCAATCTGATGAAAAATATATCATATTCTTCACTGATGAAGTATATGGGTTCTTAAGTTGCACTAATTCATCTGCAGGATGAACAACCGAAAGCTACTGAGTGGGTCATCGACAGTGGATATACAAATCACATGACCGGTCATAGGAACTTATTGATGGACACAACTTTGTCTCCATCTCATCTGAAGCATATCACCTACGCTGACACAGGCAAAAGCAAGGTATTGGGTCTAGGTAGGGTTGCAATCTCAAAGGATAGACACATGGACAAAGTCATGCTTGTCGAGTCCTTAGGATTCAACCTCATGTCTGTCTCAATGCTTTGTGATCTTGATATGGTTGTCGTCTTTGGCAAATATCGCTGCATTGTGCTAATGGAATTTGACAATTCCAAAGTCTTCGAAGGCTTTAGGATAGGATATTTGTATATTGTTGATTTCTCTGCGGGACCATAGCCTGCCACATGTCTACTTGCAAAAGCTTCGGAGGGCTGGTTATGGCATCAACGACTTGGTCATGCTGGCATGAGGAACTTGCATACAATTGCAAAGGAGAAGCATGTCATTGGCATCAAGGGTGTCATATTCCTCAAAGATCATCTTTGTGGGGCTTGTGAGGCTGGAAAGATCACCAGAGCCAAGCATCCCTCGAAGACTATCATGACCACTTCTTGTCCCTTTGAATTACTTCACATGGATCTCTTTGGCCCTACTCATTATGCCACATTCACTAATTCTACATCATTATATGGCTTTGTCATTGTTGATGATTATTCTCTTTACACATGGGTGCATATCATCACTTACAAAAATGAAGTGTGGGAAGTCTTGAAACGATTTTCCTCAAGAGCATCTACAAATTTCGTTGTGAAGATCAAGCGTATCAGAAGTGATAATGGGACTGAGTTCAAGAATACTGGTCTTGATGACTATCTTGATGAACTTGGTATTACTCACGAGTTATCTGCCCCTTATACTCCTGAGAAGAATGGCGTCGTGGAGCGCAAGAACCGGACTCTTGTTGAGATGGCTTGCACTATGCTTGATGAATACAAGACCCCACCTCGTTTCTGGCCTGATGCTATTGATACCACGTGCCACATCATCAACAGGGTATATCTTCACAATTTATTCAAAAAGACCTCATATGAACTCCCTATTGACAAGAAACCCAATGTAAATTATTTCAAAGTCTTCGGTGCTAAATGCTGGATTAGAGATCCTCATCACAACTTTAAATTTGCACCGAGAGCACATGAGGGTTTTATTCTTGGTTATGGAAAGGACTCACGCACCTGCAGAGTCTTCAACACCTATCATCACAAGGTTGTCGAAATTGTAGATGTGCGGTTCGATGAGACTAATGGCTCGCAAAGAGAGCACCTACCTCCTGTGCTAGATGAAATGTCACCTAAGGAATCCATCAAGTTCAAAGCTACTGATGATGTCATCCCTACCGAAGAACCTGTTGAAGAAGTCATTCCTGAACATGAAGAAAATCATGCTGGTGCTACTGAAGAAAATGGCCCTGAAGAAAATGATGTGCCAAATCAAATTCGTCAATCTGCTCATCCTCGCATTGCAAATGAAGTGCAGATTGAGAGAATCATCGAGAACATCAATGCACCAAGTCCTATCATGTGCTCAAAAGCTTCACATTTGTCTAACTTTTGTGGGCATTTTGCATTTGTCTCTATCACAGAGCCCTCCAAAGTTGATGAAGCATTTCTCGAGCCTGAGTGGATTCAAGCAATGCAAGATGAATTGCATCAATTCGAGCTCAATAATGTGTGGGAGCTTGTCGAACGACCATACCCACACAAGCACAATATCATCAGCACCAAATGGATCTACCGCAACAAGCAAGATGAAAATGGCCTTGTGGTGAGGAATAAGGCTCGTCTTGTAGCTCAAGGCTACACACAGGTTGAAGGAATTGATTTCGATGAAACTTTTGCACCTGTTGCTAGACTTGAGGCTATTCACATATTGCTTGCTTATGCTAACCATCATAATATCATCTTACATCAAATGGATGTGAAAAGTGCATTTCTCAATGGTAATCTTGAGGAAGAAGTATATGTTGCTCAACCACCAGGTTTTGAGGATCCAAAACTTCCAGATCACGTCTTTAGACTCAACAACACCCTCTATGGCCTCAAGCAAACACCTCGGGCGTGGTATGATACATTGAAGCAATTCCTCATGAAGAAAGGCTTCAAACCCGGTTCACTTGACCCAACTCTTTTCACCAAAGCATATGATGATGAATTATCCGTGTGCCAAATATATGTTGATGATATTATCTTTGGCTGTACAAACCAACATTACAGTGACGAATTTGCCTATATGATGAGGTGAGGAATATCAAATGTCTATGATGGGAGATTTGAAATTCTTCTTAGGTCTTCAAATTCGTCAACAGCACAATGGAATGTTCATATCCCAGGAGAAATACCTCAAGGATGTCTTGAGGAAATTCGGCATGCAAGATTGCAAAGGTGTCAAAATACCTATGCCCACAAATGTCCATCTATGCACTGATGAAAATGGTAAAGACTTCAATCAAAAGGTATACCGCTCCATGATTGGCTCTTTATTGTATCTGTGTGCATCTAGGCTGGATATTATGCTTAGTGTTTGCATGTGTGTCCGATTTCAAGCTACACCGAAGGAATCACACCATAAGGCTATGAAGCATATTCTTCGATATCTAGCTCACACTCTAACACTTGGATTATGGTATCCCAAGGGCTCAGCTTTTGATCTCATTGGATATTCCGACTCTGACTATGCTGCTAATCGTGTGGATCGTAAGTCAACATTAGGCACATGTCATATCCTCAGACGATCCTTGGTATGTTGGTCCTCGAAGAAGCAGAACTGCGTATCACTCTCTACTACTGAAGCTGAGTACATTGCTGCTGGATCTTGCTGTGCTCAATTGCTATGGATGAACCAAACCCTCAAGGACTATGGCATCAATGTGAAGAATTTGCCACTCTACTACGATAATGAGAGTGCTATCAAGATTGCTCACAACCCATTTTAGCACTCGAAGACAAAGCACATCTAGATTTTTCATCATTTTCTTCGTGACCATGTGTTGAAGGGCGACATCTCCATCGACCACGTAAATACTGAAGATCAGCTGGTAGATATCTTCACAAAGCCCTTGGATGAGAAGAGATTTAGCAAGTTGCGGTGTGAGCTAAATATCTCAGAATCTTTGAAAGTTCTTTGAAATGGACACACATCCTAATACTTACGCAAAATTGATGACTTAGATGTGCAACACACAAAGTAACATTTTTCTTCAATCAATGAAGACTAACCTTCTAAGTGTGAAGAAATTAATGAAGAATTTGATACTCAGAACCAGAAAATTTTACATGGTGTCTGAAATTATCATTCTTATACGGTGGGATACGCCACCAACTGAAGTTAAAAATCTTCAATTTGAGTTTTTGCAATTTCTTCAATCTTCAAATTTTTCAACTTTGCAATTTCCTCAGTCTTTCCGACCGTGTTCTTCATTGCTAGATATGTATTTGAGTTTTTCATGTCCTCTACAGCATTCACTTATTGCTAATTCTTTAAGTTGCTTTTTCATCTAAGGGAATGTGATCGGACCCGTTCCCCCTCGATGCTAAACTCAACCCAGTTTGTTCACAAATTCTTCATGTGCATTCTATTTGAAACC
Organism: Triticum dicoccoides; assembly: GCF_002162155.2. NCBI lineage: Eukaryota > Viridiplantae > Streptophyta > Magnoliopsida > Poales > Poaceae > Triticum > Triticum dicoccoides. Next base: position 171,258,370 of record NC_041389.1, read on the forward strand.
CGTTCAAAATCTTCACTGTGTCCTTGACAGCTGAAGAATTTGCAAACGAAACATTAAAATTTCCATTTCTAATTTTTCGGCTTTTGCCGCTCATATCCTTCCTCATCCCACGACAGGATTTATCTACTCACCCACGATCTCACAGGATCTCCACCTCTCAGTATGTGGGTGACACATGTCACTAGGAAAGCAAGGGTTAGGGGCACATTCGTCCAATTTCCTCGGACAAGTGGTTTTTCACTTCGGCTATAAATACCCACCCCTTTCCCTGAGCTCATTTACTCCGCTCGATCTCTCTCCCTCGCTCGAGCTCCCTAACCTAGCACGGCCGCTACATTCCATAGTCGCCGGTGAGGAAGAGCTTCACTGCCTCGACCTCATCGCCATCGTACTTGCGCTGGCCGTGGAAATCTACACCTCCACCGCTGCCGTAGTTGTCTTCCTCCGCCAAGTTAGGACGTGGAATATCTGAACGGACGAACTTCCACTGTTCACCTCTCAGTTCATCGTGTTCTTCATCAAGGGTAAATAAAATTTACTTTTACTGCCCTTGTTGATTCTGATGATTTCCACAAAATCTTCAAAAGGTGTTTATTCTTCAACTTTCATATCCTTAAACACCACAATTGCTTCTGTTCTTGATCCGTTTCTCTAAGATGTAATTTTCTTCAAGATTCCTCAATTGTGTGGATTTCCAATCTATACAACTCTGGAACCTAAGCCAAGAACTCTTGGTGAAATTCCTCAAGACTCCCCTGGTCAAATTCCTCAAACTTAATTCCTTTTAAAAACAAATTCTGAGAATACATATGACCTCTCCAAATTCTTTGCACCTATTGTCGGTATCAAAACCGGTGGATCTCGGGAAGGGGGTACCGAACTGTGCGTCTAAGGCTAATGGTAACAGGAGGCGGGGGACACGATGTTTACCCAGGTTCGGGCCCTCTCGATGGATGTAATACCCTACTTCCTGCTTGATTGATCTTGATGATATGAGTATTACAAGAGTTGATCTACCACGAGATCGTAGAGGCTAAACCCTAGAAGCTAGCCTATGATTATGATTGTTGTTGTCCTATGGACTAAACCCTCCGGTTTATATAGACACCAGAGGGGGCTAGGGTTACACAGAGTTGGTTACAGAGAAGGAGATCTACATATCTGAATTGCCAAGCTTGCCGTCCACGCAAAGGAGAGTCCCATCCGAACACGGGACGAAGTCTTCAATCTTGTATCTTCATAGTCCAACAATCCGGCCAAAGTATATAGTCCAGTTGTCCGAGGACCCCTTAATCCCGGACTCCCTCAATAGCCCCTGAACCAGGCTTCAATGACGATGAATCCGGCGCGCAGATTGTCTTCGATATTGCAAGACAGGTTCCTTCTCGGAATACTCCATAGAAGATTTTGAACACAAGAATTGTGTCCCGCTCTGCAAAACAAATTCCACATACCACCGTAGAGAGCACAATATTCCACAAATCTGATCTGCTGAAAACTTTCCATAACATTACGTCACGCCACGGCCCGGTCATTATTTGAACCGTTTTTCTCCACCAGCCACTACACGCGCTGCCAGGCGGTTTTATTGGCACGTCTTGTCGAAGCAGAGATCGTGTTCCCCTTATCACGGGATTCTCATCAATACAGGTGTGGGTAACTGTCAGTGTCAAAACCGGCGGATCTCGGGTAGGGGGTCCCGAACTGTGCGTCTAGGCGGATGGTAACAGGAGACAAGGGACACGATGTTTTTACCCAGGTTTGGGCCCTCTTGATGGAGGTAAAAACCCTACTCCTGCTTGATTGATATTGATGATATGGGTAGTACAAGAGTAGATCTACCACGAGATCAAGGAGGCTAAACCCTAGAAGCTAGCCTATGGTATGATTGTTGTTCGTCCTACGGACTAAAACCCTCCGGTTTATATAGACACCGGAGAGGTCTAGGGTTACACAGAGCCGGTTACAATGGTAGGAGATCTACATATCCGTATCGCCAAGCTTGCCTTCCACGCCAAGGAAAGTCCCATCCGGACACGGGACGAAGTCTTCAATCTTGTATCTTCATAGTCTTGGAGTCCGGCCAATCATAGTTCGTCTATCCGGACACCCCCTAGTCCAGGACTCCCTCAGTAGCCCCCGAACCAGGCTTCAATGACGACGAGTCCGGCACGCATATTGTCTTCGGCATTGCAAGGCGGGTTCTCCTCCAAATTCCATGTACTCGTCGAACGGTGTCCGGCTCCTTATAAATGTTGCTCTCCTTGGCTTCCATGTCCAATAATGGACATCTTCCACGTGTCGTACGAATGCGAAAAGTCAGGGTATTTTTACATTCCACCCCCTAGCTGCGCGAATGAGCTGCCTATAAAGAGAGGCGAGGATCTAGATCCGAATCACACCATCCTCCTTCCACGAGCATTCATCGGAGTGCCTCTGACCAAAAATCCATTCCATCATGGACAGTCGACGTGGCTCCTCCTCTCGCGCTCCCAGCCCTCAGCCAGGAGAATGGGGGAGATGCTCGGTCCCACATAGTGAGCTGGTGACGCTCCAAGCCGAGGGATTTCTTCCCCCAGCCTTCATGGTTCCGGTTCGAGCCGGACTTGCCACCTACAAGAGCGGGAAGCAGGCGGAGAGCATCCCCAATCCCTCCAAAGGAGAGCGGGTATGCTTCGTCCCTTATCTAATAAGAGGACTCGGATTTCCCATACATCCGTTTCTCTGGGGGCTCCTGGAGTTCTATGGGCTCCAGCTTCATCATCTTACGCCTGCCTCCATCCTGCATATCGCGGGTTTCGTGGCCCTTCGCGAGCTGTTCTTGGGCACAGAGGCCCATTTTGCGCTATGGAAGAGATTATTCTGCCTCGTACCCTGTTCTCATGAGGGGTCGATATATCAAGTGGGCGGAGCCGAACTATGGCGCATCACCGGGACCAGATATCTATCCGGAACCCCGAAGAAGGCGTCCGAAGACTGGCCTTCGGAATGGTTTTATATGGAAGACGCCCCGCTACCGGACCCAGTTCGGATCGGCCTCCCGGAGTTCAGCAACACTCCTCTAAAGAAACACCTGAGTTGGCGCCCGCGGTGCCCTCAACGGGAGAATGATAGGGAGGTCCAATATCTGATGGGCCGAATAAGGTTATTGGCTCACTCCAGATTGACGATGATTGGGGTCATGGCCGCTCCAGTATAGGGGCCACCCCATGTGAGATTTCAACGGGGAGGACGATGCCACCCGTCATGGCCGCAAGGGGCCGGGATCGGTCGCCGATCTGGTGAAGATCCTGTCCGGTCTGTACAAAGGGGAGAAGGAGGATTCCTCCGTGCTAGTCCATTGAATGGATTTTCCATGAACTACCCTCGGAGCTAGGTAAGCAGACGTTTTTCTAACCGATCCATATTCCCAAAGTTAAGTGTCTCACTTTGTGATTTCGACGCAGGAACTACGCCGGGCCGTAGAGGATATACACAGCCTGGCTCCACAACCCGAGGATCCGGAATGATCCCTCGATCTGGCCTCCGAAGAGGATCCGAACATAAAGGTGGAGCTGATCGATGGGGTGTTCCACCAACTTAGCATGGACAATGCTTTGGTCGCCATTACGGCTGACTACCCTGGAATATCTCCGGCTTCCCAGGTAACTGTGACCGGAGTCCTGATACCATTACTCATACATGCTTATCCCTGACCACCGTATACCATTGGTGCTCCGCAGGAGGTGCCTTCGTGGAGGGAAGCCGAACCCGCGGCGGCTGACCAACAAGGGGCAGCTCGGCCCAGCAGGTGGAAAAGAAGTGCGGCGCGAATCGAGACGACGCTGCAACGGTATGGCGCGCCACCATGTTTCCGGGAAAGATTCCTGGAAGGCATATTAACGCTCATGGTTTTTTCTAGGAGAAAGAGCGCTCGCCGGACTGTGTCCGGAGAGGTTGCCAATCAAGCCTCCGCCGGCCAGGCTCGAACACCAAGTCCGGAGGGGGAGGCGAACGCAAGGCGCGCGTCGGGTGCTCCTCCAATGGAGGACGCAGACAAGTTGTCCGCCACCAGGTCTGAGGTAGAGAGCGCCATGAATCACAGGCGCCGCCGGACAGTTCTTCGTGACGCATGCTTCTCCCCCGAGGCATTAAATGCCTTTAATTCGGGAGATGCGCACCTTCGTGCTACTCAAGATGGTCTAGCCAGAGCCACGGAGCAGTATGTGAAAGACATACGGGTGAGGAATTTTGACAGTTATATATGCCAGTAGCCCCCGAGACTTAAAATAGTTAGAATAACTTATTTAAGGATCATTTGTTATGCAGGATCTTACGGTGAAGAATACCCACCTGTCCCAAGAGCTTCAAGAGTGCAAGGCCCAACTTGAGGCCGCACTAGCCACCACAGGGGGAGCCAGAGAGATCCCCTCTGGTAATACATACTTCGAAAGATAAGTTGTTTGTGGCGTGTGTATAAGTCTGACAATAATATTGCTGATGGCGCCGGACTAGATCCGGACAAGCAACAGCTACTGCGCCAGCTGAAGGCCGGCGAGAAGGTGCTTACGAGGGTGCGGCAAGAGAAGAATAAGCTCCAAGATGCCAACACCCAGCTGGGCGAGGAACTAAAAGATGTTCGGGCCCAGCTGTCTGACTCCGTGAAGGAGAATCGGCGGCTTCGTCGCGGCATTTATAGTAAGTGCTTGAGCAAACTTTTGAAAAGAAGAGTTTGGCGAGGAAGTCGATTGACAGAAATATGTCTGTAGGCGTGCTCATAGGTCGTCCTGCGAAGGAAATGCCCGGTTCAACGGGTGACCTACTTCCCGAGCTGCTGCAACTACACGAACGAGTTCGGCAGGTGATGAGCGGAGTCGCCCAGGCCTTGTGGCCATCCATGTCCCTACCCGAAGGTCTTGGAGAGCTTGCGGAGAAGCTTCAGGAGCATGGCGGTGCTTTCGGTTGTGGAAGATATCGGCCTGCCGTCAAGGCGCCAGGGAGGCCTGGGCCATGGTGAAGACACGGTATGCAAAGGCTGACCCAAACCACATAGCCGAGGTCGGACCTGTGGGGGCCGATGGGAAGGAGATCCCTGTGTGCTTAGTGTACGACCAAGTAGAGTTGGAAGCAAAGTACTCACAGCGGGACTATAAACTAGACAGTTTATTAGATGGTATCGAAGAGGAATACCGTCAGTCAGCTTGACTATGTAATTGAAAATGACATGAAAAATGCCTTCTAGCCGGATTGTAGATCGCTTGTCGTTGCGGACCTTTTCGCTTCAACCTCGGGACCCGACAGTCCGTAGTGTGTCCGAATACCCTCATGGTTATGCAAAAACCGGGGCATGCGTGGAGACCAGGCGTAGGGGTCACTAGTGCTTTATCAGACAAGTACCCAACTAGTTATGTTATATTACATGGTTAGTAAGAAACATCTTCCAGGGAGAATAGTTCCGTTAGGGGTTCCTTTCCCTGGGAGGCATGCCCTAAAGTGCATGTCCGGACTGCGAAAAAAGCAGGAAAGCATCTAGGGGCAGATAAATAAATAGGTAAGAAATCATCTTTCAATTCATCGATCGAATATTCCCTTAAGAATGCTAGCTTTTGGCTTCACCCAGTCTTAGGTACACATCCGGCTGACCCGGCAGTAACAATCACAGAGGTGCTCCCTTTACCTCCTAGCTGAACAATCGGGAACGTAGGGGTAAGCACAGGAGCCAGGCAACCCAGCTTGGCCAAAAGTTAAGTCATATCGATGCATATAATGGTGAATAAAGGGTACATGCGGAAGTGTGACACATGTGTTGGGCATAAGGCCCGTATAAGCTTCTGTTAAAGAAGCCCCCAGGTATAATGAGTGCGAGTAGCACGTCAAGTGTGTGCGATCAATGCGCAGGCGAGCCTTCGAAGGCTTTGAGAAAGGGGGAGGGAGAAGGAGAGAAATAAAGGACAGCAAAAGTATAAAATGTAGCGGGAGGAAGGAGACGAACTCGGAGTCCGGCGCTAGGCGTAAAATCTTTGAAGACGGGCTGCGTTCCATGGGTTCTGCTCTAGTCGGTTATCCGATGCGTTTCGCAGACGGTATGTTCCGCCGGTCAGGACTTGGTCGATGATGAAGGGACCTTCCTATTTGGGCTTGAGTTTGTCCTTTTTCTTGTCCGGCAGGCGTAGAACTAGTTCGCCAACATTGTAAGTTTTGGCCCGTACTTCTCTGCTTTGATATCTTCAAGCCTCATGTTGATAGAATGCCAAACGAGCTTTTGCCACATCACGCTCCTCCTCTAAGGCGTCCAAACTGTCCTGCCAATCCAGCTCGGCTTCTCTTTCTTCGTACATGCACACGCGAGGTGAGTCATGAATTATGTCGCAGGGCAAAACTGCCTCTGCGCCGTATACCATAAAAAATGGTGTGAATCCGGTAGTACGATTTGGCGTGGTCCACAGCCTCCAGAGTACGGAGTCGAGCTCCTCTACCCAATGCGTGTTAGATTCCTTAAGGGACCGCACTAGTCTGGGTTTGATGCCGCTCATGATTAGACCATTTCCTCGTTCGACTTGACCATTAGTTTGAGGGTGATAGACTGAAACGTAGTCGAGCTTGATGCCCATGTTTTTGCACCAGAGTTTAACCTTGTCGGCCGTGAAGTTCGTGCCGTTATCAGTGATGATGCTATGGGGACGCCGTAACGGTGTACTACCCCAGATATGAAGTCTATCACAGGTCCGGATTCGGCCGTCTTAACTGGCTTGGCCTCTATCCATTTGGTGAATTTGTCCACCATGACCAATAGGTATTTTTGCTTGTGGGTTCCTCCTTTAAGGTGTCCAACCATGTCAAGCCCCCTGACCGCGAACGGCCAGGTGATAGGTATTGTTTTGAGGGCGGTGGGTGGCATGTGGCTTTGATTAGCAAAGAGCTGGCAACCGACGCATCGTTGGACTAAGTCCTGGGCATCTGCCCGGGCCGTCGGCCAATAAAATCCTGTACGGAAGGCCTTGCCTACCAGGGCCCGGGCTGCAGCGTGGTGCACACCGAGTCCGGCGTGAATTTCAGCCAGAAGATTTCGCCCTTCCTCTTCGGAGATGCACCTTTGAAGGACTCCGGTTGTGCTTTTCTTATAAAGCTCTCCCTCATGGACCTTGTAGGCTTTAGATCGCCGCACTATGAAGTGGGCCTCGTTTTGGTCTTGGGAAGTTCCTGCCTGGTTAAGTAGGCTAGGAATGGTTCCGTCCACGGGGCAATGACTGCCATTATTTCGTGGGCTGAAGGTCTTATTTCATTGGCAGAGCCACCGATTGTGTCAGAGTGTTCGGTGTTGGGCGGTGCGGTTGGCTCCGGGTTGTTGTTTCCGGACTCCCCTTCCCATAGTACGGATGGCTTGAAAAGCCGCTCCAGGAAGATGTTCGGAGGGACGGCGTCACGCTTTGCGCCGATGCGTGCCAATACGTCGGCCGCCTGGTTATTATCCCGGGCTATATGGTGGAATTCGAGCCCTTCGAACCGAGCTGACATTTTTAAGACGGTGTTACGGTAAGCTGCCATTTTCGGATCCTTGGCGTCAAAGTCTCCATTTATTTGGGATATTGCGAGGTTTGAATCCCCTCGGACCTCTAGGCGTTGAATGCCCATGGAGATTGCCATCCAGAGGCCATGTAGAAGGGCCTCATATTCGGCTGTGTTGTTGGAGTCCGTGTACATTATGTGGAGTACGTATTGGATTGTGTCTCCGGTTGGGGATGTTAGGACGACGCCAGCCCCCAGGTCGGCCAACATTTTGGAGCCATCGAAGTGCATGATCCAATTGGAATATGCGTCGTACTCTTTAGGGAGTTCGGCTTCAGTCCATTCGGCGATGAAGTCAGCCAAAACCTGCGACTTGATAGCTCGCCGTGGCTTATAGGTTATGTCGAATGGGAGGAGCTCGATGGCCCATTTTGCAATCCGGCCAGTCGCGTCGCGGTTGTTTATAATGTCATTAAGGGGTACTTCGGAGGCTACTGTTATCGAACACTCTTGGAAGTAGTGTCGCAGCTTCCGGGATGCCATGAACACCGCGTACGCTATCTTCTGGTAATGTGGACACCAGGACTTGCATGGAGTTAGGACAGTGGACACGTAGTAAACAGGTTTTTGAAGGGGGAACTTGTGTCCGTCCGTTTCTCGTTCGACGACGAGCACAATGCTTACAACTTGATGTGTTGCCGCGATATATAATAACATTGGTTCGCCCAAGTTAGGCGCGGCCAAGACCGGATTTGTTGCCAATATGGCTTTGATTTCTTCGAGTCCGGCCGTGGCGGCATCCGTCCACTCGAAGTGTTCGGTGCGCCGGAGGAGGCAATAAAGGGGTAATGCCTTTTCTCCTAAGCGGGAGATAAAGTGGCTTAGAGCCGCCACGCATCCAGTCAATTTTTGTATTTGCTTGAGCTCTTTTGGGATATCCAATTTGACAGAGCTCGGATCTTGGCTGGGTTTGCTTCTATTCCTCTACCGGATACAATGAAGCCCAAGAGCTTTCCGGTTGGTACGCTGAAAACGCATTTTTCTGGGTTGAGCTTAATGTCGTATGTTCGGAGATTGTCGAATGTGAGCCTCAAGTCATCTACTAGGGTTTCGACATGCTTGGATTTGACAACCACATCGTCTACGTATGCCTCCACTGTTTTGCCGATCTGGTTTGCCAGACATGTCTGAAGCATGCGCTGATATGTTGCGCCGGCATTTTTGAGCCCGAAGGGCATTGTGTTGAAGTAGAATCGTCCGTATGGAGTGATGAATGCCGTTGCGGCTTGGTCTGGCTCCGCCATCTTGATTTGGTGGTAGCCGGAGTATGCATCGAGGAAGCACAATGAATCGTGTCCTGCGGTAGCGTCGATGATTTGATCGATGCGTGGGAGGGGGAATGGATCCTTTGGGAAAGCCTTATTAAGGTCTTTGAAGTCGACACATAGGCGCCAGGATTTATCCTTCTTTGGTACCATCACCAGGTTTGCTAGCCAGTCCGGATGTTTTATGTCTCTAATGAATCCGGCTTCCAATAGTTTGGCTAGCTCCTCTCCCATTGCCTGTCTCTTGGGTTCAGAAAATCGCCGAAGAGTTTGGTTGACTGGCTTGAATCCTTTTAGGATATTTAGGTTGTGCTCGGCCAGCCGTCGTGGGATTCCTGGCATGTCTGAAGGGTGCCAGGCAAAAATGTCCCAATTTTCCTGTAGGAATTCTCGTAATGCGGCGTCTACGTCAGGGTTTAATTGTGCCCCAATGGAGGCCGTCTTTTTGGGGTCCGTTGGATGGACCTGGAATTTGACTATTTCGTCCGCTGGCTTAAAAGAGGTGGACTTGGATCTTTTGTCAAGTATCACGTCGTCCCTGTTCACCGTGGAGCGCAGTGTTGTGTGTTCCTCGGCCGCTAGGGCTTCAGAGAGCGCCTCTAGGGCTAGTGCGGCCGTCTTATTTTCGGCTCGGAGCGCTACATCCGGATCACTAGCAAGGGTGATGATTCCATTGGGCCCGGGCATTTTGAGCTTCATGTACCCGTAATGGGGTATAGCTTGAAAAATTGTGAATGCCTCTCGTCCTAATAAAGTGTGATATCCGCTGCTGAACGGGGCCACATGGAACGTGACTTCCTCGGACCTGTAGTTTTCCGGCGAGCTGAACACCAAATCCAGTGTGATTTTTCTTGTGTAGCATGCTTCCCGACTAGGGATTATTCCTCTGAAGGTTGTGCTGCTTCGCTCAATGCGGCTCCAGTCTACTTCCACTTTTCGAAGGGTTTCCTCATAAATGAGGTTTAATCCGCTGCCGCCATCCATGAGAACCTTAGTAAGGCGAAAGTCATCCACTATTGGACTGAGGACCAATGCAGCTGGTGCTCGGGCTGTTCGGAATTTAGGTTCGTCACTGGCGTTAAAGGTAATAGCCGTGTCACTCCATGGATTTATTGTTGCTACTTGGTAGACTTTGGCGAGGCAGCGGAGTGTTCGTTTCCGCATATTATTTGATGCAAACGTCTTGAAGACTGTTAATACCATACTAGTATTGTTGGGCTGGTTCTCTAGAGCTAGAAGCTCTTCGCCACTTTTGGCCACCTGCCGTAGTATCCAACATGCTCGAAGGCTATGTGTTGGAGTGGCGCCCTCTGTACTATGAATTTTGCAAGGTCCGCTGAGCCATCCCTCCAGTACGGTTCCGTGCCCTTTAGGGGGTTTTTGCTTTTTGGTTTTAACCCAGGTGCCTGAATATGATGCACCCTTATCGGAATAGGGTTGTATTCGGAGCTGGATTGTCCCAAAATTTGGTTTCGGTTTTCCAGGCACTCTCCATCGCACAGTACTTTCGTACTATGGATGCCAAGTCGGCGAAGCATGTAATTTCGCGACGACTTATGGCGTTCATGATTCCCTTGTCCGTGCAATTATTGGAGAAGATTGAAATTGCGCTTTCCTCACAACAGTCCTTTATCCTGTCCATGACCAGGAGGAATCTGGCCCAGTAATGGTGTACTGTTTCAGTGGGCTCTTGCCGGATTCGGGATAAATCGCTTATGTTTGGGTGGGCGGGTGGTTTTGGATTCGGAACCCCATCCAATCTAAGACTTAAGGGCCGAAAGGTTTCCAAACCTTGAAGCTTGGGTTTTTGGGTATTGTCCAATGAATCCCGCCAGCTGCCTGACTTTAGGTTCAGGGTTTGATCGACGTCCGTCCCTCCGCGGGAATCCGGCATGGAGGGATCAGGAATCCGGACATAACTAGTCCTTAATATAGAAGAAGAGTCGCCGCACTGTTCCTCCACCACAGCGACATGGTGGGTAGCCTGGGGAGACTTGATCTCTCTCAGATCGATTTTAGGCCCGATCTGATCATAGTCTGTAGTGACTCCCAGGGCGGCGATGCGATCCAAGAGCTCGTTTAAGGAGGAGAGCTCCATTGGATCTAGCTGCTCGGCGAGCTCCGAGTTGACGTGAAGATTTCTTTTGATGACCCGAGAAGTCATCGTCGGCGCGGCGACCGAACAGGCGGTCATGAGAAAACCACCTAGCCGGAGAGTTTGGTCGATGGCCAAAGCTCCTTCAGCTATGGTGCCGTCTTTAAAGACGGGACAAGGCATCCTTCCTGATGGCGATGGCACAGAGGAACTCTCAATGAAAGCACCAATGTTGGTGTCAAAACCGGCGGATCTCGGGTAGGGGGTCCCGAACAGTGCGTCTAGGCGGATGGTAACAGGAGACAAGGGACACGATGTTTTTACCCAGGTTCGGGCCCTCTTGATGGAGGTAAAACCCTACTCCAGCTTTATTGATATTGATGATATGGGTAGTACAAGAGTAGATCTACCACGAGATCAAGGAGGCTAAACCCTAGAAGCTAGCCTATGGTATGATTGTTGTTCGTCCTACGGACTAAAACCCTCCGGTTTATATAGACACCGGAGAGGGCTAGGGTTACACAGAGTCGGTTACAATGGTAGGAGATCTACATATCCGTATCGCCAAGCTTGCCTTCCACGCCAAGGAAAGTCCCATCCGGACACGGGACGAAGTCTTCAATCTTGTATCTTCATAGTCTTGGTGCCGGCCAATGATAGTTCGGCTATCCGGACACCCCCTAGTCCAGGACTCCCTCAGTAACCCAACCGTGCTTGTTTAATATGACTCCTCAATTTTAGGCAAGTCCCAAACGGTCACGCGGGGGACGCTTGATATTCATCCTCTTTATAAGGGGGCCAAGGCCTGTCCTTCTCTTCCCACGCTCGATCCTTCCCCTCCCGCACCTCGAGTTCCAACACCCAAGGCTCAAGCTAAGCACTTCGGACCTTTTCAACCATGTCCGGATCCAACCTTCAAGGCCGGTGGATGGCCACCTCTGTCACAGAGGAGGACATCAAGAAGCTTAGGGAGGCCAGGTATCTCACCACCGAAATCCGGCACAGGCTGCCGACTCAAGGGCAGGTCATCCCCACTCCAGAACCCAACGAGAGTGTCGTATTTATTTCCCACTTCCTCTAAGGGCTAGGTTTTAGTCTTGATCCCTTCGTGAGAGGGCTCATGTTCTATTACGGGCTAGATTTCCATGATCTAGCTCCGGATTCCATCCTTCACATCTAGTCGTTTATCGTCGTGTGTGAAGCCTTCCTCCGCATTACCCCCCACTTCATCCTATGGCTCAAGACCTGCAATGTGAGGCCGAAGGTGATCGACGGGCGTCACACGGAGTGCGGAGGCACTATAATAAGCAAAGGTGCCGACGCCCCATGGCCAAAGGGTTCCTTCACATAAACTTTTGACTTATGGCAACGGGAGTGGTTTTACAACACAGCTCCCCGAGGTACAAAGCGGGCAGCCGCTCCAACGTTCCGCTCGGACCCTCCGCCGCAACTGGCGTCATGGGTCAACAAGGGGCTGGACTGGGGGCCAGTTAATGACGTGCTAACACTGCAAAGCCGCATCCAAGACCTTCTTAAGAAGGATGTCAGTCTTGTCAAGATAATTCAAGTAATGCTGGTTCATCGGGTCCTGCCCTGCCAACATCGACCTCTCCGTATGTGGGAGTTCAACTTGGAAGGACCGCGAACCATTCAACAATTCTTCAGCATGACGCTCAAACAGATGTATGGGTCGTTCTTCGGATCACGAATAAAGTGTCCGGACACCACCGAGGACGTGGGTCTCAACTGCAACCGTCCGGATACCCAAGTAAGTAATTCCGCTAACGAACAGACCGTCCTTCATGTTTGTTATAACATCATTCTGAAAAATTACTCTCTGCCAGGACTGGATAAGGAAGGCGGAGAGGATTAGGTGTTCGACCCCTCTTCCCGAAGGCTCGCCGGATCCTTTATTGATTAGGATGCTTGAGCACGCACCATATCAGGTGCCATCAGGAGAAGATGAGGGGAGTAATAGAGAAGCCACCGGCGGGCCTCATACTTTACACATCCAATTCAGGGGAGTAAGTGCCTCCGCGAAGGAGGATAATTGGGGAGGTGAATCCAAAATCCCCTCTCCTCACAGTAAGAAAAGGGCCGCCTTTGAAGACTTGGAAACGGAGGTTTCCAAACGAGGGAAGAAACCCTCGCCAGGGGGCCCTTCCCCAGAGGGCGTCCTTACCGCACAGCGCCCGCAAGGGGGCCAGCCCTCAACCGAGCTGTAAGTGAAAAAAGGTACTTTGGTAAATATATCATGTTTTGTCTCTAAGAATAATAACCGAGACATATTTGTTGCAGTCCGGCTCGTAGCCCTTCTCCACAGAGTTCGTGTTTGGGGGATCTTCTTCCGGAGATGATGGAGAGTGAAACGCCTCCTCCTACCTCCGCACCACATGGGGCGGATGACCCCGAGGTGTCGTCACGAAGGATTTCTCCTGATCCGCCAAGGCCAAAAGTTGACACTTCGGCTGTCCAAAGTTCGGAATATTCGGCTCCCAAGGAGAGCTTCAGAAAGAGTCAGGGATTGTCCGGCACATAGCCGGACACACTGATGGGTCTTCTGGAGCGAGCAGCCGTCTCAGAGACACATCGTGCCTTAATGGGTACGGTGATTGAGAGGATTTCATCCGCCAAAAGCAGTTTGAATGAAGCTTTTACGAGTGCTGAGAGGCTTTGAGGTACGCAAAAAATAATATATGTATTTTTGACGGTGCCAGACATGCTAGGTGTACTCTATATAGATAGTAGCCCCTAAGACTCTGGTTACCATCCAAAGGTGGCAAACAGAGGATCATAATCTCTGGTAATAATCGTGTTGCTTTATGTGCAGGCGGTCGAGGGTCCGGCGGCTGACCGGACTGCTGATTTTGCCGAACTGAAGCGGCAGCTTGACATGGCCGATGCCGACATCATGCTTGTTAACAAGCGGATTGACGAGGCCCAGGGTATGTATGTTCAACTTGTCAGCAAATGTTTAAGAGGAGCATGATGCTAGTATCCATAATATGTTGTGACTGCAGATGGAGCTGCTGCCGTAGAAACCCTTCCGGAGGAGCTTGCCCGAGCCAAGGAACAAGCCCGAATAAGTGATGTGGCCGCTCTGAAGGCGGTCGAAGAGTTAAGAGCCGAACAGGCTGCTCATCGCCAAAGCGAAGAAACGATAGCCCAAATGGCTATTGAGCTGAAAGATGTTGCCGACCGCCATGAGCTCCTTGAAAGGGAAAACCAAGCGAAAGCGGCTGACCTGAAGAAGGCCCTAGAGGCAGCCAAGGAAACCCGCTCTAAAATGAGAGGGATAAGGGAGGAGCTTCGTGAAGCCGGAGATATCACGGCTGGGAGGCCATATTTGTTGCGGATGAAGTTCGGAGATCCGAAGTATGCCCCTCTGGATCAGTTGTGGAGTGCTGCAGACGCGTATGCGGACCTGGTGAAGAGTGATGCTGATGCGACCGAATTTTACAAAGATCGGAAAGACCATAAGGTAGAAAGGTTATTCTGGTTGCAGTTCAGTGCCCCGACGCGTCCGCTGCCGTTGAATGAAAGGATGGCCGCATGGGCCGAGCTCCATAGGTTGTTCGGGCTTTCTATGAGGTCTGTCGTGGATCATCTTTGGCCACGGGGACCAAGGCTAGACAGTTATTTTGGATTAGTGCAACAATTCCTTGGTGCTGTGTCGCATATCGATGCTGTGAAGAGGTCGGCATGCATAGAGGGTGCGCGGATGGCTCTTTCCCGTGTTAAAACATACTGGCCAGGGATGGAAACCACCGCTATTGCAACCCGGGGTCCGGCGGGAGGCCAGGACCCGGCCGAGAACTATTTTGAAGAAGTCTTATAAGGCGCCCGTTTAATAGAGGCTCCATGCTCGAAGAGTGCCATGTTCAAGTGACATGTATCTCAATTGTAAAAACAATACTATTTTGATTATAAAGGTTGTGTTTATACTTTAGCCTGAAAGTATTATAGTGCCTCCTGTGCGGCCGTTTATGTATGTATATAACATGAAAGGTTGCAGTCGTCGGCTTCATCCCCCATGCATATAATGCGGGGGTGTTCGAGAAAACAATTAGTCACACTTGATCCAATGTCTTGGTCCGTTAAGGAGGTGGTAGCGCGGCGAAGCAGGCAATCGGACTATATAGCTTTAACACTTTCACTTAGCCATAGGAGTTTGACGGTGAGGCTACTATATATCCCCTTGTACTTCCGCATTCATCCGAATATGGGCACGTACGTACATTACCGGGAAACTGGTCCTTCGTTAATGCAGAGGAATCACAAAGATTCCGCTGAGTCATCGAGTGGTTGACCAGTCTCGCACTGTATCATGGCAGTCAGCTTTCGGCTTTCTCTACTGAGGTGCTCATCCAGATGAACCAGGGCACAATCGCAGTAGTTCTCTCGGTGCCGCCTTAGCCGATAGAGCGGAACGTAAGGTAGCAAAACACGGGAGCCGGGCAAACCCAACATTTGACCAAAGACATGATTCGGAGCTGATGCTTATAAGACCAAACTCGCAACGCTGAACACTCCCTAAGGTATTCGGACTTTACAACATATACAGGGCTGAATAACACCCTCGATAATAAGCCCTGAGTTTCTAGGTATGTGCATTAGTCTGGTGCGACAAAAATGCCAACAATTCAGTATCCCTCCCAGTTGTGTTAAGTATCTAGAGGAGAAGAAGCAACAAGAGACATTAAAAAAGGTTTACACAGGGTCTTAATCTAAAGAGAAACCTTTGAGCGGGGTCCTGCTGCATGTCTGCGCCTTTGTCTCTGTTGTGTCGTATCCTGGAAGGGCGTAGCACGATGATCATCTGTAAAAAAGTAAAAACCCAGGTGAAAGACTTCATGCGAAGAGTTGGTTAATCTGAATGAACCATGAAAATGCAATATGTTATTGTATTAATAGGGTCGAGCCAAACTACGGGCTTTTTTTTGCGAGCAGCCCCTAGCACCACTTATGGGGGTATCCCTAGCTCAGGTTTATCTGGGCTGTTACATCTGGTGGAGCGCCGGACTTGTCTAACCGTGTCCGTGGTCTTGACGACTGACCGTTTATTCTGGTTGGAGGGGCCGCTCAGTGTTCGGCTGCTAGAGCCGCCACATATTCTTCCGCACGTAAGGAACGCTCTGTATTTCCGCTAACTGTGATGATGCCACGTGGACCGGGCATCTTAAGTTTAAGACAGGCGTAGTTCGGTACTGCATTAAAACGAGCGAAGGCCATTCTTCCGAGTAGTGTGTGATAGCCACTTCAGAATGGAGCAATGTCGAAGATTAGTTCTTCACTTCTGAAGTTGTCGGGAGAACCGAATACAACCTCTAGTACTAGAGAGCCCATGCAGTGGGCCTCGATGCCTGGTATCACTCCTTTAAAGGTAGTGTTGCTTTGGCTGATTCTTGACGGGTCTATCCCCATTTTGTGGATAGTGTCCTGATATATCAGTTAGACTACTGCCGTCGTCCATAAGGACTCGAGTGAGATGGTATCCATCAATTATTGGGTCGAGCACCAAGGCAGCCGATCCTCATGCTGGATACTAGTCGGATGATCCATGCGATCAAAGGTGATCGGGCAGGCCGACCAGGGATTGAATTTGGGGGCGACGGGCTGCACAGCGTAGAGTGCGCGTTTGCACCTTCTCTTTGGGATGTGAGTTGCGTAAATCATATTCACTGTTTTGACTTCTGGTGGGAATTTTTCTATCCCCCAGTGTTCGGCTGGCGAGGCTCATCCTCATCTTCACTTGGCGTCTCCCTCCCCTTGTGTTCGGCATTTAGCTTGCTGGCCTGCTTGAAAACCCAGGACTCTCTATGGGTGTGATTTGTAAGTTTTTCGGGGGTGCCATGAATCTGACATAACCTGTCTAGAATCTTATTTAGGCTGGACGGTCCATCTCTACTGCTTTTAAATGGCTTCTTCCGTTGACCGGGTCGAGAGCCCCTGAATCCAGTGTTGACCGTCGTGTTATCTGGGTTGTCTTCATTGTTCCGACGCTTGTTTTTATTGCGTCGTGGCTTCCCATTGCCATCCCTGACTTTGGATGTGCCTGGGTGGCTGGTGCCGCTACGGGCCAGCCAACTGTCCTCGCCCATGCAAAAGCGGGTCATAAGGCTTGTTAAGACTGCCATTGTCCTCGACTTTTCCTGGCCGAGGTGTCTGGCAAGCCATTCGTCCCAGTTACTGTGCTTGAAGGCCGCTAAGGCTTCGGCGTCCGGGCAAACGACGATTTGATTCTTCTTAGTAAGAAATCTGTTCCAAAGTTTTTGGGCTGACTCTCCAGACTGTTGAATTATGTGACTTAAGTCATCTACATCCGGAGGTAGGTCCCTTGAAAATTGTCCATAAAAGCGTCCTCAAGTTCTTCCCAACTTCCAATTGAGTTTTCAGGGAGGCTTTTTAACCAGTGCCGAGCTGGTCCTTTCAACTTGAGGGGTAGGTATTTAATGGCGTGGAGATCATCTCCACGGGCCATGTGGATGTGAAGGATCAAGTCCTCAATCCAGACCCAAGGGTCTGTCATTCAGTCGTATGCCTCTATATTCACAGGTTTAAATCCTTCCGGAAATTCGTCGTCTAGCACCTCGTCAGTGAAGCACAGGGGGTGCACGACACCCCTGTAATTGGACGTGTCGTGGCATGCTGTTGACGGTTGTTGTGTTCGGTGCCGATTCCTAGCTGGTATTCGATCAACGTGATCGTCTTGGTAGCTCTGATCCTGTGCCGAAGCACGCTTCCTAGATCCATAAATGGACTTGGCCATACCGGACTTTTTGTCCAGGAGCTCACGCAAATCGTGTGCTGACTTGTGTGCGACATCATTAGTCGTCCTGTCGCACCAACGGGGTGGTCGGTCCGGCTGATCGGTCGTTTCTGGCTGAATGGGCTCTATGGCCTCGTCGTCGAATTCGGGCAGCAGTTGGCGCTTTGGATAGCTCTTTGTATGGCGATCGCCACCGTATTTCTCTTTAGTGTCCAGCACCTTGTTCCATCTTCGATTGAGCGTATCCTGCGCGGCCTTAAGCCTTTGCTTCTGCTTCTTTAAGCTCCTCACGACGGCAATAAGCCTTCTATGGATGTTCTCTTGTTCCAAGTGTTTTTCTAGGATGATGAGTGCATCATCATCCGGACTTTTGTCCTCTCCGGAGATAGGTTGATGAATTTTACCCTCGGGATCGGCGTCATCTGTCATCGGCTCCGGACTATGTTCATCGTCCCCTGGCTCATCCTGCTCCATCGCTGGGTCCATGGGGTCGTCGTTTCCTTTCGAGTCGACTGGGGTATTATTCTTTCTTGCGTTGTTATCGTTGTTTTTACTGTGGCGGGATTTAGAGCGGCGCCTACGGCATCGCTTTGGTGGCTTATCGAGGGGATTATCCTTCATTGCATCATCGCCCTCGCCTTCTTTTGGCGTGTCCACCATATATATATATATATATATGATATGATGAGGTGGCAGTCCAGCGCCTAGTGGGCGGTGGTTCCTGTTCTTGTCCTGCATCATCGTAAATACCGTCGACGTCTTCGGAGTCAAAATTGAGCGTGTCGGTTAAGTCATCGACAGTGGCTATGAAGTGGGTGGTGGCTGGGGAACGACTTTCCTCGTCGTCCGCTTCCCACTCGAGCCGGACATAGTTCGGCCAAGAGTCTCCCGACAAGGAAAGAGACCTTAATGAATTTAGCGCATCACCCAAGAGTGAGTGCTGAAAAATATCCGCGGAGGTGAACTCCATGACCGGTGCCCAATCAGATTCGATAGGCATGGACATATGCGGTTCGGATCCTGTAGCCGGAGACGAGTCTGTGGGTCCGACGATACCGACCTCATAGGAGGTGGGATCAGTGTTCGGCTCCAACGCCGATGAGTGTGCGGCCTCTGTGGCGGGGTCCATTCACCCGTCCTCGGATGGCGCTATCATCTCCAGATTGATTCCCGGGGTCGCCTGAGGCGCGATCTCCCGAACACTGTCTGATGGCAGATCTAAATCATGCTCATCGTGACTGTTCGGCGCACCTGACTCGGGCTCGAATCCGTCGAAGATCAAGTCTCCGCGGATGTCGGCAGTATAGTTCAAGCTTCCAAACCTGACCTGATGGCCAGGGGCGTAGCTATCAATCTGCTCTAGATGGCCAAGCGAGTTGGCCCGCAGTACGAAGCCGTCGAATACAAAGATCTGTCCGGGGAGGAAAACCTCCCCATAGACCGCGTCATTGAAGATGTTTGAAGGAGCCATCAAGCCATATCGCGACGGCATAGAGGAACTCTCAATGAAAGCACCAATGTCGATGTCAAAACCGGCGGATCTTGGGTAGGGGGTCCTGAACTGTGCGTCCAAGGCTAATGGTAACAGGAGGCGGGGGACACGATGTCTACCCAGGTTCGGGCCCTCTCGATGGAGGTAATACCCTACTTCCTGCTTGATTGAACTTGATGATATGAGTATTACAAGAGTTGATCTACCACGAGATCGTAGAGGCCAAACCCTAGAAGCTAGCCTATGATTATGATTGTTGTTGTCCTATGGACTAAACCCTCCTTTATATAGACACCCGAGGGGGCTAGGGTTACATAGAGTCGGTTACAGAGAAGGAGATCTACATATCTGAATTGCCAAGCTTGCCTTCCACGCAAAGGAGAGTCCCATCCGGACACGGGACGAAGTCTTCAATCTTGTATCTTCATAGTCCAATAGTCCGGCCAAAGTATATAGTTCGGCTGTCCGAGGACCCCTTAATCTCGGACTCCCTCACCTATACTCTGTTCACAGGTACACATGTCTGCTGCTGAATCACTAGGTTCTCATCGACTTAACTCATTTGAGCGTTCCTCGAAGAAAAACTGCATACCTC
This sequence comes from Triticum dicoccoides, assembly GCF_002162155.2. Classification (NCBI taxonomy): domain Eukaryota; kingdom Viridiplantae; phylum Streptophyta; class Magnoliopsida; order Poales; family Poaceae; genus Triticum; species Triticum dicoccoides. The sequence goes on from NC_041389.1 coordinate 171,278,131, forward strand.
TTCAGAGACATCTATTGTACAGAATCCTGAGGTGAAGAATATGATTGATGGAAAGCGTCCTCGGAAGGGAGGAAAAAGGCCTGAAACTAACACTACCTTCGAAATCCCTGAAGAAATATATGAAGAATATTATACTCCTGATGAAACCAAGCATGGCAAGGAGAACAAGAATCAGCGCAAGGTGCACATTCAGCATATAGAACGCAGATGGGCAAGGGAATGGAGGGAGTATCGTTATGTCACTCCCAATTACATGAAGAAATTCACTGTCAATCCTCCATGCCCAAGACCTCCATTGGCTCCAGGCCAAGAAGCTGATCCCACAAGCATTAGAAGAGGTGAGGAATTTCCCAAGGAGTCGGCCAAGCGCCAAAGAAAATTGGCTAAGGTAGCAAAAGAAGCAGTGAAGGAATTCAATGAAGATTCTGATGCTCCTGCTGCAGAGGCCTCTGCTAGAAAGCCCAAGAAGGCTATACTAAAGAAATCTGCTATGAAGCCAACTTCTTCTTCTACAATTCCCTCATGACCTAGCTCATCAAATCCCTCACGACCATCTGCTCAAGCAACACCATCAAGTGCAGCACCTGCTCAAGCAAAATCCTCAGCTGCACCTACAAAGTCCTTAGCACCAATGCATCTTTCGACGTGCCAACGGACCGCTGGCATCTCTATTGCTTTAGGAGCTTCATCTAGTTCCTTAGCTCAGCCTCAGTTGCGGAAGAAAAAAGCTTCTACTGGACGCGCCACAAGGCCAAGTCCGCACAAGAAGCAGGTTGCTCTTGAAACTCCGTCAACTGGCGATGAAGCTGATGATGATGAACTTGCTGAAATCATCAAAGACCGACAACACCTGGTCGCTAGTGCCAAAGGCAGTGTTGTGCCACTTCTGCTGGATCTGAAGAAGATCCTCGATTTTGTAGATCTATGGCACAAAGATCCCCAACACACCTCTACCTGATCTGAACCTCTCACGTGGAGAAAGTCACATGCTGACTGCCTTTATCGCTGATGAAAAATGAAAATTTGATAAGGCCAGGTCAGTGAAGAAAGCTGAGTACAAGAAGGAGCACTTTCTGAAGAGAAATGTTGTCAACATGTCTAATGAAGAACTTGTAACACTTAAGTCTAAGATCAAAGCTCTCAGTGATGGATTTGACTCATACCATGCTGATTGGCTAGGCGCCAAAGTCAGATTCATCAAACTGGCGAAAGGCTTCAAGACCAATGTTGCTGCTGAACCACAACAACAAATTCCTTAGGGTGAAGCGTCTGCTCAGCCCACTGAAGAACATGCTTGTACAGCTGATGAACATCAGACTATTGGTGATACTGAGAGTGCCAGAGCTGCTGAAAAATTCCAGCTCCTGATGAAACTGCCAGGGCAACCATCAATGTTGCGCCTAAAGATCAACCCAGGCCAGCTGAAGAATCTGTTGCTGCGCCTGAAGAAACTAAACCTGCGAGGGCAACTGCATCATTTGTGCCTGAAGAATCTGTGCCTCCTTCATCTGCTCCTCCTGCAAAGTCATCACAGATGAAAAGGATCAACCTTCCTTCTGCATCAGAAGAGAAGAAGACAAAGGCAGAAGCGAAGAAGACAAAGGCTGTAGAAAGGGCAACTGTGAAGAAAAGGAAAGCATCTGCTACCTCAGAGTCTTCAGCTCCAAAGAAAGTGAAGAGTTTGACAAGCTCATTGGAGAATCTAATTGATGTTGTTCCTCTATCAAGCATGGCATCAAAGGAGATTGTTCCCTTTGTTGAGAAATATGTCATCCCTGATGACATTGGTGAAGAAAATCCCTCTGCTGCTACGTCAGAGCAGCTGGATGATGAAGTTGAAGTGGATGCGATCAGGACAAACTTTCCATTCCTCATTGCTATTCCTCATTGCTATTTGATAAGGACAAAGTTTTTGACCATGAGCACCTTCCTCATGTGGATATGGAGTCCCATCCGTGTTTCACCCCAATCCTCGGTGTTCTTCATGATGCTGGTCTGCTCAACTTCTGCATCCACATCTGCGATTGGCATGAAGAACTCATTCCTTAATTCTATGCTACTTTGCATCTCACAGACAATGTTGATGATGTGATTTCCTTGGTACAGAGGGAGTCCTAGACTAAGGGGTCCTCGGGCGTCCAGTCTATTGGATATGGGACGGACTGATGGGTCATCAAGATACAAAGCTGAAGATCACCTCTCGTGTTCGGTAGGGACTCCCGTATACCTGGATGGAAAGTTTAGGTGTCCGGATATACTATTTCCTTTATGTTAAACCGACTTTGTACAACCCTAAGCCCCTCCGGTATCTATATAAACTGAGGCTTAGATCTAAGGAAGGATCATAATATTACTAGGCTAGCCGACCTAGGGTTCGCCATTATGATCTCATGGTAGATCAACTCTTGTACCCCCCCTATACCCTTCGAATATAATAAAGCAAGAGTAGGGTTTTACCTCCATTAAGAGGGCCCGAACCTGGGTAAACACGGTGTCCTTTGTCCATTGTTACCATCAATCCTTAGACGCACGGCTTGGGCCCCCCTTACCAAGATCTGCCGGTTTTGACACCGACATTGGTGCTTTCATTGAGAGGTCCGCTGTATCGTCGACAGAAGGATTGATGGATCGCCTCTGCATCAACGATGATGGTGAGTCTAGGGAAACCTTTCTCCCCGGACAGGTCTTTGTGTTTGGAGGCTTCGTGCTTCGTGCCAACTTGATCGGCCGCCTCGAGCGGGTCGACAGTTACGCCCCCGGCCACCAGATCAGGTTTGGAAATCTGGATTACATCGCCGATATCTGAGGAGATCTGGTTTTTGAGGGGTTCGTGGCCCCAGTTGCTTCCCCTTGCCCCCATGAAGGAGACTCTTCATATCCTCTCTAAGATCCCATCCATGGGTTAATACTTACACCCGCCTCGGCCGTAGATCCGGAGCGGGTAGTAATGTCCGAGGACGGGGGGATCACCCCCGCTGGACTCTCTTCGACCATGGAACTTCCGCCGGAGACCCAGATGCGGTTTCGGACTCGCCAGTGGATGTTAGCTACAAACTATCAAAGTCTGCGTCGATCGGGCCCGACCAGGTGTCTATCATTGAACTTAGCCCTCCAGATCCACGGACTCGCACCCAGCTTTTGCCCATAGATGAAGCAATGGGCTTAATGTGATCCCTCACCATTGCAGAAGGCTTGCCTCCGAACTGCATCTAGTACAGGTGGGAGGCGAAGAGCAGGAAGTTTTATGATCCGCACACCACCCACTTAATAACCACTGTCGAGGATTTAACCGACATGCTAGACTACGTGTCCGAAGACATCGACGGTATGGGCGACGATGCCGATGCCGAATTGAGCCAAGTCCCACCCATCATAGGGCATTGGACGGCCACTTATACCTATGATATATACATGGTGGACACTCCTGACAAAAAGGATGACGAGGATAATCAGAACCCCGATGAGGACAAGCCCGTCAATAAACCACCAAAGCGCCAACGTCGGTGGCGCCGCTCATGATTGCGTCAGGCGAAGGATAGTAATACTGGCACCGGAGACAATGAGACTATGGATGATGTTGAAGATCCTGAACACCCCGTCGAGCCCACATCCGAACAGGATGAGAGGGAAGAGGGTCAGTATAGCCCCGAGCACGCTGATCATGAAGATACGGAAGACAACAACTATATGCCAGTCTCCGAAGAGGATGTTAGCCTCGGTGACGAAGACTTTATCGTCCTAGAGGAACCCCTCGAGCAAGAACACTTCAAGCGATAGTTCATCGCTACAATGCAGAGCCTGAAAAAGAAACAGCAGCAGCTTAAAGCTGAACAGGATACGCTCAATGAAAGGTGGACTAAGGTCCTGGCCGCCGAGGAGTACGGCCATGAGCGACCAACCAAAAGTTACCCCAAGTGAAGCATCTGCCACAATTTGATGATGAAGCCCTCGAGACAGTACCGTCGAAATACAATCAGGCAGATCAACCAGACCGATCACAACATGGAAGGGATAAAGTGGCATATCAAGCCAAATACCAGCCTGCACCCCATCGCCGAAGAGGAAATGAGACAGCGGCTGCGGGTTACACATATGACTTGCAACGGGACCTGCCAATAAAACTGGTCAGATCAAATCGATCTATGGATCATGAGGCCGTGCCCCATAACAAGATGACGGCTATGAAGTCATGCGTGATGAATATTACAATATTTGGTATCAGAACCGAACTCAGATGTCATCAGTCTCCACCGTGATGTCGCACCATATAGGGGCGCCACACACCCCATGTGCTTTACCGATGAGGTAATGCAACACCAGTTTCCAGAAGGGTTTAAACCCGTGAACATCGAACAATATGATGGAACGACGGATCCGGCCGTCTGGATTGAAGATTTCCTTCTCCACATTCACATGGCTCGTGGAGATGATCTTCGTCTAAAGCTGAAAGGACCAGTACGATACTGGCTGAACAACCTCCCAAAAAACTCCATTGGAACCTAGGAAGATTTGGAAGATGCTTTTTGGGCCAACTTTCAGGGCACTTATGTCCGGCCATCGGATGCTGACGACTTCAGTCACATAATCGAGCAACCAGGCGAATCGGCTCGCAAGCTTTGAAATTGGTACCTAATTAAAAAGAACCAGATCATGGACTGTCCGAACGCCGAAGCCTTAGCGGCCTTCAAACACAGCGTTTGGGACGAGTGGCTCGCCTGACACCTCGGTCAGGAAAAGCCGAAGACCATGGCAGCCTTAACTGCACTTATGCCCCGCTTCTGTGCAGGTGAGGATAGCTGGCTAGCTCGTAGAAGCAACAACTCGGGAAACCCCGACACTTCTGAGGCCAGGGATGGCAATGGTAAACCTCACCGTAATAAAAACAAATGTCGAAACAACAATGACGATGCAGACGATACGGCAGTCAATGCCGGATTCATGGTTCTAAATCTGGCCAGCGGAAGAAACCTTTTAAAGGCAACAGGGATGATCCATCTAGTTTGAATAAAATCCTTGAGAGGCCCTGTCAAATTCATGGCACACCCGACAAGCCTGCTAACCACACCAATAGGAACTGCTGGGTTTTCAAACAGGCCGGTAAAATAAATACCGATCACAAGGGAAATGGACCTCGAAGTGAAGACGATGATGAGCCCTGTTAGCCGAACAACAGGGGTCAGAAGTAGTTTCCCCCCGAGGTGAAAATAGTGAACATGGTCTATTGCACTCACATCCCCAAAAGGGAGCGTAAGCACACACTAAGGGACGTCTACGTTGTAGAGCCTGTCACCCCAAAGTTTAACCCATGGTCAGCCTGTCCGATCACTTTTGATCGCAGGGATCACCCAACCTGTAGCCACTATGGGTGTCGGTGTCAAAACCGGCGGATCTTGGGTAGGGGGTCCCGAACTGTGCGTCTAGGCGGATGGTAACAGGAGACAAGGGACACGATGTTTTTACCCAGGTTCGGGCCCTCTCGATGGAGGTAAAACCCTACTACTGCTTGATTGATATTGATGATATGGGTAGTAGAAGAGTGGATCTACCACGAGATCAAGGAGGCTAAACCCTAGAAGCTAGCCTATGGTATGAATGTTGTAATGGTTGGCCGTCCTACGGACCAAAACCCTCCGGTTTATATAGACACCGGAGAGGGCTAGGGTTACACAGAGTCGGTTACAATGGTAGGAGATCTACATATCCGTATTGCCAAGCTTGCCTTCCATGCCAAGGAAAGTCCCATCCGGACACGGGGTGAAGTCTTCAATCTTGCATCTTCATAGTCTTGGAGTCCGGCCGATGATGATAGTCCGGCTATCCGGACACCCCCTAGTCCAGGACTCCCTTAGTAGCCCCTGAACCAGGCTTCAATGACGACGAGTCCGGCGTGCATATTGTCTTCGGCATTGCAAGGTGGGTTCCTCCTCCGAATAATTCATAGAAGATTGTGAACACCAGGATAGTGTCCGGCTCTGCAAAATAAATTCCACATACCACCGTAGAGAGAATAATATTTACACAAGTTCAATCTGCTGACGTATTCTGTGGCGTGACGTCACACCACTACCAAGCCTTGAATCATTTTTATTATACCACCTCAGCGTGTTTAGCGAAGCGGTTTCCTCGGCACGTCTTGTCGAAGCAGAGATCGTGTTCCCCTTATTCCGGGATTCCCATCAATACGGACGTGGGTAACCCAACCGCGCCCGTTGCCACGCCTCCTCCATTGAAGGTGGGTTCCAAACGGTCACGGAGACGGCTCTTGGTGTTCTCCTTCTTTATAATGAGACCGAGGCTCGTTTCTTTTTCTTCAATCCTCAATCGAATCTGCCCCTCGCCCCGAGCTCCAACACCCAGAGCTCCAGATTCGAGCGCCTCGGCCCTTCAACAATGTCCGGCTCCGACCTACAGGGCCGGTGGATGCCCTCCTCTGTCACGGAAGAGGACGTGTTAAAGCTAAGAGAAGCCAGGTACCTGACCTACGAGATTTCGCATAGGTTGCCTGCCAAAGGGCAAATCATTCCTACTCCCGAGCCCGGCGAGAGCGTCGTGTTCGTGTCCCACCTCCGTCGGGGTTTAGGCTTCCCAATGGATCCTTTTGTGAGAGGGCTCATGTTTTACTATGGGCTGGAATTCCATGACTTGGCTCCGGAGTCCGTCCTCCATATCTCATCATTTATTGTCGTCTGCGAGGCCTTCCTCCGCACTACCCCTCACTTCGGTTTGTGGCTCAAAACATTCAATGTGGAGCCGAAGATGATTGAGGGGCGTCAAGTAGAGTGCGGCGGGGCGGTCATAAATAAGAGGGCCGACTCTCCATGGCCCGAAGGCTCTTTTCAGGAGGAGCTCGGCTTATGGCAGCAGGAGTGGTTCTATATTACCGCTCCCAGGGGCAGCAGGCAGAGGCCGCCGCCCGTCTTTCACCCGGGTCCTCCATAGCGGCTGACATCATGGGTCAGCAAAGGGCTTGACTGGGGGTCGTCCAAGGACGTGTCCCTACTACAGGGCCGGATTCGAGACCTCCAAGGGAGGGAGATCAATTTGGTCGTGGTGACACAGGTTATGCTGATTAGGCGTCTTCTGCCCTGCAAACGTCGCCCTCTCCGCCTGTGGGAGTTCAATCCAGAGGGACCACGAGCTCTCCAACACTTCATGGGTACGACACCCGTGGAGATGTACAAATTGTTCTTCGGATCACAAGAGGTGTGTCCGGAATTAACCGAGGACGCCGGCCTAAGCTGCAATCGCCCGGATACTCAAGTAAGCAGCACCGTGTCCAGACATACCGTTCATTTGCGTACTTTGGATTTGCCTTTTAACCGATCGTCCTTTGAGCAGGAGTGGATAGCGCAAGCGAAACTGATACGGTGTCCGGCCCCCCTCCCGGAGACCGCGCCGGATCCCGTGTTGGTCAAGATGCTGGAGGTTGCGCCTTCAGAGGAAGGCGAAGGGGAAAACAGAGAAACTACCGCCTCTACCAAGGAGGCTTTCGAGAAAGGGGGGATCGAGAATCCCTCCTTCCAGGGGGGGAAGAGGACCGCTTCCGAAGACCTGGAGGCCAAGGCCTCAAAGCGGGGGAAGAGATCTTCACCAGAGGGTCCTGCGCCTGGGGAAGCCCCAGCCGCACTATCTCCCCTAAGGAATCAGCCCTCCAGCAAGCCGTAAGTAGAAAAAGGGGAGTTTTGTAATAAAAGACATCCCTATTTTTGCTTCTGAGGATAACCGAAGTTTTTATCTTGTAGTTCGGATCTCCGTCCTTCTCAACTGAGCTCATCTTCGGGGGACCTTCGTCCGAAGATGATGGAGAGCGAGACGCCCCCATCTGCCACACCATCAGGCGGGGCAGACGACCCTGAAGTGTCGTCGCGGAGGGTCTCCCCGAGTCCGGCGGAGCCAGAGATTTCGGCACCAACTGGTGTACGGCCGAGGGAGCTGAAGGATCTGCTCGAGAAGGCGTCTATCTCAGAAGGTCACCGTACATTGATGAGTATGGTGATTGAAAGAATTTCATCCGTCGAGGGCGGGTTGCATGATGCCGTCAGAAGTTTGCTGGCCGGGTTTGAGGTACGTAAAAATGACATACCTTTTGACAGTTTTACACATAAAGTGCGCCCTATATAGATAGTAGCCCCTGAGACTCGGTATGTTGTCGAAAGCGACAGCGTGCCGAGGATCATAATCTCAGGTATTAATTCTCGCCTTTCCTATGCAGGTGGCGGATAGTCCGGTGGCCAGCCGGACTGATGGAGTTGCCGAACTAAAGCGGCAACTCGACGTTGCGGATGCGGACATCGCGTTGGTCAATAAACGACTTGATGAGTCACAAGGTAGGTTGTTTCTCCGTGGTCACCTAGTAAGGGAGCTGATGCTCACTCCTTACAACATGTATGTTTAATGCAGATGGCGCCGCTGCTGTGGAGGACCTTCGAGCAGAGCTTGCTCGAGCCAAGGAGCAGGCCAGAAGGAGTGATGCGGCGGCCTCGAAGGCAGCCGAAGAGCTAGAAGCCGAAAGGGCTGCTCACTGCCGAAGCAGGGAGGAGATGGCCGAAATGGCCGTGAAGCTGAAAGATTTTACCGACCGCTATGAGGTTCTTGAAAAGGAACGCCGAGCGGAGCAGGAAGACCTGAAGAGGGCCACCACGGAAGCCAAGGATGCCCGTTCTGCAATGAGGGCTATAAAGGAGGAGCTGCGTCAGGCCGGAGATATTGTGGCTGGCAAGCCCTTTCTGCTGCGCAGGAAGTTCATAGATCAGAAGTATGCTCAGCTTGGCCAGCTGTGGGGTCCGGAGGATCCTTATATGGATTTAGCGGCGAGTGCGGCAGATGTTGTTGTGCACTTCCGAAGTCAAAAGGATCACGAGACGGAAGAGCTTTTTTGGTCTCAATTCCACAGTCCAGAGCGCTCACTTCCGTTGACCGATCGGTTGGCTGAGTGGGCTGAGCTGAATAGATTGTCCGGGCTTGCCATGACGGATGTAGTGGCTCATCTGTGGCCGGATAGGCCCAAGCCGAAGAGTTATTTTGGCTTATTGCAGCAATTCCTTGGGGCGGTGCCGCATATCAAGGCGATGAAGCGGTCGGCATGCATAGAGGGTGCACGGATGGCCCTCGCCCATGTGAAGACATACTGGACGGAGATGGATGCCACCGATGTTGCAACCCGGGGTTCGGACGAGAGCCGGTTACCCGCCGAGCACTATTTTGGGGAAGTTCTGCGGGGTGCTCGTGTAATAGAGTCGCAGTGCTCAAAAAATGTCATGTTCAAATGATCTTTATGATATGTAAAACGATATTCATAATATAGGCGCTTTTTATACTTGTGCGTTCAAGTATTGAAATATCTCCTATGCGGCCGTTAATGTATACTTGTGTATAACCTGAAAGATGGCAGTCTTTGGCTTCAGCCCCCACGCACATGGTGCGGGGGTGTTTGCAAAATAGCGCATTTTCACACTTAATCCAACGTCTTGGTCCTGTGAAGGAGGTGGTAGCGTAGCAAACAAGGCAACCGGACTATAATGCTTTATCACTTTCACTTAGCCATAGGAGTTCGAAGGTGGGGCTACGATATAGCCCCTAGGGGCACCGCGCTCTCAGAATTCGGGGCGCGTGTGTGCCTGATCGGGAAGCGGTCCTTCGTCAAAGCAGAGGAATTCTAAACATTCCAGAGGTAGATCGAGTGGTTGACCAGTCTCTCGCTATATCATGACAGTCAGTTTTCGGCTTTCTCTACTGAGGTGCTCGCCCGGCCGAACCGGGGCACAATCGCAGTAGTTCTCCTGGTGTCGCGTTAGCCGATGATACGGAACGTAAGGCAGCAAAACACAGGAGCCAGGCAAACCCAACATTTGACCAAAGACATGATTCGGAGCTGATGCATATAAGGCCTAACTCGAGACGCCGAACACTCCCTGAGGTGTTCGGTCTTTATGATGACGGGAAGATCAATGCCCTAAGCCCCTAGTGTCCAGGTACGCGCGAAATCTTCTGACGCGGCCGATGCCAAAACGTCAGCCTCCTCTCTGGTTATGGTAAGAAACCAGGGGATGTATAGCAACAAGAGAAAGTAAAAAAGGTTTACGCAAGGTCTTAATCTGAAAAGAATCCTTGTAACGGGTCCCTACTGCACGTCTGCGCCTGTGTCTCCGTTGTGCTGTATCCTGGACGGGTGTAGCACACTGTTCATCTGTAAAAGAGAGGAACTTAGTTTGAAAAATAAATCGTGTGAAAAATGTATTTAGAACAGAGTATGAATAAATGAATAGAGTTGAGCTTTTATTGGCTCTTATTGTTCATACGCGCAGCCCCTTGTGAAGGGGTGTGCGGCTAGGAATCCCCTAGTTTCGTTGTGCCGGACTCGGCTAGCCGTGTCCGGGGTCTTGAGCGACCTTGTAAGGAGATGATGCCGCGTGGACCGGGCATTTTAAGTGTAAGAGACGCATAGTGCGGTATTGCGTTAAAGCGAGCGAAAGCCTCACGTCCCAATAGTGCTTGATGGCTACTTTTAAATGGGGCGACATGGAAGATTAGCTTTTCGCAACGGAAGTTGTCGGGTGAACCGAACACAACCTCTAGTAATAAGGAGCCCGTGGACTTGGTGTAAGGGCCTGGCGTCACTCCTTTGAAGGAAGTGCGGCTATGGCGAATTTTAGTAGGGTCTATCCCCAAATTGCGGATTGTGTCCGGATATAGCAGGTTTAAATCGCTGCCGCCATCCATTAGGACTTGTGTAAATTGTAGTCCGTCGATTATGGGATCCAATATCAGAGCAGTCCATCCTGCGTTTCGAACACTTCTGGAGTAATCCAGACGGTCGAAAGTAATTGGTTCTGACATCCAATCTCGGGATTCCGCTGGTGTGGACCGTGCGGTATGCGCTTTGGTAGGTGCTGCCCTATTTTTCCTTGTTATCACTTGGAGTGAATTCACTGTTTTGACCTGTTGTGGGAAATTCTTTTGTTGTCCGGCGCTCTGCTTGTGGGATTCATCATCGTCTTCGCTTAGTGTGTCGAGCTCCTTGTGTTCGGCGTTAAGTCGGCCGGACTGCTTGAAGACCCAACAATCTCTGTGGGTGTGGTTTGCAGGTTTCCCGGGGGTACTGTGAATTTGGCATATCCTATCCAAGATTTTGTTTAGGTTGGATAGCTCGTCACTGTTGTCCTTAAGAGGCAGTGTTTTGCTGTTCGGCCGAGAGTTTTTGAATCCGGCGTTGACCGCCGTGTTCTTTGGGCCATTTTCCTTATTTCGGCGCTGATCTTTCCTGCACCGTGAATTTATATCCATCTCTGATCTCGGATGTACTCGGGTCGCTGGTGCTGCATCTTGCCAGCCAGCTATCCTCCCCCGCACAAAAGCGGGTCATGAGGCTTGTTAGCGCGGCCATTGTTCTTGGCTTTTCCTGGCCGAGGTGTCTGGCGAGCCATTCATCTCGGACGTTATGTTTAAAAGTTGTTAAGGCTTCGGCGTTCGGACAGTCGACTATTTGGTTCTTTTTAGTGAGGAACCTGTTCCAGAATTTGCGCGCTGACTCTCCGGGCTGTTGAGTTATGTGACTTAAATCATCTGCGTCCGGAGGGCGGACATAAGTCCCCTAAAAAATTTCTCTAAACGCGTCCTCGAGCTCTTCCCAACTTCCAATTGTGTTTTCTGGGAGGCTTTTGAGCCAATGCCGAGCTGGCCCTTTGAGTTTGAGGGGTAGGTATTTTATGGCGTGGAGATCGTCTCCTCTAGCTATATGTATGTGTAGTATGTAATCCTCAATCCAGACTCCGGGGTCTGTTGTTCCGTCGTATGCCTCTATGTTTACGGGCTTGAATCCCGCTGGAAATTCATGATCCAGCACCTCATCGGTGAAACATAGTGGGTGTGCGGCGCCCCTGTATTTAGGTGTGCCGTTATCTTCGAACACTCGGCGTGTTGTGTTGCTTTCTAGGGCCCTCTTTTTGGCCCATAAATGGACCTGACCGGGCCATCCTTTTTGCAAAGATCTTTATGTGTGCCGTGTGCCGGCTTGTGTGCGGTGCCGCTTGCCGCTTTTGGCCTGTCATCTGGTCGTCTATCCGGCCAGGCGGCCTCTTTGTTTTTTGATTGTGGTGGCTCTACGGCCTCCTCGTCGAATTCGGGCAGGAGCTTGCGCTTTGGGTAGCTCTTTGCTTGGTGACTATTGCCGTATTTGTCTGCGGTCTTGATTACTTTGCTCCACCTCATTCTGAGTACGTCTTCCGCTGTTTTGAGCTTCCATTTCTGCTTCTTCAAACTTCTTGCAGTGGCGACGAGCCTTTTGTGAAGGTTCTTATGCTCCGGTGGTGTGTCCGGCGTGAGATCGTCTGGACTGTTTTTTTCGCCGAGGATGGGTTGATTGTCCGATTCATCTTGTTCGGATGGTTGCTTCATTGCATGTTCGTCGTCCACTGGTTTGCCCTGCTCTACGGCTGGGTCATTATGGGTGTTGTTGCAATCGAGGCGGGACTTCGGGCGGCGCTTGCGTCGCCGTTTTGGTTGTTTTTCGGGGGGATTATCCTTCGCCGCGTCCCGTTGTTCCTCGTTATCGCTTCCTTTTGGTGTGTCCACCATGTATATATCATGAGTTGAGGTGGTTTTCTAGTGCCCAGTAGGCGCTGGTTCTTCACCGTCTCCGGCATCATCGTTCATACCGTTGATATCTTCGGAGTCGTAATCTAGCATATCGGTTAGATCGTCGACAGTGGCTACAAAGTGGGTGGTGGGTGGGCTTTGAATTTCTTCATCGTCCGCATCCCAACCGTCCTGACCATAGTCCGGCCAGGGTTCTCCTGATAACGAGAGATACTTTAGCGAATTCAGGATGTCGCCAAAGGGTGAGTGCTGAAAGATGTCCGCGGCGGTGAACTCCATGATCGGCGCCCAATCGGATTCGATTGGCAGGGGCGTGGGAGGTTTGGAGTCCGGCGAGGAGTCCGGCACCTCGGAGTCAAGAGCTTTACAAGGGACAAGGTCAGTATTCGGCTCCATCACCGTAGAGGTTGCAACCCCCGAGGCGGTGTCCAGCCACCCGTCCTTGATCTGCGCGGTCGGCTCCGAACTAAGGGTCGGAGCAGACTCATGTGCGGCCTCCAGGGCACTGTCCGGCAGTAGAGCTAAATCATGCCTATCGTGATAGTGCGGCGCGCTCGGCTGCGGCTTGAACCCGTCGAAGATCAGGTCTCCGCGGATATCAGCCGTGAAGCTTAGAATTCCAAATCTGACCTGACGGCCAGGGGCGTAGCTTTCGATCTGCTCCAGATGGCCAAGCGAATTGTCCTGCAGTGCAAAGCCGTCGAATATGAAGATCTGTCCGGGGAGAAAAGTGTCACCCTGGACTGCGTCGTTGTTGATGATCGAAGGAGCCATCAAGCCTATCAGCAACGACACAGAGGAACTCTCCGTGAAAGCACCAATGTCGGTGTCAAAACTGGCGGATCTCGGGTAGGGGGTCCCGAACTGTGCGTCTAGGCGGATGGTAACAGGAGACAAGGGACACGATGTTTTTACCCAGGTTCGGGCCCTCTCGATGGAGGTAAAACCCTACTCCTGCTTGATTGATATTGATGATATGGGTAGTACAAGAGTGGATCTACCACGAGATCAAGGAGGCTAAACCCTAGAAGCTAGCCTATGGTATGAATGTTGTAATGGTTGGCCGTCCTACGGACCAAAACCCTACGGTTTATATAGACACCGGAGAGGGCTAGGGTTACACAGAGTCGGTTACAATGGTAGGAGATCTACATATCTGTATTGCCAAGCTTGCCTTCCACGCCAAGGAAAGTCCCATCCGGACACGGGGCGAAGTCTTCAATCTTGCATCTTCATAGTCTTGGTGTCCGGCCGATGATGATAGTCCGGCTATCCGGACACCCCCTAGTCCAGGACTCCCTCAATGGGGGTTCGGCCGCCCTGGTACTTGATCCAATTATTGACGGATACCATCTCACTAGAGTCCTTATGGACCGGGGCAGCAGTCTCAACTTGATTTATCAAGACACTGTCCGCAAGATGGGCATTGGCCCATCAAGAATCAAGCCTAGTAATACTACCTTTAAAGGTGTGATACCGGGCATGGAGGCCCCTTGCACGGGCTCACTGACGCTGGAGGGAGTATTCGGCTCCCCAGACAAATTCCGCAGTGAAGAATTAATCTTCGACATCGTCCCTTTACGCAGTGCTTATCACGCACTACTCGGACGAACTGCCTTTGCCCGCTATAATGCAGTCCCACACTATGCTTATTTGAATCTTAAGATGCCTGGACCTTGCGGCATCATTACAGTCAATGGAAATACGGAGCGCTCCCTCCGTACTGAAGAACACACCGCGGCCCTTGCAGCCGAGGTGTATAACGGCCTTCTCAAGCCGAACAATATGTTGGACATTAAAGCCAACAACATCTCTAAATGAGTCCAGTCCGCACATCACTGCGATAATTCGACGGATTCAGACGTCGATTAGCAGTTCGGCCTCTGTCGGCTGCCCCACAAGGTTGCGTCTTACGTACCGGTCTACATAATTACGCACTCAAAATACCTTGGGCAGCGCCGGAGGCACCTTGCGGAACAAGTCCATAGTACGGCTTGACTCTATTTGGACCGCATACATCTTTTTTCACTACAGGTTCATTAAGAGCCCTATTTGCTGTATTAGGGATCCTTTCAAGGCTACCGTTTTCCCAACTATGAAATACTCCTATCAAATGACTTATTATTAAGGAGAAATGGCGCAGACGTGCGGCAGGGCATTACTGGAGTTTTTGAACTATTATTTTTAGGCCCTGTGTTAGACTTTTCTATATGTAATTTTTTCTTAGGCATGTAACATGACCTTGATAATCATGGCATTGTCAGTCGAAACACGTCTCGGCGTATTAATAAGGATATAAAGGAAGCAGATTATCACCACCTTTTTTGATAGGGCTCTTATATTATCTTGTCATATGATGTAGGGTAGAACCCTAGACGCTCTATCTTTCATGTTTGGAGAGAATCCTACCAAGAACACGAAGAACACAAGAGGGGAAACGAGGGGAACACAAGGGAAAACACTCAACCAACAAGAATATAGTCACAGATGTGCTAGATCCTCGAAACACAAAAGGGTACAAGATCCGAATCCAACAAGGGAAGATACATAGGGTAACCGGTTCTTCTCCGTGAGGAGGTCTTGAAGAGGGTCTTCTCTGAGAAGAGGTCTTGAATCCAACGTGGATCTTCTCCAAAGAGGTGTCAGTCCCTCACGGTGGAGTAGATCCGGATGGATGAGGAAAGCTCTATCTCAAAGTATGAGCTATCACAATGCTAACCCTAGAAAGGGGGTGGAGGTGGAGTATATATAGTCTAGGGGGGCAAAGGGGTACATGGGCCATGACCCTTAAACTGTTCACAGATAGGGGAGGCCGGATGTCCGGGCGTTCGCGCGGCGCCGGATATCCGGGCTGTCGGGCCGGATGTCCGTGCTGGCCTGGCGCCGTCTTGGATCTCCTTGGGCAGGGCTACTCTGGATGTCCAGGGCGACGTGAAGGGCCGGATGTCCAGGGTCGTGGCCGGACGTCCGGGTTATCGGGGCAGACTAATGTACTCCTTGGACGGCTTGTCCGTATGTCTCAGCTGGGAGCCAAATTTTTGGGGCGGCGGGGCGGATGTCCTGGATGGACGCGGATGTCCAGGCCCTGTAGCTTCGGCTGTAGATCCTTGGCTGCGGGAGAGATCTCCAGGGGCCGGATGTCTGGGACCATGGCCGGCTGTATGGGGCCTGGAAGCTATCCTCGCCTTCTTCCATTGGTTCTCTTCATCCGTGGACTTGGGAGCTTGCCCATGTTCACATGCATCCTTGGGAGGGTCCTCTTGGTACCTAATCATGCACAACATTCCAGACTTAGGTAGTAGCCATGTCTCGAGAGGATCGAATGAGATATCACTAAGGAGAGAAGTCACCTCGCTCTCGAGAGCTCTAGCTCGTGCTCATGTCATGGGTCCTCTTGGCGCTTGGTGAGACGATGGTAGGTGAGGGAGTCCTGGATTAAGGGGTCATCAGACAGCCGGAATATATGCATATGGCGGACTGTTGGACTATGAAGATACAAGATAGAGGACTTCGTCCTGTGTCCGGATGGGACTCTCCTTTGCGTGGAAGGCAAGCTTGGCGATTCGGATGTAAAGATTCCTTTCTCTGTAACCGACTCTGTGTAACCCGAGCCCCCTTCGGTGTCTATATAAACCGGAGGGTTTAGTCCATAGGACAAGAACAATCATAATCATAGGCTAGCTTCTAGGGTTTAGCCTCTACGATCTCGTGGTAGAGCAACTCTTGTAATACTCATATCATCAAGATCAATCAAGCAGGAAGTAGGGTATTATCTCCATCGAGAGGGCCTGAACCTGGGTAAACATTGTGTCCCCCGCCTCCTGTTACCATTAGCCTTAGACGCACAGTTTGGGACCCCCTACCCGAGATCCACCGGTTTTGACACCGACATTGGTGCTTTCATTGAGAGTTCCACTGTGACGTCGAAGATAGGGTTGATGGCTCGCCTTGTTATCAAGGACAACATCACCTCCAGGGGAGCTCTGGCCTCAGGCCAAACCCTCCGGCTGGGCGGCTTCGTCTTGACCGCCCGTTCGGCCGTCGGGACGACCATGACTTCTCAAGTCAACGAAAATCGTCTCCACGTCAGCTCAGAATACGCCGAGTAGATGGATCCAACGGAGTTATCATCTTTAAACGGACTCCTGGATTGGATCGCTGCTTTGGAGTCGCTTCTAACTACGATCAGATTGGGCTTAAACCTGATCAGAGAGAGATTGAATCTCCCCCAATCACCAATCAGATAGCGGTGGTGGAGGAGCAATGCAACAACTCTTCCCCCATATTGAGGTCGAAATATTCCGGATTTCCGAGCTCATCAAGCCGGAAATATGCTCGCGGGAAGGCGTGCCCCGAACTCCGAACTTAGAATCGTACTATGGGCCAGAAAAATTGGTTTACATCCCGGAGTCCGAACTATTAAGCTCAGAAACTCCTCAAGCTCTGGGTCACGAATCGGATCTGGGTTCGGACTTAAATCCACCCACCCACCCAAACTCAAGCGATCATTCCCGCATGAGACAACAGTCCCAAGAGACGGTACATCACTTTTGGGCTAGATTCCTCATTGTCAAGGACAAGGTCAAAGACTGTTGCAATGAAGACGCAATCTCGTTGTTCTGCAAAAATTGCACGTACAAGGGACTCCTTAACGCCATAAATTGCCGTCACATATCACGCTTCGATGACTTGGAGATCATAGTGCAAAAGTACTGTGTGATGGGAAGCGCCTGGAAAACTCAGGCAGCCTTTTGGGATCCACTGGCTCTCCCTAGACCCCTCGTCCGAGCAAAAAGGGTGTACCCTCGTAGGTCGCCCGATCCAATCACGAAGAAATCGAAGCCCACTGCAGGGCGCGCAACTGTTTTGGAGGGGTGGCTCGATAGGCCATGCAAAATACACACCACACCGGATACCATACCAACACACAGCCTTAGAGCATGTTGGATACTTCAGCAGGTGGCCAAGAGCTGTGAGGATCTCCTCATAAAAAACACCGCAGAGCAACATCCCACAGAACACAACACTACAGTATTGACAGTCTTCGAGACTTTCACCTCAGGTAACAAGTGCAAGAGAGCACTCCGCGGACTCGCCGAAGTCTGCCAAGTCGCAGCAATAAACCCCTGGAACGACACGGCCATAACTTTCAGTGCCAGTGACGAACCGCAATTCAGAACAATCCGGGCACCAGCCGCTTTTGTCCTCAGTCCAATCATGGACGGCTTCCGGCTTACCAAAGTGCTCATGGATGGCGGTAGCGGACTAAACCTCATTTACAAGGAAACTCTCAAGAAAATGGAAATAGAAAGGAGTCGCATTGAGCAAAGCAGCACAACCTTTCGAGGAATTATTCCCAGCCGGGAGGCACGATGTGCGGGAAAAATCACACTCGATGTGGTATTCGGCACGCCGGAGAATTATCGGTCCGAAGAGATAACCTTTCAGGTGGTCCCTTTCACTAGTGGATATCACGCCTTGTTAGGGCGGGATGCGTTTGCGAGCTTCCAAGCTATACCCCATTACATGTACATGAAGGTCAAGATGCATGGGCCCAATAGAATTATCACCCTTGCCAGTGATCCGGACACAACACTCCGCGCCGAAAATAAAACAGTCGCCTTGGCCCTCAAAGCATTGTCTGAAGCTCTCACGGCCAAAGAATTAACTGCATTACGCTCCAAAGTGGATAGTGATGACGTGATACTTGATAAGCGATCCAAGTCCACCTCCTTCAAACCAGCGGATGAAATAGTCAAACTCCAAGTCCACCCAACGGAATCCTTGAAGACAGCATCCATAGGGGCACAGCTGGACCCCACAATCGATGCTACACTGCGAGCGTTTCTATGCGAAAATTGGGATATCTTCGCCTGGCACCCTTCAGATATGTCGGGGATCCCACGTAGGCTGGCCGAACACAACCTTAACATACTGAAGGGATAAAAGCCGGTCAAGCAAACACTAGGCGCTTTTCAGAACACAAACGACAAGCGATGGGAGAGGAACTAGCCAAGTTACTCGAGGCCGGATTCATCAGAGAAATAAAACACCCGGATTGGCTAGCAAACCTGGTGATGGCACCAAAGAAGGATAAATCATGGCACCTATGTGTCAATTTCAAAGACCTCAACAAGGCTTTCCCTGAGGATCCCTTCCCTCTCCTGCGCATCGATCAGATTATCGATGCTACCGCGGGACATGACTCATTGTGTTTCCTCGAAGCATACTCCGGATACCGTCAAACCAAGATAGCGGAGTCCGATCAAGCCGCAACGGCATTTAGCACCCCATACGAGCCTTTCTGCTTCAACACTATGCCTTTCGGGCTCGAAAACGTTGGTGCCACCTACCAACGCATGATTCAAACATGCCTGGAGAAACAAATCAGCAAAACAGTTGAAGCATACATCGACGACGTAGTCATCAAGACCAGACATGACGAGCCTTTAATAGATGATCTAAGGCTCACGTTCGATAACCTCTGAACATATGACATTAAGCTCAATCCGGAAAAATGTGTTTTCGGCGTTCCCGCCGGAAAGCTGCTGGGATTCATCGTTTCCAATAGAGGAATTGAAGCAAACCCTGCTAAAATACGAGCTTTGTCAAAGTTGGCTACCCCCAACAGATCTCAAACAAATCTAGAAACTAATTGGATGCGTGGCAGCTTTAAGCCGATTTATCTCCAGATTGGGAGAAAAGGCATTGCCACTTTATCGCCTACTTTAACGAACTGAACACTTCGAGTGGACGGACGCGGCAACGGCCGGACTGGAGGAAATAAAGGCTCTTTTAGCAAGCAACCCAATCCTGGCCGCGCCGAATGTTGGCAAACCCATGTTGTTATACATAGCTGCAACACACCAAGTTGTGAGTGCGGTGCTCGTAGTCGAACGAGAGGAGGACGGACACAAATTTCCGGTTCAGAAGCCCGTATACTACATATCCACTGTCCTCACACCATGCAAATCCCGGTACCCATATTATCAAAAAATAGCAAAACGGTCTTCATGGCATCCCGGAAACTACGACACTACTTTCAAGAGTGTTCAATCACGGTGGCCTCCGAAGTACCACTCAATGACATAATAAACAACCGCGATGCCACGGGCTGGATTGCCAAGTGGTCCATAAAGCTCCTCCCATTCGACATCACATATAAACCACGGCGAGCCATTAAATCCCAAGTATTGGCGGACTTCGTCGCCGAATGGACAGAGGCCGAACTCCCTAAAGAGTACGACACATACTCCAACTGGATCATGCACTTCGACGGCTCTAAAGTGCTGGCAGGTCTGGGAGCAGGTGTCGTCTTCACATCCCCCACTAGAGATACAGTCCAATACGTACTCCAAATGTTGTACACAGACTCCAACAATGCAGCCGAATACGAGGCTCTGTTGCATGGTCTTCGGATGGCCGTCTCCATGGGCATTCAGCGCCTAGAAGTGCGTGGGGATTCAAACCTCGTAATATCTCAAATAAATGGAGACTTTGATGCCAAAGATCTGAAAATGGCGGCATATCGTAATGCTGTCCTTAACATGTCAGCTCGATTCGAGGGGCTCAAATTCCATCATGTGGTTCGAGGAAACAATCAAGCGGCGGATGTCCTCGCCCGCATCGGCGCTAAGCGTGACCCCGTCCCACCTAACATCTTTCTGGGAAGGCTTTTCAAGCCATCGGTGGTGTGGCAAGGGGAGACCGGCAACATCAGTCCGGATCCAACCACAACCCCAGAATCCGAACACACTGACATAATCGGGGGCTCTGCCACCGAAATAACACCCTTGGCTCATCTCATCATGGTTGTTATCGTCCCATGGACCAAACCCTTCTTGGCCTACCTTAATAGGCACGAACTCCCCGAGGATCAAAATGAGGCAGGCTGCCTTGTGCGGCGCTCCAAAGCCTACAAAGTCCATGAGGGAGGGCTTTATAAGAAAAGCGCTACCGGGATACTTCAAAGATGTATCTCCGAGGAGGAAGGGCGGCAGCTCTTGGCTGAAATTCATGCCGGCCTCGGCGGTGACCATGCCGCAGCTCGGGCCCTTGTAAGCAAGGCCTTCCGTACTGGTTTTTACTGGCCGACGGCCCAAGCAGACGCACAAGACCTTGTCCAACATTGCGTCGGATGCCATTTTTCGCCAACCAAAGCCATATGCCACCCACCGCCCTACAAACAATCCCCATAACTTGGCCTTTCGCGGTCTGGGGGATTGATATGGTTGGACCCCTTAAAGGAGGAAGCCATAAGAAAAGATACATGTTGGTCATGGTGGATAAATTCACCAAATGGATAGAAGCCAAACTAGTTAAAACGGCCGAATCCGGACCCGTGATAGACTTCATATCGGGTGTTGTACTCCATTATGGTGCCCCCCACAGCATCATCACTGACAACGGCTGCAATTTCACAGCCGACAAGGTGAAAAATTGGTGCGGCAACATGGGCATTAAGCTCGATTACGCCTCCGTCTATCACCCTCAAACAAATGGTCAAGTCGAATGAGCCAATGGTCTTATTATGAGAGGCCTTAAACCTAGACTAGTGCGATCCTTAAAAGAATCAGACACGCACTGGGTTGAGGAGCTTGACTTCGTACTCTGGGGTCTGCGGACCACGCCAAATCGCACTACCGGATACACACCCTTCTTCATGGTGTATGGCGCAGAGGCTGTGCTACCATGTGATATTATTCATGACTCACCTCGAGTGCGAATGTATGAAGAGAGAGAGGCCGAGCTCGATCGGCAGGACAGTTTAGATGCGCTGGAAGAGGAGTGCGACGTTGCAAAAGCCCATTCAGCATTCTGTCAACAACAGGCTCGCAGGTATCAAAGCAGAGAAGTACGGGCCAAGACTTATAATATTGGTGAACTCGCTCTACGTCTACCGGAGAAGAAAAAGGACAAACTCAAGCCCAAGTGGGAGGGTCCCTTCATCATTGACAAAGTTCTCACCGGAGGAGCGTACCGACTGCGGGATGCATCCGTTAATCGCCTCGAGCCGAACACAAGGAACGCGGCCAAACTTCGAAGATTTTATGCCTAGCGCCGAACTCTCTGTTCGTCTCCTTCCCTCTGTTGCTTTTCATTTACTTTTTGGCTCTCTTCTCGCCTTTCCTTTTGAAAAGCTCTAAATCTTTATTGTGGCTAGACTACACACTTGTAACGCACTAATCTTCAAGTATGTGTGCTCATTATACCTGGGGGCTTCTTATACAGAAGCTTAATATAATTATCTTCCGGGCATCAAGCCCACTGCATATGCGTCCTTTTTCCATATGTACCTTTTCTTCACCATTATATGCATCAATATGACTTAAGTTTTGGCCAAGCTGGGTTGCCTGGCTCTTGTGCTTATGCCCTACGTTCCCGTTACTTCGGCTACGGCATAAAGGGAGCACCTCTGCGATTGTTACTGCCGGGTACTGCAGACGTGTACCTCAGACTGGGTGAAGCCGATAGCTAGCGTTCTTAAGGGAATATTCGGTCGGTGGACTAAAGATGTTTTTTACCTATCACAATGTAAACCCCCAGATGTTACATATATCGCGCTTTTTATCACAGTTCGGACATGCACGTTAATGTGTGCGTACCTAGGGAAAGGAACCCTTAATGAAACTATTCTCTCTGGAAGATGTTTCTTACTAACCATGTAATATAACATAGCTAGTTGGGTACTTGTCTGTGCAAGCAATTATGACCCCTACGCCTGGTTTCCATGCGTACCCCGGTTTATATTACCGAGCAGGTATTCGGAAACACTCCGGACTGTCGTGTCCAGAGGCTAAAGAGAAAAGGTCCGCCATGACAAATGTCTTACAGTCCGGCTAGGGACAAATATGTCAATTGAAGTACATAGTCATTTAGACTCAAATGCTTCCTCTTCTATGCCATCCAACAGGTGGTCTAGCTTACAATCCTATTGGGAATATTTTGCGGCTAATCCTACCTCGTCATATACCAGACTAACGGGAATTTCTTTCCCATCTGACCCTACAGGTCCGACCCGGGCCATATGATTCGGATCGAGCTTGGTGTACCGTGTTTTCACCATGGACCAAGCCTCTCTCGCATCTTCTCGACAGGCAGATATCTTCCATAGTCGGAAACACCGCCGCGCTCCCTTGAAAAGCTGTACAAGCTCCCCCATACTTCCTGGTAGGGAGGCGGATGGCCATAAGGCCTTGGCGACACTCCGCATGACCTGTCGGACTTGCTCGTGCAGTTGCGAAAGCTCTTGTAGCAGATCACTTGAGGATCCGGGCATCTCCTCTTCGGGACGGCCAGTCAGCATACCTACAGACATAACTCTGTTAGTTCCTATCTTTGCCGAACTATATAAATGTTCATTTGAGAACATACTAAAAATGCCGCGCTGAAGCCTCTTATTTTACTTCACGGAGTCAGCCAGCTGGGCCCGAACATCTTTCAATTCTTCACCCAGCTGGGTATTAGCATCTTGGAGCTTGTTTTTCTTATGTATGACCCGTGTAAGTACACGCTCGCCAGCGGCTGCTTGCCTTTGTGCCTCTTGTTCACCCTCTTGCAGGATTCCCGGATTCTGTTCCAGATTATCTGAGGATTTTGGTCATCAGATATGGTTAGCATTACTGGTTTATAAACACAATATTGTTTTTTCTCAATTCGGGAATACATACCAGTCGATGCCTCTTTGGATCTTGACTGCTTGGCCATAGCGGCCATTAGCTGGGTTCGACATTCTTCAAGCTCTTGAGAGGTTGTTCTTCTCCAAGAGAACCTATTAGTACAATGATCCTTAAATCAGTTATACCAACTGCTTCAAGTCTCAAAGGCTACTGATATACATAATTAGCAGATTTTCATACTTACTTGTATATATTTCAAATACTGGTCCGTGGCTCTAGGAAGCCCATCCTGAGCGGCACAGATGTATGCATCACCCGATTTGAAGGCATTAAAAGCCTCTTCTGAAAAACAAGGGTCGCGGGGTGCGGCCTGCCGGCGCCGATGATTCATGGCGCTCTCCACTTCAGAATTTGTAACGGACATTGTATCCGAATCCTCTGTAGGAGTGTAACGCCCTCGATGCGGCTATATCTCCCACGTGTCGAAGCACGACTTAGAGGCATAACCGCATTGAAAGCAATGTCGCAAGTGAGGTAATCTTCGCACAACCCATGTAATACATAGGGGAAAGAGATACATAGTTGGCTTACAGTCGCCACTTCACACAATACATAAATAAACATTCATCAACCAGATTACACTCAAGGTCCGGCTACGGAACCAAAATAAAAGAAGACTACCACAAATGCTACACAGATCCCCGATCATCCCGACTGGGCACCTCTACTGATCATCTGGAAACGAAACATAGTAACGACCAAGGGCCTCATCAAATTCCCACTTGAGCTCGGTTGCGCCATCTGCGCCAGTATCCTCGGCACCTGCATCTGTTTTGGTAGAATCTATGAGTCACGAGGACTCAGCAATCTCACACCCGCGAGATCAAGACTATTTAAGCTCAAAGGTAGGAAAGGGCAATATGGTGGAGCTGCGGCAAGCACTAAGCATATATGGTGGCTAACATACGCAAGTGAGAGCGAGAAGAGAAGCAACGCATCGGTCGAGAAGCTAGAAGTGATCAAGAAGTGATCCTGAAACTACTTACGTTAAGCATAACTGAAACCGTGTTCACTTCCCGGACTCCGCCGAGAAGAGACCATCACGGCTACACACGCGGTTGATGCATTTTAATGAAGTCAAGTGTCAAGTTATCTACAACCGGACATTAACAAATTCCCATCTGCCTCATAACCGCGGGCACGGCTTTCGAAAGATTATATACCCTGCAGGGGTGTCCCAACTTAGCCCATCATAAGCTCTCACGGTCAACGAAGGAATAAACCTTCTCCCGGGAAGACCCGATCAGTCTCGGAATCCCGGTTCGCAAGACATTTCGACAATGGTAAAACAAGACCAGCAAGACCACCCGACTGTGCCGATAAATCCCGATAGGAGCTGCACATATCTCGTTCTCAGGGCACACCGGATGAGACAGGCTACGAGTAAAACCAACCCTCAAGTTTCCCCGAGGTGGCCCCGCAGGCGGCTCGGTTTGGACCAACACTCGAAGGAGCACTAGCCCCGGGGGGGGCTAAAATAAAGATGACCCTCGGGCTCACGAAAACCCAAGGGAAAAAGGGTATAGGTGGCAAATGGTAAAACCAAGTTTGGGCCTTGCTGGAGGAGTTTTATTCAAAGCGAACTGCCAAGGGGGTCCCATAAATCACCCAACCATGTAAGGAACGCAAAATCAAGGAACATAACGCCGGTATGACGGAAACTAGGGCGGCAAGAGTGGAACAAGTCACCAGGCATAAGGCCGAGCCTTCCACCCTTTACCAAGTATATAAGGTGCATTAATTAAACAGGATATTGTGATATCCCAAAAATATCCATGTTCCGACCAGGAACAAACTTCATCTTCACCTGCAACTAACAACGCTATAAGAGGGGCTGAGCAAAAGCGGTGACATAGCCAAACAACGGTTTGCTAGGACAGGGTGGTTAGAGGGTTTACATGGCAATAGGGAGGCATGGTAAACAATGGCAGGAAGGGCTAACATAGCGAAAGAGCGAGCAACTAGCAAAGCAAAGATAGAAGTGATATCGAAGGTATGGTCATCTTGCCTGCAAAGTTCTCAGAGTTCTCGAAGGCTTGATCCTCGTAAGCGTTCTCAACAGGTTCCTCGTTCACGTACTCGTCTCCCGGCTCTACCCAAAGCAAGAACACAAGCAAAGGAACCACAATAAATCACGGTGCAATAGACAAGCAACATGATGCAAAACATGACATGATATGCGAGATGTGATATGCAATGCATATGCGTGCTCCGGAAGGGAAATGATGAACAAGGCATCAACTTGGCAAACCAAGTATGCCGCTGGAAAGATGAGATGATTTCGGTTGAAATCGATATGAAGACCACCGGAAACGGATGCATGGTTTGCAAATGGCAAGCAAAACAATAAGGGGACAAATCTGCGATTAACAGCACGATGCTACTTAGCATGCAACAAGAAACTATGCTACAGCACCCCAACATACAAACAAAGCATATGGCAGTGATCTACAGGAGATGCTTAACAAAAGAGGAACACTGAGCTACGGCTAAATCAAATCACAACAGGTTCAAACAAGCATGGTGAAAGTGCAAAAAATATCAGGCTGGACATGGCATAAACAGCACCAGGAAGCAATGTTCAGAGCAAGTTATCAACATGCTACAGGAACTTATAATAGCAAAACAAGCCATGGTGTGAATCTACTCAAAGCATAGATCAAAAGTCCCTTACTGACCATAAGCCAAAAAGGACCAGAAGAAATGATGGCATGCATGTAAACATAGCAAGTTCCGTTAACAAATTCAGCAAACTGAGCATGGCATTGACAGATTTACGAAGGCACCTTTGTGAGCTCGATGCACTCACTACAGAGCACCTCATGATAAACTAAGCATACATCCATCAAGAAGACATGGCATAGAAGCTATACATGGCAAGAACAACATCATAGCATACACGGATCAACTACAACAACATCGTAAAAATTGAATATCATGCAAACAATCTGCCAGGAAACATTTTGTAGCAAAAGTAGAGAACGAAAATGACATGCTAGGCTACTCCATAATTTCAAACAAACGCATGAATGGATAGAGCATAACCATATGTTCAAAACACCCTTACTGAAGTATCTCCAAATATGCATGGATCTCTCTGTAGCAACATGTTTACATGGCATCACAATAACAGCAGAACAGGGACTAAAATCAGCAATATCACGAAGCCTAGTTTGCATGCTTGTGCTAGTCACCACATAGATCACAAAAATACATGGCATACACCCCTGTAAATCTGGCATGGCATAGATCAAAACATATGTAGGGCTTAAGTTCATAAGATGCACACATTAATCATGGCAAAAATGACAAAAAGTGCAAGTTCTGTTAAGAAACAGAAACTAACATCACATAGCCCTCTTCCAACAGCATTTCGGGCATCAAGATGAGCTCAAATGTAATTTATGCAATGGAATGAAATGATGTACTCTTCGAGACGAACAATTTGACATATTACACACATGAAACGGAGCCACGGTTGCGAAGATGTGATGCGATGAACATGCAACAATTTTAACAGCAGTTTAAAGACTTAGACGAAAAAACGGGGGGGAGAAGAAGTCAACCGAGCAGATCGGATCTGGATCTAGCCGGATTGTACTCTTGAATCATTTCGACCCATCAAGTTTGCCTGAGGTTGAGGTTTGGTTGAGTGAAGATATACTTGAGGCTCTTGTGATCTGTGAAAATGTCCACTTGCCTTCCCAATAAGAGATGTCTCCATGTTATCAATGCATGGACAACTGCCGCCAACTCAAGATCGTGAGTGGGGTAGTTCTTTTCGTTGGGCTTCAACTGGCGAGAGGTATAGGCCACAACTTTCTTCTCTTGCATTAACACAGCACCGAGACCTTGAAGAGAAGCATCGCAGAACACTTCGAATGGCTTGGATTCATCAGGAGGAGTTAAGACAGGAGTTGTGACTAGCTTCTCTTTGAGGGTGTTGAAAGCGACATCACACTCAGGCGTCCAGACATACTTGACATGCTTCTAGAGGAGGTTGGAAAGAGGCTTTGCAATCTTAGAGAAGTTCTCAACTAATCTTCGGCAATAGCTTGCAAGACCAAGAAAACTGCGGAGCTGCTTGACATTCTGAGGAGGTTCCCAATTCAGAACAGCAGAAACCTTCGCCGGATTAACAGCAATTCCCTTGGCGGAGATGATATGACCAAGGTAAAGAACTTCATCAAGCCAGAACTCACATTTGGAAAACTTCGCATAGAATTGATGCTCTCTGAGCTTGTCGAGCACCAATCGCAAATGTTTGGCATGATCCTGCTTATTCTTGGAGAAGACCAAAATATCATCGAGATACACCAAGACGAATTCATTTGTGTAGGGGTTGAAGATAAAGTTCATCATGCGAGAGAAAGTTGGAGGAGCATTGACAAGGCCGAAAGACATGACAGTATATTCATAAGAACCATAGCTTGTTCTGAATGTTGTCTTGGGGATATCTTGTTCACGAATGCAAAACTGATGATAACCCATACGAAGGTCAAGCTTGGAGAATACTCTAGCACCTTTGAGTTGCTCAAAAAGCTCATTGATGTTGGGAAGTGGATACTTGTTCTTCATTGTCTTCTTGTTCAATGGACGGTAATCGACGCAAAGTCGGTCCGTGCCATCCTTCTTCTGGACAAAAATAACTCCACAACCCCATGGAGATGAACTCGGTCTGATCAAACCCAGACGCTCTTGTTCATCAAGCTGTTTCTTCAATTCCTTCAGCTCCTTGGGTCCAAGCTTGTAAGGACGCTTGCAAACAGGTTCAGTACCGGGCTCAAGATCAATAACAAACTCGACTGGCCGATGAGGAGGCATACCCGGAAGCTCTTCTGGAAAGACATCTTGGTACTCACAAACGACTAGAATTTGAGAGATAGCATCCAACTCACCCTTCTCATTGAGAGAGAACAACCGAATGGTTTCATCACGAGCGGCATAGATGATAACATCCTCAGAAGGGTGTGTCAATTGAATTTGTCTGGCAGCACAATCAAGCTGAGCCTTGTGCTGAGAAAGCCAGTCCATCCCAAGAATTAGATCAATATCAGAGTCGCCAAGAACAATTGGAGAAGACAGAAATCTATAGTCGCCCATCTTGATACCGACATTTGGAACCAATAAGGTAGATCTCAAACGCTTAGCCGGAGAAATAACTTGCATAGCTTTAGGTAACTCCTCTGTGTCAAAATTGTGCTTCGATGCAAAAGGATATGACATGAAAGAATGCGATGCACCGGTATCAAATAAGACTTTTGCAGGAATATCATTAACAGGAAGATTACCCATTATCACATCTGAAGAATCCTCTACCTGAGCTGCATTCATCATGTTCACCTTAGCAGACTTTGGATTATGCTTGACCACTGCATTGCTTGAAGATCTCACAGGAGGAGGAGGAGGAAGGCGCCTTTGGTTGAAATACTTGTTCGCATAGTGACCTTTCTGCTGGCACTTGTTGCAAGTCACTTCTGAGAGCGGACGGTGATAAGGAGCATTTGACCTTGGAGCTTGAGGCTGAGACTTGTTCTGATAGCCTGGGTTGGGTGGGTGGGAAGATCCACGACCACCTGAGTTCTTCTGTTGGTAAGGCTGACGAAACAGAGGAGGAGGAAGGTAGAACTTCTGCTGCTTAGCTGCCACTTGAGAGGAAGAAGAAGACTGAACTGCATCCCTGATTCTCTTCTTAGATGCCTCACACTTGAGCTGAGCACCTTCTTGCTTGAGTGCCATATTGTAGAATTGATCAAACTGAGTAGGCTCAACAAGAACAAGAGCTAGCTGCAGATCCTCTCTAAGGCCACCTCTGAATTGATAGATCATACTCTTTTCATCAGGAACGTCTTGTTTAGCAAAGCGAGCAAGTTTCTGAAACTGCTTGTTGTATTCGTACACTGACATGTTGCCTTGCTTGAGATTGCGGAACTCCTCATGCTTGCTCTCAACAACACTGGTAGGAATATGGTGAGCTTTAAAGTCCCGATAGAAATCAGTCCAAGTAATCACTCGACCACCTCTAGAATCCTTGTATTGCTGGAACCAATCAGCTGCCTGATCCTTGAGCTGAAAAGGAGCGAACTTAACATAGTCCTCAGGCCTGACATTGCTGCATTCAAAATGCTTGTTGATATCCACGAGCCAATCATCGGTGTCTGTGGCCTCGGCACAATAGCTGAAAGACTTCGGCTGATTTGCAAGGAATTGGTCGAGGGTAGGAAACTGAGGCTGATGATTGAACTGCCCTTGACCTTGATTCCCTTGGTTGCCTTGGCCTTGGTTGCGCTCTTGCATGAGCTGAATCATCATCTGGGCATGGGCGTTTGAGGCTGCCATCAAGGCTTGCCATGCCTCCGGAGGCGGAGGTGGAGGTGGAGGGTTCGTGTCACGCCCAATATGCGACCCTATCCAAAAGGAACTCGAAGGTCCCACCAAGGATAGACCCGCATATTGGAACGCTTTTGCAAGGTGGATATCATTACATCAACATTACATAATACATGGGGATTCATACATAAGGCATACAATGCCACACGAATACAACAATACAACATACAAGAACAACATCCGACTACGGATTAATCATAAACAGGAACTCAAACAACATCCACCCTGCTAGCCCAGGCTGCCGACCTGGAACCTATCCCCTGAACGAAGAAGAAGCAGAAGAAGGACTCAAAGCAAGCAAGCATCGCTCTCGCGTCATAATCATCGGATAAACCTGTACCTGCAACTGTTGTTGTAGTAATCTGTGAGCCACGAGGACTCAGCAATCCCATTACCATGGGTATCAAGACTAGCAAAGCTTAACAGGAAAGGAAGGGGTAAAGTGGTGAGGCTGCAGCAGCGACTAAGCAATGTGTGGTGGCTAACATACGCAAATGAGAGCGAGAAGAGAAACAAAGGAACGGTCGTCAACTAGCAATGATCAAGAGGTGATCCTGAACACCTACTTACGTCAAACATAACCCAAAAACCGTGTTCACTTCCCAGACTCCGCCGAGAAGAGACCATCACGGCTACACACGCGGTTGATGCGTTTTAATTCAGATCTGGTGTCAAGTTATCTACAACCGGACATTAACAAATTCCCATCTGCCTATAACCGCAGGCACGGCTTTCGAAAGATTATACCCTGCAGGGGTGTCCCAACTTAGCCCATGATAAGCTCTCGCGATCAATGAAGGAATAGACCTTCTCCCTGGAAGACCCGATCAGACTCGGAATCCCGGTTTACAAGACATTTCGACAATGGTAAAACAAGACCAGCAAGACCGCCCGATGCGCCGACAATCCCGATAGGAGCTGCACATATCTCGTTCTCAGGGCAACACCGGATGAACACTACGTACAACTAAAACCAAACCTCAAGTTTCCCCGAGGTGGCGCTGCAAGTGGCTCTGGTTCGGACCAACACTTAGACAAGCACTGGCCCGGGGGGGCTATAATAAAGATGACCCTCGAGAGAGCGACTCCCAAGGGAAAAGTAGGTGGTGGTGAGGCAAATGGTAAAAGTCAATGTTGGGCCTTGCTGGAGGAGTTTTATTCAAAGCGAACTGTCAAGGGGGTCCCATAAATCACCCGACCGCGTAAGGAACGCAAAATCCGGGAACATAACACCGGTATGACGGAAACTAGGGCGGCAAGAGTGGAACAAAACACCAGGCATAAGGCTGAGCCTTCCACCCTTTACCAAATATATAGATGCATTAAATAATATAATAGATATTGTGATATCCCAACCAAAATCCTGTCCACCATGGAGAAATCTTCAACTTCACCTGCAACTAGCAACGCTATAAGAGGGGCTGAGCAAAAGCGATAACATAGCCAAACAGTTGTTTGCATAGGAAAGGTGTCAAAGGTTAGAGGTTCATGGCAATATGGGATGGCTTGATGAACAAGTGATAGGTAGCGTAGCATAGCAATAGAACGAAGCAACTTGATAGAGGCCAAGGTGTCCCGTCTTTCGATGAGATGGTGGATTTCGCTTTGGTGGAAGTCGACTTTGACGATCCGACTACGAACGTGCGAGGACGTCGCGCCTTAGCAATCGCTAAACCAACTCCGAGAGGTTATTGACCACGCCGGAGCATGATCAACCTGACCACGAGGGTCTGTTTCCTGCGAGCAAACGAAGAACAAGCAAGAAACTAAGATTGCAATCTGGATACTGCGAATATAAGATGAAAGCTTTATTGATCAAGGTGGGGTTCTGTGACGCCTTTGTCTGGTCGTTGAACACAAACGAAGTACGCGAAGTTGCAGCTATGGCGAACTTTTAATCTAAACAAAACCCAAAGTCTAAACGATGCCCTAAGGGTTGTATATATGGAGGAAGAGGGGGGAATTTCGTGGCCCTTGGTGGAGGGGTCCGAAATCAACCCGATCTCTTGTTTCCCCACACATACGGACTCTAAAAATAGCCTATACTTATGTATTTCGAAATTACATGGGCCTGGCCCAATAATAAGGTGACGCAGCACCTAAAATAGCCTCGGGACGAAATTTATGAAGTGGCATCTTGTATATTTCGTCCAAGGCTTCATGCACCCATTATGGTGGCTTCAAAGTCCTGAAATCATCACTTGTAACTCCGTTCTTGTTCCAATGTTCATCCTTCTCCAAGCTAGGCCCTTCATTTGTAAGCAAAACAAATGTATCCAATTTAGGCAGCATCATATTCTCATGAACATTAGAATCATTACCAAGAAACGAAAGTACCTGGTAATTTAGTTGGCGTGCACGAGCTCTAGTAATTGGTCCAGTATGTATAGCAGCAGGGGCTGTGGGTGTAACAATTGTATTGATGTCCTCATCATACTCCCCTTCTTGAAATGAAGTTGTCCTCGACGGAAGTTCATCTTCCTCACCCAAATAAGGCTTCAAATCTGCAATGTTAAAAGTGGGACTAACCCCAAAATCTGCAGGCAGCTCAAGTTTATATGCATTATCATTTATTTTCTCTAACACCTTAAAGGGACCGTCAGCACGTGGCATTAGCTTTGATTTGCGCAAATCAGGAAATCTATCCTTACGCAAATGTAACCAAACAAGATCTCCAGGTGCAAACACAACATGTTTTCTACCCTTATCTCCAGCAAGTTTATATTTAGCATTCATACGCTCAATGTTTTCCTTAGTTAACTCATGCATTTTTAAAATCAATTCAGCACGTTGTTTAGCATCAAAATTAACCTTCTCCGACGATGGAAGAGGCAAGAAATCAATAGGTGCACGAGGTAGGAAACCATACACAACTTCAAAAGGGCACATCTTAGTAGTAGAATGCAATGAACGATTATAAGCAAATTCAATATGAGGCAAGCATTCCTCCCACATTTTCTTATTATTCTTCAAAACAGCCCTAAGCATAGTAGACAACGTTCTATTGACTACTTCAGTTTGTCCATCAGTTTGGGGGTGACAAGTAGTACTAAAAAGCAGTTTAGTCCCCAACTTAGTGATAGAGGCAAAGGTGTCCCGTCTTTCGATGAGATGATGGATATCGCTTTGGTGGAAGTCGACTTTGACGATCCGACTACGAACGTGCGATGACGTCGCGCCTTAGCAATCGCTAAACCAACTCCGAGAGGTTATTGACCACGCCGGAGCACGATCAACCTGACCACGAGGGTCTGTTTCCTGCGAGCAAACGAAGAACAAGCAAGAAACTAAGATTGCAATCTGGATATTGCGAATATAAGATGAAAGCTTTATTGATCAAGGTGGGGTTCTGTGATGCCTTTGTCTGGTCGTTGAACACAAATGAAGTACCGCGAAGTTGCAGCTATGGCGAACTTTTAATCTAAACAAAACCCAAAGTCTAAACGATGCCCTAAGGGCTGTATATATGGAGGAAGAGGGGGGAATTTCGTGGCCCTTGGTGGAGGGGTCCGAAATCAACCCTATCTCTTGTTTCCCCACACATACGGACTCTAAAAATAGCCTATACTTATGTATTTCGAAATTACATGGGCCTGGCCCAATAATAAGGTGACGCAACACCTAAAATAGCCTCGGGACGAAATTTATGAAGTGGCATCTTGTATATTTCGTCCAAGGCTTCATGCACCCATTATGGTGGCTTCAAAGTCCTGAAATCATCACTTGTAACTCCGTTCTTGTTCCCCTTGCGCATGCCATCATCTCCATGCTTGTTCTTGCTCCAATGTTCATCCTTCTCCAAGCTAGGCCCTTCATTTGTAAGCAAAACTAATGTATCCAATTTAGGCAGCATCATATTCTCATGAACATTAGAATCATTACCAAGAAACGAAAGTACCTGGTAATTTAGTTGGCGTGCACGAGCTCTAGTAATTGGTCCAGTATGTATAGCAGCAGGGGCTGTGGGTGTAACAATTGTATTGATGTCCTCATCAACTTGCTACACATTTCTTTTAGCCAAAGATGAGACGGGATGTTGAGCGTTTTATTGCTCGCTGCACTACATGTCAAAAAGCTAAGTCACGACTCAATCCTCATGGTTTATATATGCTTTTGCCTGTACCTAGTGTTCCTTGGGAGGATATATCTATGGACTTTGTTTTAGGTTTACCTCGAACAAAGAAGGGGAGGGATAGCATATTTGTTGTCGTGGATAGATTCTCGAAAATGGCACACTTTATACCATGTCATAAAAGCGATGATGCTGTTAATGTTGCTGATTTGTTCTTTCGTGAAATTATTCGCTTGCATGGTGTGCCAAATACTATTGTTTCAGATCGTGATACTAAATTTCTTAGCCACTTTTGGAGATGTTTATGGGCTAAGTTGGGGACTAAACTGCTTTTTAGTACTACTTGTCACCCCCAAACTGATGGACAAACTGAAGTAGTCAATAGAACGTTGTCTACTATGCTTAGGGCTGTTTTGAAGAATAATAAGAAAATGTGGGAGGAATGCTTGCCTCATATTGAATTTGCTTATAATCGTTCATTGCATTCTACTACTAAGATGTGCCCTTTTGAAGTTGTGTATGGTTTCCTACCTCGTGCACCTATTGATTTGTTGCCTCTTCCATATTCGAAGAAGGTTAATTTTGATGCTAAACAACGTGCTGAATTGATTTTAAAAATGCATGAGTTAACTAAGGAAAACATTGAGCGTATGAATGCTAAATATAAACTTGCTGGAGATAAGGGTAGAAAACATGTTGTGTTTGCACCTGGAGATCTTGTTTGGTTACATTTGCGTAAGGATAGATTTCCTGATTTGCGCAAATCAAAGCTAATGCCACGTGCTGACGGTCCCTTTAAGGTGTTAGAGAAAATAAATGATAATGCATATAAACTTGAGCTGCCTGCAGATTTTGGGGTTAGTCCCACTTTTAACATTGCAGATTTGAAGCCTTATTTGGGTGAGGAAGATGAACTTCCGTCGAGGACAACTTCATTTCAAGAAGGGGAGTATGATGAGGACATCAATACAATTGTTACACCCACAGCCCCTGCTGCTATACATACTGGACCAATTACTAGAGCTCGTGCACGCCAACTAAATTACCAGGTACTTTCGTTTCTTGGTAATGATTCTAATGTTCATGAGAATATGATGCTGCCTAAATTGGATACATTTGTTTTGCTTACAAATGAAGGGCCTAGCTTGGAGAAGGATGAACATTGGAACAAGAACGGAGTTACAAGTGATGATTTCAGGACTTTGAAGCCACCATAATGGGTGCATGAAGCCTTGGACGAAATATACAAGATGCCACTTCATAAATTTCGTCCCGAGGCTATTTTAGGTGCTGCGTCACCTTATTATTGGGCCAGGCCCATGTAATTTCGAAATACATAAGTATAGGCTATTTTTAGAGTCCGTATGGGTGGGGAAACAAGAGATAGGGTTGATTTCGGACCCCTCCACCAAGGGCCACGAAATTCCCCCCTCTTCCTCCATATATACAGCCCTTAGGGCATCGTTTAGACTTTGGGTTTTGTTTAGATTAAAAGTTCGCCATAGCTGCAACTTCGCGTACTTCGTTTGTGTTCAACGACCAGACAAAGGCGTCACAGAACCCCACCTTGATCAATAAAGCTTTCATCTTATATTCGCAATATCCAGATTGCAATCTTAGTTTCTTGCTTGTTCTTCGTTTGCTCGCAGGAAACAGACCCTCGTGGTCAGGTTGATCGTGCTCCGGCGTGGTCAATAACCTCTCGGAGTTGGTTTAGCGATTGCTAAGGCGCGACGTCCTCGCACGTTCGTAGTCGGATCGTCAAAGTCGACTTCCACCAAAGCGAAATCCACCATCTCATCGAAAGACGGGACACCTTTGCCTCTATCAGTAGAATAATTCAGACTAGGCCCACTCAATTTTTCAGAAAAGTATGCAACAGGTTTGCCATCTTGTAAGAACACACCTCCTAATCCAATTCCACTAGCATCACATTCAAGCTCAAAAGTCTTATTAAAATCAGGAAGTTGGAGTAAAGGAGCATGTGTCAACTTATCTTTCAATACCGTGAAGGCTTCTTCCTGTGCGGTACCCCAAAGAAAAGGCACATCTTTCTTTGTAAGCTCATTGAGAGGTGCAGCAATGGTGCTGAAATCTCTCACAAAACGCCTATAGAATCCAGCGAGGCCAAGAAAACTCCTCACTTGTGTGACCGTTTTGGGCTGCGGCCAACTCTCAATAGCTTCAATCTTGGCTTTATCAACTTCAATTCCCTGTGGAGTAACAACATAGCCAAGAAAAGATACTCGGTCGGTGCAAAAGGTGCACTTCCCAAGGTTACCAAACAAACGTGCATCACGTAGAGCAATAAAAACAGCACGTAAATGTTCCAAATCTTCCTCCAAAGATCTGCTATAAATCAATATGTCATCAAAGTAAACTACCACAAATCGTCCAATGAAAGCACGTAAAACTTCGTTCATTAATCTCATGAAAGTACTAGGTGCATTAGTTAACCCAAAAGGCATGACTAACCACTCATATAATCCAAACTTAGTTTTAAATGCTGTTTTCCATTCATCTCCCAATTTCATACGAATTTGATGGTAGCCACTACGCAAATCAACTTTGGAGAATATTGTAGAGCCACTCAATTCATCAAGCATATCATCTAGCCTAGGAATAGGATGACGATAACGAATAGTAATATTATTAATGCCTCTACAATCAACACACATACGTGATGTACCATCCTTTTTCGGCACTAGAATAATAGGAACAGCACAAGGACTAAGGGATTCGCGTATATAACCTTTGTCGAGAAGCTCTTATACTTGACGCATAATCTCCTTCGTCTCCTCTGGATTGGTACGGTATGGTGCACGGTTTGGCAGTGAAGCACCGGGAATTAAGTCAATCTGATGCTCAATCCCTCGAATAGGCGGTAATCCCGGTGGCACGTCTTGTGGAAAAACGTCAGCGAACTCCTGCAAAATGTTAGTGACAGCAGGAGGCAAAGAGGAAGGCACGTCCTCGAATGAAAATAATGCCTCTTTGCACACAAAAGCATAGCAAACAAATTTGCTGAAATCCAGCTCATCAATATCAGATTTGGTGGCAAATAAACATGCACTTTTCAATTGAATTTCAGAAGCAACACTAGATGGTTTATTATTAGGCTTCATTTGTTGCTCAAATTCTTTTGCCACAATCTGATTTTCACTCTTATTCTTCTCCTGTTGTGCTTTATTAGCTCTATTAATATCATCTTTCAAAATGGAATCAGGAGTCATAGGAAGCAAAGTAATATTTTTATCCTTATGAACAAGAGTATAGTGATTGTTTCTACCATGGTGTACAGAATTTTTATCAAATTGCCATGGTCTACCAAGTAATAAGGAACATGCTTGCATAGGTACCACATCACAATCAACATAATCAGCATATGTAGAGATACTAAAATGCACACGAACAGTACGTGTTACCTTAACCTTGCCGCTGTTGTTGAACCATTGGATGTAGTAAGGATGTGGATGTGGTCTTGTGGTGAGAGAAAGCTTCTCCACCATCTCCATGCTAGCCAAGTTGTTGCAGCTCCCTCCGTCTATTATGACGCGCACCGAACGTTCCTTCACAACTCCCTTGGTATGGAACAAATTGTGCCTCTGATTTTGCTCAGCTTGTGTGACCTGCACACTCAAAACACGTTGAGCAACTAAACATTCATACCTGTCAGCGTCTTCAGGAGCCATGTATTGCGTCTCATGATCAGAATCATCTCCACCATGTTCTTCACGTGTAATAAGAGCCAATGTCTCCTCATCATAGTCACTAGCGGACTCATATCCACCATCCGCGGTAGCAATCATCACACGCGGAGATTTGCATTCCCTCGCATAATGACCTCCTCCCTTACAACGACGACAAATAATATCACTTGTGTGCCCTGTTGATGCCATGGAAGAAGAAGAACGCTATGCAGGACCCGCAGGTGCGCTCTTGGAAGATAATGGTGGTTGTGCCTGTTTTCTTGTATCACGGCTGGAGGTGGCACCGGATGGAGGTGCTGGTGCAGTTGAAGTAGAAGATGCACGTGGTGTCCATGATGAAGGTCGGCCTGCAGAAAAGTTAGTTCGCCCCAATGCTTGTCGATCCTGCACTTCACGTTCAGCTTTACAAGCAAGATGGAATAAACGAGTGATATTAGTATACTCCTTATAGTCTAGAATGGTCTGAATCTCTCTATTTAATCCACCCAGAAAACGTGCAAGCATAGCTTCATTCTCCTCAACAATACCACATCTAATCATGCCAATTTGTAATTCCTGATAATATTCTTCTACAGAATTTTTCCCTTGTCTTAAACGCTGCAATTTTTGAAGCAATTCACGTTGATAATATGGTGGAACCCAACGCGTACGCATAGCAGTTTTCAAAGCAGCCCAAGTAGTTGGAATAGGATATAATCTACAATGTTCAGACCACCATACACATGCAAAACTAGTGAAAGCACAAACGGCAGCAGCAACTCGTCTCTCCTCAGGATATTGTAAACATGTAAATCGTTGTTCAGTTTCTAACTCCCAAGTAAGATATATATCAGGAACATATCTACCCTCAAATGGTGGAATATTCAATTTCAGTTTAGGAATATGGACATCATCTCGTACCTGAGGTGGTGGTGCAGGCCTACCATTATGAATACATACCTGAGGTCGACCTGCTGGTGGTGGTACAGGTGGCTGCATGTAGTGTTGATTTTTATCAACCTCATCCTCATAATCTCCCACATAATCATCCTCCTCCGCATCAGCAGCAGGAGCCACAGAAGTATCAACAGCAGCACCAACAGTTTGGCCAAACGCAAGAGGAACACGGCTTGCTCGGCGGAGGTCTGCTTCGCGACATGGAGGTAGTCGTTGTTGTTGTTGTTGGAGAGGTGCGTTAGGTGCAGCGGGTGGTGGTGGTGGAAGACGTGCGAGCAATTCATTAAACTTGTTATCGAGCTTTGTTTCGAACGTCTTCTCAAGGCCAGTGATCTTCTCCATGGCCTCTTCAAAATTGTTCAGCACATCTTGCACCTGTTCAGTCATCATTTGCTGAAACTTATCATGAAGCTCCTTGTTCGATAAATTCTCCCAGTCAATCTCATCGGCTTGTGATCCTGGCATGGTTAGCAGAAACACACAAGAATATGATCCTACAGACTACTAAGAAGTGGTGGTGGTGTATCACAAATCCGTCAAGCAAATCTCAAATTCTTACCAGTTCTTACCCAGCAGCAGGCGGTGATCTGCAACCGTTGTAGTCAAAAACTCTCAAAGCTTGGATAGAGCGATTACCAGGGAGAGTCAAACACACGACGTAGATGTATGTGGAGCTGGGAAGGCTTATAGTATGGTAGCAAAAAGGGTCAGCAATAATCAATTCAGAGATGCAAAGTTGAATAAACGCTCAACGACGGTACTGTGCTGGTCCTAGGCTAGACTGTGCTAGAGACGCGAGCCTAGAACACCAACAAAATCACGGCGCGGCACGTAAACAAGGGAAAAGCACACTCTGAAATTTTTTTTCGCTCTTTTTTTTTTGCGCTCTTTTTTTTTTGCGATGCTTTTTTTTTGCGAAAAATCACTATAATGGCGAGTATCTCAAAACTCTTCCTAGCTCAAACTGACATGATGGGCACGACATTTTTCGACCAATTTTTTTTTTCGACTGCCCGGACCCAAAAACTGGAAACGGGTCAAAAAAACTTCCTATAATGGCACCTGTCTCAAAACACTCAGAAACACCTAAAAATAGGATAGCCAGAAAATTTTTCGAAAAATGCGTTTTCAAAAAATTTTGGGCCTAAACGGAGCGTGGCTACCCGACTCTTTTTTTTTCGAAACCTACTCCGGCAAGGAAACACGAATCGGAATCTAGATGGATCCCGAAAACAAACCTAATAAGCAAAGAACTCGAATTGGTGGTGGATATATGGTGGTGGTATATGGCAGCGGTGGTGGTAGCGGTGGTAGTATATGGATATGGATCGGTGGTGGTATATGGGCACGGATTGGTGGTGGTATATGGATACGAATTCGGAGCGGTGGTGGTAGATGGCAGGGGCGATGATGATGGTGCGGCGGCGGCGTGACAACTTATGACCAGAACTCGAAACTCTAAAAGACTAGACTCTAAGACCAGCAACTAGACACGACGATGCAACCGCAAATTCAACAAAGCAAAACCCTAAAAAGATTATGCAAGGCTCAGATTGGTTCGGATATGATGAACTAACCCTAATTTTTTTTGTGGCTTTTTCGTGGACTATAGGTATGAAGAACAGACTCGATCTAAACTACGAAAAACTATAAAATCTCACCGAGCAACCTGGAAATCTGATACCACTTGATAGAGGCTAAGGTGTCCCGTCTTTCGATGAGATGATGGATATCGCTTTGGTGGAAGTCGACTTTGACGATCCGACTACGAACGTGCGAGGACGTCGCGCCTTAGCAATCGCTAAACCAACTCCGAGAGGTTATTGACCACGCCGGAGCACGATCAACCTGACCACGAGGGTCTGTTTCCTGCGAGCAAACGAAGAACAAGCAAGAAACTGAGATTGCAATCTGGATATTGCGAATATAAGATGAAACCTTTATTGATCAAGGTGGGGTTCTGTGACGCCTTTGTCTGGTCGTTGAACACAAACGAAGTACGCGAAGTTGCAGCTATGGCGAACTTTTAATCTAAACAAAACCCAAAGTCTAAACGATGCCCTAAGGGCTGTATATATGGAGGAAGAGGGGGGAATTTCGTGGCCCTTGGTGGAGGGGTCCGAAATCAATCCTATCTCTTGTTTCCCCACACATACGGACTCTAAAAATAGCCTATACTTATGTATTTCGAAATTACATGGGCCTGGCCCAATAATAAGGTGACGCAGCACCTAAAATAGCCTCGGGACGAAATTTATGAAGTGGCATCTTGTATATTTCGTCCAAGGCTTCATGCACCCATTATGGTGGCTTCAAAGTCCTGAAATCATCACTTGTAACTCCGTTCTTGTTCCAATGTTCATCCTTCTCCAAGCTAGGCCCTTCATTTGTAAGCAAAACAAATGTATCCAATTTAGGCAGCATCATATTCTCATGAACATTAGAATCATTACCAAGAAACGAAAGTACCTGGTAATTTAGTTGGCGTGCACGAGCTCTAGTAATTGGTCCAGTATGTATAGCAGCAGGGGCTGTGGGTGTAACAATTGTATTGATGTCCTCATCATACTCCCCTTCTTGAAATGAAGTTGTCCTCGACGGAAGTTCATCTTCCTCACCCAAATAAGGCTTCAAATCTGCAATGTTAAAAGTGGGACTAACCCCAAAATCTGCAGGCAGCTCAAGTTTATATGCATTATCATTTATTTTCTCTAACACCTTAAAGGGACCGTCAGCACGTGGCATTAGCTTTGATTTGCGCAAATCAGGAAATCTATCCTTACGCAAATGTAACCAAACAAGATCTCCAGGTGCAAACACAACATGTTTTCTACCCTTATCTCCAGCAAGTTTATATTTAGCATTCATACGCTCAATGTTTTCCTTAGTTAACTCATGCATTTTTAAAATCAATTCAGCACGTTGTTTAGCATCAAAATTAACCTTCTCCGAAGATGGAAGAGGCAACAAATCAATAGGTGCACGAGGTAGGAAACCATACACAACTTCAAAAGGCACATCTTAGTAGTAGAATGCAATGAACGATTATAAGCAAATTCAATATGAGGCAAGCATTCCTCCCACATTTTCTTATTATTCTTCAAAACAGCCCTAAGCATAGTAGACAATGTTCTATTGACTACTTCAGTTTGTCCATCAGTTTGGGGGTGACAAGTAGTACTAAAAAGCAGTTTAGTCCCCAACTTAGCCCATAAACATCTCCAAAAGTGGCTAAGAAATTTAGTATCACGATCTGAAACAATAGTATTTGGCACACCATGCAACGAATAATTTCACGAAAGAACAAATCAACAACATTAATAGCATCATCGCTTTTATGACATGGTGATAGAGGCGAGGGTCCCGATCTTTCGATGAGATGATGGATATCGCTTTGGTGGAAGTCGACTTTGACGATCCGACTACGAACGTGCGAGGACGTCGCGCCTTAGCAATCGCTAAACCAACTCCGAGAGGTTATTGACCATGCCGGAGCACGATC
This sequence comes from Triticum dicoccoides, assembly GCF_002162155.2. Taxonomy (NCBI): domain Eukaryota; kingdom Viridiplantae; phylum Streptophyta; class Magnoliopsida; order Poales; family Poaceae; genus Triticum; species Triticum dicoccoides. Next base: position 171,320,014 of record NC_041389.1, read on the forward strand.
AACCTGACCACGAGGGTCTGTTTCCTGCGAGCAAACGAAGAACAAGCAAGAAACTAAGATTGCAATCTGGATATTGCGAATATAAGATGAAAGCTTTATTGATCAAGGTGGGGTTCTGTGACGCCTTTGTCTGGTCGTTGAACACAAACGAAGTACGCGAAGTTGCAGCTATGGCGAACTTTTAATCTAAACAAAACCCAAAGTCTAAACGATGCCCTAAGGGCTGTATATATGGAGGAAGAGGGGGGAATTTCGTGGCCCTAGGTGGAGGGGTCCGAAATCAACCCTATCTCTTGTTTCCCCACACATACGGACTCTAAAAATAGCCTATACTTATGTATTTCGAAATTACATGGGCCTGGCCCAATAATAAGGTGACGCAGCACCTAAAATAGCCTCGGGACGAAATTTATGAAGTGGCATCTTGTATATTTCGTCCAAGGCTTCATGCACCCATTATGGTGGCTTCAAAGTCCTGAAATCATCACTTGTAACTCCGTTCTTGTTCCAATGTTCATCCTTCTCCAAGCTAGGCCCTTCATTTGTAAGCAAAACAAATGTATCCAATTTAGGCAGCATCATATTCTCATGAACATTAGAATCATTACCAAGAAACGAAAGTACCTGGTAATTTAGTTGGCGTGCACGAGCTCTAGTAATTGGTCCAGTATGTATAGCAGCAGGGGCTATGGGTGTAACATTTGTATTGATGTCCTCATCACAACTAGCATAGCAATGATAGTAGTGAGATCCAGGGTAGCGGTCATCTTGCCTGAAATCCCGCTAGGAAGAAGAACGAGTCCATGAAGAAGACGAACGGATGAAGCCAAACCAACCGTAGACGAACGAATCCTCATGATCGCAACGAAACAGGAACTATCGAAAAGAAGCACACAACAAGGTAAACACACCACACACGAACAAGGCATGATGCACAACAAGCATGATGCATGACAAGGCTACATGAAGCTATTCATGGCAAGAGATGATGTAAACAAGAGCAACACATCAAGGCAAGTTTAAATGAGGCCGGGAACAACATATAACCATTCCGGTAAGTCCTCATATGCAAATTTCGAAATTAGTCCAGAACTGAATAAACCTTATGTTCAAGTTGTTAAACAGCAAGTTAAGATGCACCCAGATGATCTACGCGCAATTCTAGTCAAGTTACATATAAAGTTCATTAGATTTGGAGCTACGGCCTAGAAGATATGAGCAAAACAAGTTAAACATGGCATTGATGCAAAATGCACCCAAACATCAAGCAAACACACCAAAACAAGGATGCAACATGATAATATGAAGCTACATGCAATTCTAAGCAAGTTTCATATAGAGCACACTCACAACGGAGCCACGGTGCAACACACACGCACTATACAAGTCATAGCAACAATCTGTCCATAACAGCAAGTAGGCATATTGCAAGCATCAAAACAATAAGCTACAGCACACCAACATAATAACAAAAGGCATGAGCATGATAGGTAAAGCATAACAAAACATGAACACTGAGCTATCTCCAGAAATCACTAGATCATGCTCAAAATGACATGGTAAGATTGCAAATAATAACAGTTAGAGACTTTAGCAGAAATAACATCAGGTTGCAATGTTAAGAGTTATCAAACAACATGTTACAGGAACTTAACATGGCAAACAAAGGCATGGCATGAATCTACTAAATACATAGATCAAAAGACCCTTACTGACCATAAGCCAAAAAGATCAGAAGATATGATGGCACACATGTAAACATAGCAAGTTATATTACAGATTCAAATATGGCAGGAACAACAATAAGTAGGCATGTAGATGAGCTTGTGCAACTCACTACAGAGCAATACATGGCATGGCAAGGCACCCAACAGTAAGAAGGCATGTTTATGAAGCTAAGCATGGCAAGAGTAAGGTCATAGGGTACATGAATCACTAGGAAAACACATGGCCAAAACTGAACTTAATGTTAACAGGCTGACAGCAACATCATGAAGCAACTTGGGAGCATGAAAACAATAAGCTACAGCAAGCTATAAATGCAACCAAGGGCATGGATGGATATAGCATGACATGTAGATCAAAACATGTTTATAGAGCATCTCCAGATTATGCATGGAATGACTAGTAGCAACATGTTTATATAGCATCACGAAATAACAGATTCAGCCAAGCAAAACAGCAACATCATGAACACTACTTAACAAGCTCGATTCACTCACCACAAGTCATTGCATGGCAAGATAAGCATAGCATCATCAAGAAGACATGTTTATGTAACCAACCAAGGCAAGAACAAGTCCATAGCATGTAAGGATCAACTATAGCAAGCTTGGCCAAATTGAATAACAAGTAAACAATCTGCCAGGAAACATTTTGAAGCAAAAGTAGAGCACTCAAATAACATGCTAGACTACTCCATAATTGCAAACAAGGGAAGGGATGGATAGACAACAACCATATGTTCAAAACACCCTTACTGAAGTATCTCAAAATATGCATGGATCTCTCTGTAGCATCAAGTTTACATGGCATGAAAATAACAGCAGAACAGGGACTGAAATCAGCAATATCACGAAGCCTAGTTTGCATGCTTGTGATAGTCACCACATTGATCACAAAAATACATGGATAGCACCTCTGGAAAGATGGCATGGCATAGATCAAAACTCATGTAGACATCAACCTCATAGGATGCACACATCAATCATGGCAAAAATGACAAATGAGCAAGTTATAACAGTTTCAGCAGATTAACATCAACATGCACTCTTCCAACAGCATTTCGGGCATCAAGATGACCTCAAATGAATATGATGCAATGGAATGAAATGATCTACTCGTCGAGACAAACAATTTGACATATTACACGCACGAAACGGAGCTACATGCATGGAGATACGACAAGTCAAACATGGCATGATAATATGCAAATATACGGGGACAGGCGTTTTCGAGGTCAACCTCAAATCTGGATCCAGACGGCACGTTTCACGAGGTTCGCCGGAGTTCGGGGGGGAAGGTGGCCGGAGGCACTCGGGGAAGCCGGGATCCGGCCGGATCCGGTCCGGGCGAGGACGGGGAGGTGCGGCGGCGCTGGTGGCCGGAGGAGGCGGCGGAGGCCTTGCTCCGGCGGGGCATGCAGGGGCGCGGCCGGATGGAGATGGGGGTCGCCGGAGGAGGCGGCTCCGGCGGAGGAGCTCGACGGCCGAGGGCGCGGCGCCGGCA